>NC_087254.1:19344657-19664379 GCF_037042905.1 Lytechinus pictus
AATACAAAGTCATAGTTATGAAAATAATATTCGAGAACGTTTTCGTTTTGGGTTTGATTTTTGTCTTATGTTCTCTTTCCATGAAGAAGGTAATGGACTTGTGCCAAATTAATGTTAATGTTTATTAGACGAAGTTTGTATCGGAATTAAAGATTGGGAACATTTACGTCTGTCATAATATTGAGAGTATAACACTTGTTGTGATAGTCTTATAGTTCATAGTAACATTACATACTGTGAATAATTATGAAAAAAATCATATACTTCTTTCATTTTTAGAATCTCGTTTGAATGAGAAGTTTATTAAAGCACAAATATGCTGTACATAGATGTTAAGAATAAATTGTAATTCTAATAAATCTGAAATATGTACTCGAAAAATTGAAAAGATTTGTACATGCTGGAATTTCAATTTCGTGACTGCGTCATTATGACGTCACACACGTGTACTAGTATAATTACTCTGGTGGCGTATATAAGTATGTATAACTTGGGGAGAGAGGACAAACGGAAAATCAATTAATCATTAAAGTTGTATATTTCCTCATCTTTACTTATTGTACAAAAAATGATGTTGAACTTATAGACTAAAATATCACCGCATTGTTGCCGTGTACATCTTATTTGTTATTGGACAGAAATTTATCATCATATCATGAATCTTAACTTACCCTAGATAATTATGATCATGCAAGCATAAAGCATCATAGATTTGTTGATGTAAACCAAAATAAATACCACTACGTAACAATAAAGAAACCAACAGAATTACCATAGTTTAAAGGTACGATTTCCATTACTAGACATTAATTAGGGGGTATATTTGTCAGACAATAGCTTCTTTTCAAAATAATGCTATGATAGTTTATCATTTTATTGTATAAGTGACAGATGATATATTAGTGATTCAAACATTTTGTTTAATGCCTGAAACTGTTTATATCTTAAGGAGTGAATAAGGAGTGAAATTTTAAGTGATCTAATCACCCAAATGGTCAAATATAATCATTGAGGCAATTATGGATGGCAAATAGTAGTACAGTAACTCCTAAATGGGGTTCAAATTATGAGGTGTGTCACTTTCACCGTATAATGAATTTACCTTCTAATTCTGAGAATCAGTGATTTTATCAGACTAATTCTTGAATTAAGGTTTGTATGATCATGGTGATTCATATAAAATTATAGGAGTCTGGTTCTGAATGTCCTGAAAGAACTGTCTGATTGTGAAGTGATAGACCAATACACTGCAAAAACTCTGGTGTTTACTTAACACCGGCCCGGAATATATATATGTCCACACCAGAAAAGTGCTAAACAACACCAGTTTCGGTTTGGTCTAACACCAAAAAAAATTGTTTCAAATTATGACATCTATATTTCGATGTTAATAGATGCTCTGAAATCTTATCTTTAAAATGACATTAAAAAATAAATTTTGTTCATGCTTGAGCGAATATGGGACGTTTTGTTGGGGGTTCAAAAAGAGGCTTGCGCCAAAATGGCAGAATGTGAGTAATATGATGATCAGACTTCTTGCTAATCGGCAGACTTCCTCTTAACCTTTTCATTATCTTTGCCATAATTTTCGAATTATGCTGTCAAATTCTATTTATGAATTTATTTATTTATTTGAATTATTTTTGGTTGTTTTCATTTATCATTTCATTTTTTTTACCTTTAAATTTTCCTTCATAAGTAAGAAAATAAGACTTTTTGTCAACCCAAGCAAGAAGATTTGCATTATTAATTAGGAAAACTTGAAATTATTCAAATCCTTTTATTATGTGAAACAAATTTTGTTATGGTACCTTTGAAATACATGAATCCATTTTTCAAGGGGTAATTGATTCCTTGACCAATTTTAATTATGTGCTTGACAGGACAAACAGGAAAGGATTCGTGTCTTTTAATGGCAATGGTGTATTAAATCAATGTTGAAGGAGCTAGATATGGCAGATTGGGTAAAATGTATCAAAATGTTGTGAGCGAGCAAGCAAAAAT
The DNA here is from genome assembly GCF_037042905.1 of Lytechinus pictus. Classification (NCBI taxonomy): domain Eukaryota; kingdom Metazoa; phylum Echinodermata; class Echinoidea; order Temnopleuroida; family Toxopneustidae; genus Lytechinus; species Lytechinus pictus. The sequence goes on from NC_087254.1 coordinate 19,346,662, forward strand.
TTCCACCTTTTTTATCACAATATCCAATTTTGTGATAGATTTTGACATATAATATTCAGAAAATAATAATCCTATTTCACTTTATATCTATCCTTTTATTTCCTTTCCACTTTTTTCTTGGTCATGAGTTTTTTCTTTGGGGGGAGCATCCCCGAGTCCCCGCCCATCTGTATGGCACTGTTCAAAGGCACCATAAACTTTGTAGCACACAATGTAAGGATTTTTTTTTTAAATACACGCTCGCTCTCTCATACTGCGGTTGAATTCAAAGCTAAAATGGAACATATTGAAAAGAAACAACATAATAATTCAAGCAATTAAAATGGATTTGTTAATGAAATTTGACCGCATAATTTGAAAATTCATGGCAAAGATAATGAAAAGGTTAAGAAGAAGACTGCTGTTTAGCGAGAAGTCTTATCATAATACATTTTATGCCATTTTGGCGCAAGTCTCCTTTTAAACCCCAGACAAAACATTCTGTGTTCGCTCAAGCATGAAAGAAACAAAAATTTTGAATGGCATTTGAGAGATAAGACTTCATATAGCACCTATTAACATCAAAATATAGACATCATAATTTGAAACAAACATTTTATAGACTTTTCAAATCTGTCCCGTTTTTTTTTATACGCACTGTATATTGGAATGTGGATTATTACTGAAATAATCAGTAAGTACTTTCTTTGGAGTGTAACATGATCATAATTTGAAAGGTTATAGCTGTGCTTTATTGTATTGTGAGGTCTTTTATCCCCACAAAATTGTAATTACTTTTTTAGTTATCATCATTAAGCGTGAAAATAAATGCAACTTTTTTGTACTAACACTTCGTATGCAAATGTTCCTTTTTCCCGAGTTTGAATTTCCACCCCCCCCCATATCTCTCTCTTTCTCACATAAGTACCAGTGGCGTAGCTAGGATTTTTTTCCTGGGGGGCACGAGGGGGTTCTTGTTTTTTAAGGGGGGGCAACATTTTGTCCGTGTGTGTGCATATGTCACAAGGGCATGGACCCCTACGAAAAACAGCACTTGCTGATAGGGTGTTCCATCCCACAAGTGGTAAATAAATAAATAAAATAAAAAAAAATAAAAAAAATCTGACTTTCGCCAGGATGGGGCCCAAAAGGGACCATGCATTCTTTGTTATAGGACCGAAGCTATGGAATCAATTGCCTATCTAATTTACGCCAAATTTCATCAACAGAAACATTCAAGTCCCAGTTGAAAACTTATTTTATCTCCCATTAACAGTTTATAGTGTACCGAAATGAAGGATAAAGTGGAGAAATGAAGATGAGGAAAAGACAGTGCTTACATATGATCATCTTTCTTTCTTTTTTCGTCGTCTCAATATAACCCCAAATCTTCCCCCTATCAAATAAATGTGCTTCAGGCAATACGTCTACTTTGAGGAATATGATTGTATTGTGTATTATGCGAAGGTTTTATTTGTACGGTATTCTGTAATAATATTTTCCTGGGTATTATTATATCACTGCGTTACATCTCCAACCATATTAACGACAATGATTACATGGGTAGGGAAAGATAGAGCATCGGCCTTAAACCAGTATGCACAGGAGCTCAAAGGCTTTCATAGCTTTTTATGAATCTATTATATGCCATTAAATGTGTGAGTAAAAAAAAATTGGCACCTTACAATTTAAGGAAAAATATGAAAACATGATACCGTATATATGTATAAGTTTACGCTTAGATAATCAGTAGGTATTCTTTCCTGTGATGTAAATTTTGATTTTGGCCAAAGTAAAACATGGCTGCGATGAATGAACCAAGATGCCAATGAAGTCATAATCCTAGAAGAGTGGCAGTAAAATCCATCGTAAAACACAACAATAATTAAAATGAGAATTTTTTTATGACAAAGTTTTTGGTTTCACCATGTAACATATTGTACTCTTTCTGATATTTCTTAGAAGAACTGATGGTCTCAACGTATCGAGCAAGTGAATTCTGATCCTCCTCAGCAGTGACAAAACACTTTTTAGTATCAAATATCAAGTTAATTTCATTGAAAGGAGGTCTGCGAACATCATTGCCATCTGGAATCATTCATGGAAGCTATATGCCTTAATTACTTTGGGGCAAATCGAATTTTACAGTACATTGCAGAGTATACCTCCTGATTATCTAAACGTGGACATATACCACAAATGTATGGTATCAAATCATTTTTGAAAATACTTTTTCAGGCCATGCATAATGATCATGAATTATGTTCATGGCACATTGTAACCTTGAATGGTTGATATGTGAGGTGTCTTTTTTTTACTCACACGGTATTCCGAATTTGTTCAGGTGTAAATATCACTTAGTATTCAAAGGATATTATACATATGATATATGACACCATTATGATATGGATTCTTAAAAAAAAACGCATTTTTAATACATCTTCTTGAATCAATCACCGATTTGTCTTTATTAATCGCGAATCATTTACAAGATAATTTATTACATTTTTTAACTGAAAGCGAAAAATCCTCCCTATTCCTTTCCCAATCGGTGTTATACAAATATAAATCGATACGAAAGATTCAGGTAAAAAGTATACATCTCTTACTTAAGGACAAAGCAAGGAGTTCTAAAGTATAGATGTAGGTCTTCACATGGATTTACGATAGTCCAAACGAACTTCGGGTTTGATTATTGAAGCTATATTGTTACATTGATGATCAGGCTCCTTCAGTAGATTGTTGTATGATGATGTATTGTAAATAAATGATAGGTTGAGGTTGAGTAAGAGAATAGTATAGAGGGGTCTGTCTTTCACTTCTTTCGAAAGATCATGGTCAGGATTGGAATGTCATTGAGGCTTCTTAGATTTGGGATGCATGTCTTGTGATTACCGGTTTGTGACATGATCAATATTATGACTGCATGGAGTTTGCGCAAATCTTTTAGAGTCTGGAGTACAATAGCGATGGTGATGTAAGAGGATTCAACATAGGCAAATCCAAGGGAGTATCCACATGGAAGTGAACAGGGGGAGAGGAAAAAGAAAAAAGGGGGAAGTTAAAGTAAAACGTTTCTTCTAAAGAGTGTGCAAGGTCGTGTAAATATTCTATACCTTTTTTCTTTGTTTGAGAGCTAAGAAGTCACATTTAGGAAATCTTTCCCCCTCCCCCTCAACCGCCCCTGTTACCTGATCACTTTGTGTTTAAAATGATCTACGTTTCACGTTTTAATGGACAACCTTGCTCATCGGAAAGATTATTTGAAACAAAAAACCCTGAACAAATCATAATTATCTGACGGACTTAGTCATAATCAATGATATTCTATTTTATTTGGTAAGCCTTTAACTAAAACAGATTGCACCACTTTCAATTATTTTAAACATTTATAATATATATATGCCAATTGAAATTAAATCACTGATTTGTACCAGGAAAGGGGCAGATGTGGGTTATAATTTTTTTTTTTTTAGATGGTCAACTTCCTTTACATTGTGGTCATTATTAATCAAGTAAATTGGCTCGATGAAAGACCCTCAGCAATACGATATTGCAGCTGAATATTGACTACTAGCAGTGTATTTTACTTTTTTATCCTTAACCATTTTTTAACTGTATTCTAACCTTGACCTGATCATTTCATGTTATACAGTGCGTCCCAGAAAAAAAACGAAACCGAGATTTATGGATATTTATCATAACTTAATCACAAATACAATAGACAAGTGACCTACCATTGTAAAGCTTAGAATTTACTCTTTCATCTGAACTTACATTATTCTACATTCACGCATGAGTGAGCAAAAACAATTTGAAGAAAGGATTCCAAAAACTCATTTGGCGGGGGGTATCTGAATTTCAAAAAGAAAATCACATTCCTAAAAAGTTCAATATCTGCTCTTTTATTTGATACCTTAAACTCAGAAAATTTTCCATAATTTCATTAAATAAACGTGTTTACACCGGTTTCCTACAGAAGCTATCACATGGTTAACAAAAGACTTAATCCATGGCTGATCGTCAACAAAACGGAGTGTCGAGTGAGTTTGAACGCTAGCCTGTAAAACCTCTTCATTTTATGAAATTATTCAAATTCAAGCTTTATTTCAAATAAGCAGAACTTTGTTTTTTCTTGACCATTTTCTGTAATTGAGGTATCAAATTAAAGAGCAGATATTGAATTTTTTTAAAATGTAGTTTTCCTTTTGAAACCCAGATACAGCCCAGCCCGCCAAGTGACTTTTTGGTATCCCCTCTTCAAACTGTTTTTGCTCACTCATGCCTGAATAAGAAATATTCTAAGTAATTTCAGATAAAAGAGGAGATTCTAAGCTTTACAATGGTAGGTCACTTGTCTATTGTATTTGTGATTAAGTTATGATAAATCATCGATAAATCTCGGTTTCGTTTTTTCTGGGACGCACTGTATATACGTATTGTCATATACGGAAATAAATCAAATAGTCATCTGTTGATTAGGCTTTATAAATGACAGAATGGTTGTGTTTATCAATGACTTTTCATGTTCTTTAGACGTTTACATTCTCCCTGGTACTTTGTTGAAAAAAGGATAGATATTATGATAGGAATTGAAAGCAATATGTTTTACATGTTTAAAATGATAGGTTAAAGGGATGGTCCGGGCTGAAAGTATGTATAGCATAATAAATAGAGTAGAATTCACTGAGCAAAATGCCGAAAATTTCATCAAAATCGGATAACGAATAACAAAGTTATTGAATTTTTAAGTTTAGCAATATCTTGTGAAAACAGTCGTCATGAATATTCATTAGGTGGGCTGATGATGTCACATCTCCACTTGTTCTTTTATATTTTATTATATGAAATTAGGTTTATTCAAAATATTTCCTCCAAGAACTAGAAAAATTGGATTGTCAACTGATTTAGTGCATTAGATATTTATTGCTGCAACTTATTTCATTATAAGGGAGACATATTATTCACACAAGTATGAAATAATGAAAAAAATATGATTTTATGTAATAACATAAGAAAACGGAAAGTGGAGATGTGACATCATCAGCCCACCTAATGAATATTCATGACGACTGTTTTCACAAAATATTGCTAAACTTTAAACTTCAATAACTTTATTATTTGTTATCCGATTTTGATGAAATTTTCGGCATTTTGCTCAGTGAATTATACTTTATGTATTAAGATATAAATATTTTCAGCCCGGACCATCCCTTTAAACGATAAGATATGTAGCCTATCCATTTCGATATTTAAGTGTAACTTGGAAGCATCATCTCGATTATTAGAGGTCTGGATGTGACTCTGTGTGTTTCGTTTAGGAATATCATTTTGTCCAAACCATTCATAAATTTCTCCTGACCTCTGATAAAAAAAAAACCTTTTAAACAATATTACCAGAAGCTCTGAATGAAAATAAATGCTACAAGTTCAACTGTCCTCTTCTCCACTTTCAGGGAAACGTCACGTGTGTGTTATCGTGCATGATTTTAAGTTCCAGTCAGGAGCATTAGAGGGGAGTAGGGAGATACTACAAACAAGACAACCGATGACTTTCAAGATGACCGGTCTCATTATTCTCGCGGGAAAGCTGGCTGATGGAGAACCGCAAATCAGTCCAGACGACGTTAAACAACTGGAAAACTTTATCACGTGGATTCGTTAAACATATCTCTCGTATCGAAGAGAAATGAAAAAAATTGCAAACTGGAATAATCTCTGGAGTAGAATTTGAATTCGTGATTATGATAAGTGTGCGTGATCTTAGTTTGGTTTCACACGTGTTAAAAAAAATCGTCATAAGAATTATTTTTTACTGGAATCATCATTCAAATAACGATGTTGGTACCGTGTGAAAGGGCGGTAAGGAGAACTCCCCAAAGAAATATTTTAAAGAAAAACCACTCCCTTTTGGCAGTGGAAGGAGAGGATGCCAAAACTAGGCCCCTATTTCTATGTCTGATAGCGTTCCGCCACTACTGTTTTTTTTTTTTGGGGGGGGGGTATCATTATTATTCATGTTTGTGTGTGGATCGGAGAAGTGCATAGAGTGTGAAAATGTATGGTGCTCATGTTTTCATATTAAATGTAAATTTTATTTTTATATTAAGTTTGTGATTTATAAACAATATCTTACATTACAATATGTGAAACGTGGCTTAGGCAATCATCAACTGATTGTGTTTAGATCATTATTTCATATTTTTTATACGGCAGGTCTCATCGAAAAAATTCATAGACATGGGAAAGTTCATTGTAAGGAATGGGCTGGTAAAACTGACATCTGATGGCGCCCCTACACTGCAAAAGCGTTGTTTTAAATGTTAAACACGTTGTTTAAGCCCGTCACTCTTACAGCTATTGTTTAAACTTTTTAAAACAACTGTTTAAACTTTTAAAACAACTGTTTAAACTAATTTTTAAACAAGTTTTTTAAGGTTTAGACAATAACAAAAAAATAAACAATTACACAAAAAAGTTTAAAAACTTGTTGTTAGAGTGACAGACTTAAAATTCAAACAATGTGCTACACTCTAAAAAATATTGGGTAAAAATGCTCCATGACAGAAATTATGTGTCCTACCGACATTGGGCATTACCTTACTGGGATTATGCTTCACGCATTGGGTAAAATACTGCCCCAAATTGGTTGGACACATAATTACCCTCGTGCTGGTTAAAATTTTACCCAATATTTTTTACAGTGTAGTTTTTACTGTGTTCAGGGCCACACTGTAAGATGTTATGAGTTTTAACATAATAAGACCAAAAAGTGTGAAGTAACAACCGTATAATAACACTAATGTGCAGGTGTTGATTGAACGCCGGAGTAACATGTTTGTTGTGGTCCCGTGTGTACACCATATTAATATTAGTATTTCAGTTACAAATTATATGTTTTTCATAATTTGTATAGCTAACAGCGCACTTTGTGAGTCACTTAAGATGACTGTTCCTACATAAACATTAATATTTTCTAACCATTCTAAAGCAAGTACTATTGCAGCCAACTCAGCCCGGAAAACTGAAGTATTATCATTAGTCTTTTTGACTGGTGGTAAGACCATGTGGGTACGAAGAAAGAAGCCGCAGAAGCACCTGTATTGGGTGCTTTTGATCCATCTGTATATATGTGTAGTTGATGAGACCATTTCATGTTAATTAGTCTGAGACTTTCTTGATACAGAAATGAACGGTTTTCGTTCTTATTTAAAGAGTAACTAAGTTCAGTGGATACTACAGGGGCTATGAAGAATCAGGGTGGAGAATTACTAATATTTGTCTCAATATGGGGGCCCTGGTTAATTCCGTTCTACAGCCAAATGGTTTATTTATTTTTTGTAGTTTGGAAAGTTCCAACTGCAAACATGGTTCGATGCCTTTTAATACAGGATGGTTTTTATGCGTTTCAATCTTTTGACGAAAGTTATCAGACAACATCTGTCTTCGTAAATCGAGTGGAAGTTCTCCTAGTTTGAGAGCTTCCAAAGAAATGAGTGGTAGTGCACCTGCACATATTCTAGGGCTTGATACTGAATCGAATCCAGTTGTTTTTTAATAGAGGGTGATGCGTTGTCATATGCTTCACAACCATAGTCTATTAAAGATCGCACATAGGCTCTATAGACCATTAAAAGAGATTTCGTTGAGCTTCCCCATTTGGTTCCTGTTAGATTGCGGATGATATTAATTTTCTTTTGCATCTAATTATTATATCAGCAATATGTTGCTGCCACGTAAGCTTCTGATCAAAAGTCACTCCAAGAAACCGTTTAGAACTTTGGAAAGTAAGGTCCTTGCCATTCAGTTCTAATTTTGGCTATTAAAGGGGTGGGTTTTTTTAGTTTTGGACGGGGGCCGCGCGTGCACTCGTTCAGGGTATCAAAAACACAGATTTTCAACAAAAAAGGGGAAGTTTTGAAAGACTGCATGGGAATTCCAGCTGTCAAGTCTTAGATTCAGGGGCTTTGGGGTTTTTATTTCTTACAAAATTGATTTATTTCGTTTGTAACGTTTGCCTGGCTTGCAATTTACAGCTACAAGTTTCTAAAGGTGGCTACTTTAACCTGACAAGCCCATAATATCCAGTCACGGTGGAGTGAGCTTTTGATAGGATAACTGCACTGCCTATAATATCATCGCATTAAGCTACATGTATACGGATAGCATATCGAATATAATGATACGTGTATGTTGCCAGGGCGTGCACAATAATTATGGAGTTGGCTCTCGAACAATACACTGATCTACGCGACTCCAATTTGAGGTCAAGTGCACAACATTGATTGGGTTGGTCCTCGGCAGTAAAGCCGGAAGTGTATCATTTTAGATATTAGTAAGTAATTCGAAGTCTTATATCTTCTTCATTCCCAATTCAATGACTATTTTATACTTGTTTCTACTTCCAGCTATTAATGGCAAGCCAGCGGGGGGTTTTTCTGGATCTGGATATCACTGCTGGACCATTTTTTCATTATTTTTATTTTGAAAATGTAATGCCTTGGTTTAATTGACTTGGCGGAACCTGTGTAAATTTGACTGAAATATTCACAATGACATTGCTTGTAGACCTGGGAGTATTATATATAACATTTCCCGGCAATATCCTATCAATTTTGTTGGATCCTCCAGTTCTCATCTTGTTTTACAATAAGTCTGCCCAATATTAGATCTATTATATTATTTTAGCATTAAATATTATAATTTCTGGGTATAATTTGTATCCCCATCTGTTTTGGGATCGGTTAATTGAGTTTAATGTTCTTGACTAAACACTGTGTCACTGAAAAAAATAATCATTCCACAGATTTGATTGCTGGATTGACCCGGGCATGATTTTTGGAAGGCTGAACAGATGTATTCTCATTTAGTTCTAAACTTTGTTTATCAATAACTTCAAATATATGGCCTTAAATAGGGCCTCTATATCTACGTTAATGCTCTTATTATAATACCCCGAGTGGGGTACCCTAGTACCCTCCTCCTAGGTAGCGCGCTTCGCGCGCTCTGTAAGTGTTGGCACGCTTTGCGTGCACTTACCGCCCCCTCCAAAATTAAATCCTGGCTACGCGGTTGCAGTAGTATTTGTAGTAGTAGTAGTAGTTATAATAGTAGTAGTAGTAGTAGTAGTAATAGAGTAGTAGTAGTAGTAGTAGAAGTAGTTGTAGTAAGAGTAGTAGTAGCAGTTATAGTAGTAATAGCAGTAGTAGTAGTACTAGTAGCAGTAGTAGTATTATCATTAGTAGAAAAGTAGTAGTAGTAGTAGTAGTAGTAGTAGTAGTGGTAGTAGTAGTAGTAGTTATAATAGTAGTAGTAGTAGTAGTAGTAGTAGTAGTAGTAGTTATAATAGTAGTAGTAGTAGTAGTAGTAGTAGTAGTAGTAGTAGTAGTAGTAGTCGCAGTAGTAAGAGTAGTAGTCGCAGTTATAGTTAGTAATAGCAGTAGTAGTAGTACTAGTAGCAGGAGTAGTATTATTATTAGTAGTAAAAGTAGTAGTAGTAGTAGTAGTAGTAGTAGTAGTAGTAGTAGAAGTAGTAGTAATAGAATTAAAACACTGTAAAAAATGAAGTGATATTTAAGCACTTAAAGTACTTGTATAGTGACTGCACTACGAGTGCTGATTTTCTTGTTTAAATTTAAACTAAAAAATCAGCACTCGTAGTGCAGTCACTATATAAGCACTGTAAGTGCTAAATTAGCACTTCACTTTTACAGTGAAGTAGTAGAAGTAGTAATAGTAGTAGTAGCAATAATAGAAGTAGTAGTAGTAGAAGTAATAGTAGTAGTAGTAATATAAGTACGTAGTAGTAGTAGTAGTAGTAGTAGTAGTAGTAGTAGTAGTAGTAGTAGTAGTAGTAGTAGTTGTAGTAGTAGTAGTAGTAGTAGTAGTAGTAGTAGTAGTAGTAGTAGTAGCAGTAGTAACAGTAGTAGCAGTAGTAGCAGTAGTACTAGTAGTAGTGGTAGTAGCAGTAGTAGTAGTAGCAGTGGTAGTAGTAGTAGTAGTAGTAGTAGTAGTAGTAGTAGTAGTAGTAGTAGTAGTAGTAGTAGTAGAAGAAGTTGTAGTAGTAGTAGTAGTAATAGTAGCAGTAGTAGTAGTAGTAGTAGTAGTAGTAGTAGTAGTAGTAGTAGTAGTAGTAGTAGTAGTAGTAGTTGTTGTTGTTGTTGTTGTTGTTGTTGTTGTTGTTGTTGTTGTTGTTGTTGTTGTTGTTGTTGTTGTTGTTGTTGTTGTTGTTGTTGTTGTAGTAGTAGTAGTAATATAAAAAGTAGTATATAGTAGTAGTAGAAGTAGTAGTAGTAGTAGTAGTAGTAGTAGTAGTAGTAGTAGTAGTAGTAGTAGTAGTAGGAGCAGTAGGAGTAGTAGGAGTAGTAGGAGTAGTAGGAGTAGTAGGAGTAGTAGGAGTAGTAGTAGTAGTAGTAGTAGTAGTAGTAGTAGTAGTAGTAGTAGTAGTAGTAGTAGTAGGAGCAGTAGGAGCAGTAGGAGCAGTAGGAGCAGTAGGAGCAGTAGGAGCAGTAGGAGTAGTAGGAGTAGTAGGAGTAGTAGGAGTAGTAGTAGTAGTAGTAGTAGTAGTAGTAGTAGTAGTAGTAGTAGTAGTAGTAGTAGTAGTAGTATAGTTCCTTGATGCTCGGCCTTGGCCTTGAGAGGGCCTTGGCCTTGAGGATTTTGAGCCTTGAAATTTCAAGGCATTTCCAAGGCTTTTTCAAGGCATTTTGTATTTAGTACTTACAATTGTTCTGTATATTTAATTACACTAAATGTCAGTAGCAGCAGCAGTAGTAAGTGTACTAGCAGTGCCATCAATTGTAATTATCACCATTATTAAGAATTATCATCACATACATGTAACAAAGAAAACAGCAGTGATGAAAAATAGCATTATTTGGTAATGTGTTCTTAATCATGACTAATGATGATGACAATAGTTATAATAATGATAGTAATAATGATTATGATAAAGATTATAGAGATTTGATAACAGGAATAATTCCGACAGATCTGACTGCAATTTTGACAACAATTTCCATACTTTAAAAATAGCTAACTCTAAATAATGATAACAAGGTTGATTTCTATTCCATCAGGATTTTCCTTGTATTATTTTCTTTAGCCAACAAGAAAGTTTTGAAAAGATGTGGTAAACCTGAACACAATCTTCAATTTTGTGATATCCAAATGGGCTATGTCATTGGCATGATGAGCCAAAATTTTGAGGGGCCAAGCATGGCATATAGAGCAAAATTTCTGCCAAAAAAGTTGAAAGGGTTTTTTTTTTTTTTTTCCTTTTCTAATTTTATTCTCGGTGGTGGAACTTCTTCTCTCTCTGAAATCGAAAATGCCCTTTTTTTCCAAATAAAATATGCCCTTTTTAATTATAGTAAAACATAATTCATTTTAGGTTCGAAAATTACCTAATTTTGGACTGCGCTGCATCAATTATTTTTTAGTACGGTACTAATCTTGTTCATGATTACAGAAATGTTTAGAATGTCCAGTTTTCAGGTTGGAATATTACAAAGTTTTGGCCCACGTTCTGCACTCAGATTAATTATTGTTGAGTATAAGGTACTCATTCCATTCCCGTTACAAAAAAAATGCTTAGAATTTCCACTTTTCAGGTTGGAATATCACAATTTTTTTAGCTCGCGCTTCACATTATTTGATTGGTGAGTTATGTATCCTATTTATAAGTCACTAAATGCAGTCCTTAACAGCTTCCCTTTCTGGTCAGTGTACTAAAAATTAAGCTTGTTCTTTGCGCGCGCGTTAATTCTTTAGTTAGATACACATCTTTTTAATGATTACAAAAAAACTTGGAATGTTTAATTTTCATGTCTTATTACAAGTAATGTCCAGAAGTTTGAGCTCGAGTTTTACAACTTCAGAATTGATTTTTTTTTTAATCGCTTACTCGCTGCGCTTTCTCGTGGAAATGTAAAGCCTAGATAACAAAATATCTATCTTATCAATTAAAAATCACTTAAACAAGGCTTTGCTCAACTTAGTTTCTACAAATCACACAACTATTTCACGCAGTTGATAATCTCATTTTGAAAATATCTGTTTACACCAAATGCCCATTTTCACATATAAGTATTTGCTTTGTCCCCCCCAAAAAAAAAAAAAAAATTATATATATGTTCTGCCGCCCCTGTCCCAGGGAGTGGAGAAAGACATACGTTGAGAATGGGCATGCCAGGAACAGATGACCGTGGTAATAATAATTATTACAATATAAGTGCCTAGAAAAACAATGTATTAAATGTACAAATGTAACTATTATTATTATTTTAATATTATTTCTAGATCTAATTATTTTTGTGAACGAGTACATATCTATCATTATTATTTTTTTACGTGTACATGGGTCAAAGGTTTGCTCGCTCAGTTCGTTCACTCACACCTTTTATACATTTTGCCCTGTGTGCCATGTTTGCTGCCTAAGCATTGTTGTCTCATTGTTCCATGATATCAAAAGCTTGAAATGCCTTGGCCTTGAGGTTTTCGGGCCTTGGCCTTAAGTTTCCATGCCTTGGCTTCCGGGGTATTAAAGCCTTGGCCCTGGCCTTGGAGGTTTGAGCCTTGACTACAACACTGAGTAGTAGTAGTAGTAGTAGTAGTAGTAGTAGTAGTAGTAGTAGTAGTAGTAGTAGTAGTAGTAGTAGTAGTAGTAGTAGTAGTAGTAGTAATAGTAGTAGTAGTAGTAGTAGTAGTAGTAGTAGTAATAGTAGTTGTAGTAGTAGTAGTAGTAGTAGTAGTAGTAGTAGTAGTAGTAGTAGTAGTAGTAGTAGTAGTAGTAGTAGTAGTAGTAGAAGTAGTAAAAGAAGTAGTAGTATAATTCTCTTATTATTCATTCTTTTATTGTTTCAACCTACCTTCTCCGTTATGAATGGTCAACAACACACATGCCCCCCCCCCCTTCCTCACCCCTTGTCCTCACCGTGAAAGCACCCTTGTTTCGCCTATGTAACCTGTGTGATGTTTCTCTATGAATATTGTATCCACCTGTATCATCCACTGAGTTATTGTTTTTTTCTGTTTGATGCAGGTTCGTATTTTGGTAATTCTCTTGTAATCGATTACAGTCCATACATCACCTGATGAGCATACCATTCCCTAAGTATCTACTAACCAACTGGTTCATCAATGTCAGGAATAGTAGGCCTACGAAGTTTTAAAGAGAGATTAGGAAAACCATTTAGAAAACGCAGGAAATTAGGAAAAGATGAGGAAGAGTGGTATGATGCCCTGAGTAATTTGTCAGTGGACAGCAGCGACGATAATGATGATGTTTACTATGACGCACCGGTAGAACCGATTGATGTCACAACAACGTCGAAGAGATTACGAAGACGCAAAAAACAGGCCGAAAATAAGTCAAATAAAAAACAAGCAACAATGCATTATCATTTCAATACCCGATCCGCAGGGAGATGGAGACTGGGGTCCAATAATGGAACATCTGAACAACCCCGGGTGAGTAATGGTACTGTCCAATGTCACGATTCCATTCAATTCAATATATTTCCAAAGGTTAATCATACAATATAATCGGATGTGAAAACTCAGTAAGCAAAGCTTGTAACGAGTGCACCGTAGAAATATAAAGACAATAATAATATTTTAAAAAGGGATTAAAGGAGACTTAAAGGATTAAAATAAACTTCATACAAAAGTGCAGTAAATATAAGAAAGGAAAAAAACAGACAACAAATCAAAAAACGGGGCAACTCAAACGTAATATGTCAAATGAAACAGTCCATAATCAATTGATGTTTTAATTAATCTCATGATATTGGTATGACTCCTAATTCATAAAGAACTGCAACCCTAGGGAGATCCTTTAAATGAGTTATAGTTGATAGCAACTTTGTCATTCCCCCATTTTCATGTGTTTTAAAACTAAATGCCTCAAGCTTTTTGAACATCGGTTATCTACACTTTTAACGACACTTTTTTTTTAATGCGGTTAAAAAACATGCTATCAGCCGACAAGGTTGTTTTTCAGCAAGTCCGTAATAATCAAAGTTACAAAATATATAAAAACAACAATAACACAAATTTATACATTTTTAATAATGTCATTAATAATCATAATTCAATACACGCACATATATACATAAACAAACACACCCTCACTCACGCAATACATACACACACAAAAAATACATCATCTTAATGTGCTTAAAACACCATGGGAAATTCGTTTGATATGCGTCTGATAAGAGAGGACAGGGGAGCGTTTCATGAAACGACTTGTCGGACGTTTTATCCGACAAGTCCCATTTTATCCGACAGTTACTATAGTAACAGTGCCTCTCAGCCAATCAGAATCAATGAAAGATGTCAGATCTGACAACTTGTCAGACAAAAATGTTGATGAAACGGTCACCAGATTTACTTCATTCTGAATCTGTTGAGGAAGTTCATTAAAAATGCGTTATATAGAGTGCTTAATTTAAAAAAAAATGTTTATATTTGGTTTATCTAAAAATAAGGTTCTTTCTATATTTCTTAATGAGTATGAACTAATTTTATAACCTGGAGCATATAAAATCAGGTGCTAGATGATTTAACAGTTTGAACATGAGAGTTACTACATCCTTCTCATATTTAGAACGCTCCTAGTCACTCGCGAGAAACCGGTTTAAAATATGATGCATCGCGGGATTCCCTCATTGGCACTCGGACCAGAGCAGGTGATGTGCTTCGCTTTGGTGCTGGAGGACCGTCTAGCTCAACAACGTCAGAACGGAACACAACACGACCGTCTGCCCTGAACACGGACCGGCCGCAAACCATCGGCACCAGACCATCTACCATCGGATCCCGACCACCAACCATCGGAACCCGATCATCAACCAGCGCCTTCCGACTACAGTCAAATATTCCTGAAATGGGTCATCAGTATAAAGGTGTGAAAGTTTTCTTCTTTTTTAATTATATTTTTATCTTATAATTGGATTGTAACATGTGGTAATTTTTAAAGTAAAATTAGTCCCTTAAATCAGATCCTAAATTGTGAATATCACAACTGTTCACAGCAAAAGAGAAAACATTATATTGACCTATCTATATAGTACAACTTCAGGGTCGCGTTTCATGAAGATTCGTTATAATAACAAACGCACAATTTATGTAACAAGTTTATGTTAGCCAATCAGATTGAGGGATTTTTGGTAGCATAATAGGTTTTACCATATCCGATTCTTGTCATTTCTTCAAATCATATCTAGGGGGGAAATAGCTAATGCAGTATAGGGCCTATACTCTCTAATTTTCCAGATGGAATAGCTGACAACAAGATTGAAAAACTAGCAGCATCTCTCATGGATATTGACAAACAAAGAGTCATTCGCTTTGGTCGGGAACTTGGATTACAAAATGTTGGAAAGTATTGTGGATATGGAATTGGTAAACCGATCTATAAATCAAAAATACTTCTCATGCTGCAAGACTGGAAAGGCAGAACCCCTGATGCACAGCAGGTCCAAGGTTTAATACAGGCTTTGAAGAATGCAAACCTGGAGCAGCTGGCAGGGAATTTACAAGACGGTTAGATCTACATTGTATTTGTTTCTTAATATTATATAACCCGAAGCTTTTTTTGTAATTTAGGTGATCATTGGGAAGGTATCATAATAATGTGCAGAAGGGTCCACTCCTCATTCTTGAATAAAAATTACATGGGGGGAGGAGAAATTATGAGTATCGGTAGTTAAAATGCTATACATTAATAAATGTTACATAATCATGTATTTCTTATTTTCCCGGGCTTATTTTTAGTCTATAAAATGCACGATATCGAGAATCGATATTACATACTTTAATGATAGAGAAAGTGAGATAAATTGGATATTTCATAGTCTATAAATCCGGCCTCTGTAGTATAGAGTGCCAAGTGTTCCCTCTTAACCACTCTTTTCAAATGTGCACAATTCTCTTACTAAATTAAATGTAACGGAGTTAACAACATCCCTCTCCGGATTAACTAAATTAATCGTTTTGTAATCACTTGGTCATTTTCGTTACAAAGTGACATGCAAATTTTTTTTTTGTAAAAGAAGATATCGAGAGCAGCACAAAGGGATATTTTGTGTATGGTCGAAGAATTATTCTGTCAGTAGGCCCCTATATAAATATTATATTGATATTGCCAGGGCTGATTTTTATATCTCTACCGTGCATACTTTAACACCCAACTTGAAGAAATTGAAAGTTGCAAATTTTCTATCATTCTGTTTTCTAATTGTGTTGATGGAAGACATATGGTAGAACAATAGTATACGAGTGTATTAAAATGCAGAAAGTAGTTTATCGTTACAAGGAATGATGAAAACATAGAAATAGAAGGTCAATTAATTGACAGGAAACAAAGAACTCTGAAGTCTTCTCGACTTTCTTTTAAGGGAAAAAGTATATACATTTACCTAGTAATTCTTCACATGGCCTTTATTTTCATGATCATTTCAAAAAGCCCCAGGACCCCCTCATTACAAAATGAGATACTTTGAACAATATGATGGATTTTGGTCTTCCTAAATAAAAAGATCAAAATGCTAAAAAATTCTTTGATTATAAGTTTGTTACATTATAGTTATCAATGAAATTAGGTAACATCATCAGTCCATGTGCACATAATCAACGAACAGTTAAACACATTTCGCGGTTTGGTTGCCTTTCTCTCGAACCCATTTCCTATACAGACCCGGTTACGTTTAAACAGGGAGTTAGGAGTTCTCTCTTCTTTAAGGGAAGGAAGGTGACAGTAACCCTGATGACATCCTCTGAGCCTTTCATCATAGAGGGGTTGAGGACAAAGCTGAAAGCGTTACAGAGTAGTCGTCCCAAGCTCATTGAAGCCGTTAGGCTCTACCAGCTACCGTACAGTGGACTAAAACACCACACCTTCAAGGAGGATGTTGATATCATGGTACTCTGTCATTCAATCGAAAACATGAGATTTTCCATCACCAACGTGACTGACTCCCTCTACGACGAGTTCCTCGAATACAGCAATGAGAAACTTGGTATGTGAAATGGATAAGAAGAATGCATGTGTCGAGCAATAGGAATAAAGATATTTTTAAAAGTGATTTATGGGTTTTCATTAATATTATATTTGTTTTAAATTAGTCGAAAAAATATATCTTTGGAAGAAACGTTCTCAGAGTCAAAGTATGAAGAGAATGACATTCTAACTAACACGTATGGACAAAAATTTCCACAACATAATGCGTGTTGCGTTCAGTGAGAACGAGCTATTTTGAAAGCATCTACTTGTTGTTTTATTCCCTGTTAATGATTTATTTGTTCCGTACTATTTGTAGCTCATGTACTTTTTTTTTATACAGGCTTCTATAGGAAAAGTAAATCTTTATTCAAGATTTTTTTTTAATATATAATATCCATCGATGCAAATGGGATACAAAAGCATCTTTCTCATGTTGTGTTCTATCAGGAAAAGATAGAATCGTTGTCATGGCTCACGACTTCCCACCAGAAGCGGAAGAGGTAAGGGCAGTGAAGATGGATTCTTTTCGTTATAGCCAATACTCCACCTTCGATAACGCAGGTCTGGTCATGATCGGTGGGAGGATGGATAAGAGAGAGCCGGAGATTCGAGATCGAGATTGGGACAGCTTTGTGAAGTTCCTTGAGAATGCCTCCAAGATACCCCTTCCTTCCAAGTCTCCTCCTGCAGGTGAGAAACAGGAATTCCCCGGAGAGTGCTTCATCAACGTTTTTGTCCAAAAAGTTGTCAGATAATTTTCCTTGATTTTGATTGGCTGAGAAGCTCTGTTAGTGTGGTGATTGTTGGATAAAACAGGACGTATACAATAAATCATCAGACAAGGCATTCTATGGAATGCTCCCTTGATTCTATCATTTTATATTTTTGGATGATGATTATCAGTGATGTACAGATGGGGTGCTTTGGGGCGCTTGTCCCCCCCAGAAAAAAAATCACGCCAAGACAAAAGAATAAAGGAAAATAAGAAGTGTAAAATATGATATCATTTTCTGAATATTGTGTCAAAATCTATCACAAAATTTGTAATTTTACAAAAAAATAAATTTTTGCTTGCTCGCTTTGCTCTCTCGAAAATTCTCAATCAATTTTGCCGGATACGCCATATCTTGCCCCCTCATTTTTTTTTTTTTTTTTTTTTTTTTGCTCATTACGCCACTGATATTTGTATTCATGTGACAAGTTCTGTGTGACACTCTTATTCTACCTGTAAAAGCATAAAAGGAGTGTCATATTGAACACGAACTGTCGTGAAATTTACTTCAAGAGCACTTTGGCCTAAACTGCAAAAGAATTTGTCATATAGCCTTATCTGTTTCGGTCTGATCAGAAATAGTTGAAACTTTTTAATTATCAGGTAATTCATTAATATTGGAGAGTCTTCCCTGTTACATAAATTGATGATTGTTGGTAACCACGTGATTTACGTTGATTACCATACAAACAATCGTAAAACGCGACTGTCATATTCGGGGAAATCAATATCTCTCATGATAAGTATACACTTTCTTTCCACATTTCCGTTAACATTACATACAGCTCAAACATCAGTTCATACAGATGTCGCCTCCAACACCAAACAAACGTCTAAATTGGAGGAGCGAAAAATCAAGCCATTGACAGTCTCTTCAAGTCTCTCCGTTAGGATACAAACGAGATCATCCAAGCCCGTCATCTATATCTGTACATCCTATGGACTCCACAGTATCAAAGGGCTCGCTGAAATGGTTCAGAATTCGGTGAAACAGTGTTACTCTTCTTGCGAGATCAAGGAGACGGAGCTGCCTTACAGTAGATTAGACGACTTTAAGTTTCCTTCAGAGGCAAGCAAAAGAGATGCCATGATTCTCTGCCATTCGGTGCATAACAGAGGTTACTCCATCACTGATGTTCCCAACTCACTTTACAACGTTTTTCTAAAGTACTGCAATCAGCTTTTTGGTAAGCAATAATTGTGAAACGTGGTTTTTACTGTGCCCACTTAAGGTAGAGGGGGATCACTTCGGTGTTCTTTCCAACAAAAACATGAAAACTATTTCTATGAATTTTTCCAGTACCACACATCTTTGCATTATATAAATAACCCTGCCCACCATCCCTAAGAAATTAAAAAGGGAAAGTTGGTGCAGGATTCTACTGAAACTGTTTAAAGCGCCAAATGACTTGCTGAGATGGAGAGATATTTTTTCTTACCAAGTTGGCTTACTAGCTTTATTATTTTTACACGAAGAGATACGTTATTATCCCAAGTCATGATTATGTAAGTAACCGGGGGCGGCGTTCCTGGAGCACAGTGCCCCCTCCCCTCCCCACTTTTTGAAGCCCTGAAAATGTGCCCTTTTTACACAATGAAATTGCCCCCTCACGAAAGTGTACTGTGCCCCTTTCACCTGAGGACCCGTTTTAGGTGTTGCCAAGTGCCCTTTCTCGTACAAGTGCCAGTCTTTACCAAAAGTGCCCACTCTCGAACGTGTTATGTGCCCTTTCATCTGAGAAGGACCTGCTTTATGTGGTAGCAAGTGTCATTCTCGTATCAGTGCCAATTTTCACTAAAAAATGCCCCCTCATGAACGTGTTCTGTTGCCCTTTCATATCTGAGAAAGACCCGTTTTATGTCGTTTGCAAGTGCCCCTTTGCCTTCTTAAAGGTGCCCTTTCTCGTATCAGTGCCCTTTTAACCCAAGAAAAGTGCCCCTCACGAACGTGTTCTGTGCCCCTTTCACCTGAGAAGGACCCGTTTTATGTGTTAACGAGTGCCCCTTTGCATTCTCATAGGTGCATGTTCTTCATATCATGTCCTTAAAAAACACTCTTTTCGTGCCCGATGAATGCCCGGTTTCTGAATTTAGCGTTCTGCTTCCTTCTGCAAGTGCATCCTTTAATCGAATAATCCCTTTCAAAATATAATTTGCCCCTTTTCTTTTCTAGTTTGTTCAAAATGTTTAGTCTGCTAATGTTCAGATGGCGTCCCTTTTTCGGTTGAACAAGTGTTCCTGTTATGATTCTGGAAAAACACATTTTAAATTGATGAATTTCACATAATAAGTATGTAGAGGAATACGATGCTGTTGCCGACAGGAACCGTTAGCGTTTGCAATACTTTGGCCTCGTCTGCATAGCATCTGCATAGCAGAGCGAGACAATAGGCGCCGTTTTTCCGACGGCGTCGGCGTCGTCAACATTGAAATCTTAACCAAGGTTGAGTTTTTGAAATGTCATCATAACGTGGAAAGTATATGAACCTAATTCATGAAACATGTGAAACTTGGACACAAGGGTATTCAAGTAGTACTGAACCTCCTGCCTGAGTTTCAGGTCACAAGACCAAGGTCAAAGGTCCTTGATTACTCCTTACAATCCCTCTCGCAACCTTAGGTCTTCTAGTTCATCCTTACTTGCTGTACCACAATCTCATAATTCATGGGGGGATCGATCATTTCAACATGCTGGGCCATTCTTATGGAATAAACTTCCAAAAGAAATCCGCAGTGTTTCTTGTCTCACCACTTTCAAAAGTTCTCTGAAAACCTGGTTATTCACACAAGCTTTTAGGTAATTGTTATTCTCATTTTAGTAGGTTATCTATCTTCCTTTCTTTTTCCTTTTCTTTTTTTTTTTTCTTTATTGCGCCATGAGCATATTTTTTTAATGATGGATACCGGCGCATTACAAATGTTCATATTATTATTATTATTATTTTAAAGTCAATGAATTTAGAACATGTTGGGGGAATCAATATCGAAATCTTAACGAAGATTAAGTTTTTGAAATGTCATCATAACTTAGAAATTATTTAGACCTAGTTCATGAAAATTAGACATAAGGATAACGGTGTATCACTGAAGATCCTGCCTGAGTTTTGGGTCACATGACCAACGTCAAAGGTCACTTAGGGTCAACGAACTTTGACTATGTTGGGGGTATTTGTAAAATTGTCATCATAACTTTAAAAGTTTATGGATCTAGTTCATGAAACTTGAACATAAGTGCAACCATGTATCCCTAAATATCCTGTGCGAGTTTCAGGTTACATGGCCAAGGTCAACGGTCATTTAGGGTCAACAAACTTTGACCATGTTGGGCGTACTTGTGGAATTGTCATCATAACTTTGAAAATGTTATGGATCTAGTTCATGAAACTTGGACATAAGAGCAATCAAGTATCCCTGAACATCCTTTACGAGTTTCAGGTCACATGAACAAGGTCAAATGTTATTTAGGTCAATTAACTCTGGCCGTGATGGGGGTATTTGTTGAATTGGCATCATAACGTAGAGAGTTTATGGATCTAGTTCGTGAAACATAGACATAAGTGTAATGAAGTATAAATGATTGTTATGCACACATCTTAGGTCACATGATCATGGTCAAAGGTCATTTTTTGGTCAATGGACATAGTACATTATTATCATATTAATGTTTTCAAAGTCAGCACTGCTGCTATATCGAGTCGCGTAATGCAGGCGATACTGCCAGATGCGTTCCGCTTGTTATGTTACTCCTTATGAAGGAAAAAAAAACTTGTAAGCCGTAAGTTTCATGAGTCATGTGAGTGGGGTAGATAATTAATTTTTTTATCTTTGTTTTAAGATGTTTTAAGTGCCCTTTTCGAAAGAAAACTGCTGCTATATCGAGTCGCGTAATGCAGGCGAGACTGCCAGAGGCGTTCCGCTTGTTATGTTACTCCTTATGAAGGAAAAAAAAACTTGTAAGCCGTAAGTTTCATGAGTCATGTGAGTGGGGTAGATAATTAATTTTTTTATCTTGAAAAGTTGCAATTCTTTCTCCCCCCCTTCAAATTCACTCCGCAGCCCCCGTATGTAAGATAAAAATATTATGTATATGTGACACGTCCTGTCAAAAGCAGACAGAATTCGATTTTTTTAAACACATTTTTTTTTAACATTATGATTCTCCATTTCTCAAGCTTTAATTTGGTATATAGCACATGCTAAGGGACATAGTATTTGCTGAGAAAATAGTATTTAAATGTCCCAGGTACGAGAGTTCATAAAAAGTATTTTTACGAGAAAATCGCTTCTGAAGTTTCGCCCGCTTTCAGACTTCTCGGAGCCTTTTTCACATGTTTCACGCGAAAACTCATCCTTTCATTGTCTGAAAGTGCTTAGCAACCGTCAATGATTTACAATAAAATTGGGTTTTCCTGAATCCTTGAGATCTCTCCTCAAAGAAAATAAGTTTTTGTAATCGTTTCAACCATCAAGTGTACGTTTTTTTAAGAGAGAAACACAAGCTATTTTATTGGACCGTGAGGCATTTTGCGTGTCTTTTGCCGTGTCTGGTATTGTTCTCTGTCTATTGTCACATTGTGCTTTCAGGTGCGATTGTGCGTGGCGTCCATGTTGAACGCGGACTGAACCTTTTTGAGTCTATACCAGCGCCTGTATCGGTCCTATACTACCATGAGTCTAATCCGGGAGTTTTATCTGCTATCTCCTCATTTTTTCTTCTCCTTCTTCTCTTCCTTCTTTTTTGAAGTTATTATCAATTTCGTGGCATCTTAAGAACTTTCATCACCTTTATGAGAAGATTTTAAAACGTAAAATTCCCGGGTAAAATGAGTAAAGCAAACTGTGTTTATACCACCGTAAAAAAACAACACACAGAGGCACACGCCGTCTTTGTTTTTATTCCGCTTTATTTTTCTTCCATGAAGGATATTTTCACAGATGTGTTTCTTAAAATCATGCAAGAAGTCTAACATCCCCCAACTCATAGACCCCGTTTTTTGTTAAGAACGTGTTACGTTTAACTCCCCCATCGCTACATCCTGGACTATCTTCATTGTTCATTATCAAATCTGTATTTTTTCTACGTAAAGGCCTATGCTTGCATCATCAAAAGTAAAAAATAGGATTCGTAACAGATTTTTTTTTGGTTGTTGTTGTAATGATTGAGTTGTTAGCATTTCGTCATGAATAGGCCTACCAAAGCCAGACACAGATGCTAACTCGAACATGCTTGTTTTGTTTTTTATTATTATTTTCTATCGCAATAACATTAAACCACAAGCAAGATTCAGTATTAATGCCATGTTTCTTCTCACCCATCAGAGAACGTTATTATGCCTATTGGCCTATAGCAAGAAAACACTCAGATTAAGCCTAGTAGTTTATGATTCTTAAATTGATTAGAATTATTTTATTTTGATAGCCATAACTGTTGAGATACGGAAAAGGCAGTACAAGCTCAAATTGATTTATATATTTAATTATTGATTTTCTTTTAATTATCATAATTATCATTTTCACGATTATCATCAACATCATCCCTGTAATTATAATTGTTATTTTGTATTATCATTATCATTATCTTCGTTAGTATTATACTATCATTATCATTGTAGTTACCCTGAATCACGATTATCGTTGGTGATTGTGATTAATTAAGCAATCAATCTTTTTTTTATTGTTTCATCTGTCTATTGGATTTGTTGGTATCTTTGTTAACATTTCGCTAATGCTATCGTTTCTTCAAACGACATGAGAAATTTGATGGCGAGAGGTTTGAATCATAAAGGGTTTGATATGATTCTAATCCCTATAAGTTCACAAAGTGTACATTTCCAGATCCCACTTTCCCTATCTTGAATAAGTGATTATGATTATTCCCGCTACAGTTTTAGTTCACTTCAGTTTTTATTTTTTTTTCTCATTTCCCCAAAAATACAAATTTCATACAAGTATCATGACAATAATGCAAGGTAGAATACATGCAATCTACCTTTCAGTTATATTTATATATTTTCAGTTACATTTATAAATGCGAACCAAAATTGATAAAAACTCATTGCAATAAAAAAAAACTATTGTGAATTAATAATATTTCGCTGGAAATGGAGAGGTCCACTTAGAAGCTGGATCGTAGACCCCTCGGATAACAATAGTTATAATGAATTACATATGAAATAAATACCTATGACAATGGCCAACAGAGAGAACAATACAAAAAATAAGACATGGGAATACACAGTGAACCAACAGAGTAAGGGGAGAATGATAGATTTTATCTCTTTCGTTCTCTTGAACTAATAAACTAATAAATCAACACGCATTCACTGACGATCAATATTTTAAAGGATTTGAGAATCATTCTTTTGAAAATGCCATCTCAAGTTTAACGCTTAATGAAAAAAATCCTGATAATGGGCCTAAGATTAAATAAAAGATTATTTCTCAATTCAGCATATCCTTTGTAATTATCAATGAAATTAATCCTCACTTACAAACCGTGTTTTGAATACGTTTTGTCCTTGGCTTTTATTGAGACCCAATAATCGAGCTCATCGCCCACGCCCCCGCCCTTCCCAGTTCTATTACAACCTCCCCGCCCGCGCGCTTCAAAAAGATAGATCAAAAGCATCGCTTTTCAAAAGCATGCCTGTTAAGAAAGATTTAGTAACGGGATGCGAATTATAAAGGCCTGAGGCCTTACAAGTTTACTAACAGGATGCCAATTTTTAACTCCAGCTCATCGATTTCAGCGAAATAATCCCCTTCATGCACCGGCTGCGTGTGAGTACTATGAATAGCCAATCACCAATGGCGTACGTTGCTAGGGGCGGAGCTTAGTACAGCGCGAAGATTTGAGCTTGCTGAACGAGCGGAGTGTCAGAAAAGTTCGAACTGACCGAAAAAAACACTTGCAGAAAAACGGCTTTTTCGACACTTTCCCGTTATCATTTTCGATTGATTTTTTGACAGAGTATACTTGAAACATTAAACATCCCTAAATGATGAAAATAAAAATTTCGACATTTTTGAACATTTTTAGCATTTTACCCATTTTCTCAATTCGGTATCGAGCGACTTCTGTCTGATTTAGACAAACCATGTCACATATAAGATAAGATATCTCGCCATCAAGTCGATGGCACCTGAAAGTTGCCATCGGATTCTTTGACGGCATCTATTGTAATTAACCAATTTCGCGAACATGTAAATTGACTGCAAATCCATGTCGAGCCTATCACACCAGGGGAACATTTTTCATTAAGCTGTTCGTGAGTTAGAGCGACTTGAAGAACGACTAGAGATCCTTAACCATCGCCAATGAATATATCATTTACCACAAGAAAGGATCACCAGTCGTTCTTAAAGTCGCCAACGAACAGCTTTATGAAACGACCACAGTTGTAGTCGGACATGTCGGAAGAAGCGTACAAAATACGCGAAATTCTTTCTTATTGTGAAAATAAGACACTTATAAGCACGAATGTGAGCAGTGTTCTGATATTAAAAGTAGATGTAGAACCATTAATTCCTCTTCAATTTAATAAGGTTAATCATTCACGAGGTTGAATTGATTTACTGACACCATTGATAATCCTCAATTCATTGGTTGCATTATCAAACTTGTTTCTATTCCTAAATCCAGTACTTAATAAAAAAAATCATAGGTGCGATTTTCTTTAAACTCTATTTCAACATCGTATATTTTTATAACAGGTAAGGATCGCGTGGCCGTGATCGTACACGACTTCGATTGCAGACAGGAAATTCTTAAAATCGAACTCCAGTCGTTCGGAAAGAGGCAGTCGACTGCTTATAAATTGGCGGGCTTCGTCGCTCTTGCGGGAGATCTCAACACGTCCGATGCCAAACTCTGCTACTATCCAGAAAGTCTTGGCCTACATTCTTTTGTCAGAAAATTACTCTGAATGCGATTTGATATTGAATGAATTGTATCGGGGACATTCTTCACCACAAAGGGCAACTGCAAGGTTAAGAGTGATGAATTTGCGAGAGTGAAAACCCTGTCAAACCCTTGGAATGAGAGTCAATTTATTGATTTTTTTTTGGGCGTTACCGCTTCTCATTACATGACACCAATGTTAATATTAACCAACTAACCATTCGAAATACCTGCTTTATAACTATTGAATTGTTCTATTTAGATATTTCTCATCAAGGGAGATCCGTAGCTACTTTAGACTCCATTTCTGTTATGTGTACAAACATTGATGTGTTACTTATTAAAGTCACTTTGAATCTGCTTTGATGAAGCTTGGGAGGTGACGTCATTATAAGAGCTTCTGTTTTGCCCGTCGGATGTTTCATTCACATTTCTCAGAAAATGAAAAAGCGATTTGTTTCAAAATCGGACCGTCGACCAATCATAAGGTGTGCGGCGGCCTTTATGCATACAAGTTGATTGTGGAATTGCTTCTCTGGGAACACGATACGAATGAATATTCTTCATCTCAAGAAATGGACGAATTACATTTATGTACATAGACCTTTCCATGTTTTGCAAGGTAGGAGGGAGGTTAACTGTCTTGATTGAATTGGTGTTGGGGTATGAAAATCGTCTCGATATTGAAAATTATAGTCAACATGTGGCCCATTGCCATGACTGCATTTGGAATGTCGCTTGGTTTACTTAAAATAATATTTTCTCCTGTTTTGTTATTGTTGTCAACTTGGCACTTTGTAAAGAGTTTTGATCAGCGTTGATATTTGCAAAAACACCAAACGTATTATGGTATTTGTCATCGGTTTGAAAAAGCAGATTGCAGTTACTTGTTCGGTAAATAAAGCAAGTATCAAGCACCGCCCCTAATGTGAAAACAATAGTGTTGGATACATTAGCGCAGAGCGCATAACAATGTTTGGATTCGGACTCGATCAAATTTTCGATTTAAGTATCTCACAATCTAAAGAAGACTTCTGACAATTTATTCTGAAACTTCGTGCGATTGGAGATTTGAAATTGCGAGAAGTTGACAGGATAAATAACACAAAAATACAAAATCATATTTATGAAAATAATATTCAAGAACGTTTTCGTTTTTATTTGATTTTTGTCCTGTGTTCTCTTTCCATGAAGAAGGTAATGCATGGACTTGTGCCAAATTAATTTTTATTAAACGAAGTTTGTATCGGAATGAAAGATTGGAAACATTTACGTCTATCATAATATCGAGAGTATTACACTTGCGATAGTCTCATAGGTCATAGTAACATCACATACTGTGAATAATTATGAGAAAAAAATTACATACTACTTTCATTTTAAATTTCGTTTGAATGAGAAGTTGATTAAAGCACAAAAATGCTGTACATAGATGTTAAGAATAAATTGTAATCCTAATAAATCTGAAATATGTACTCGAAAAATTGAAAAGATTTGTACATGCTGGAATTTCAATTTCGTGACTGCGTCACTATGACGTCACACACGTGTACTAGTTTCATGAGGATAAAACTGTATATCAATGTTGGCGTATAATCACACTTGTGGCCTATATGTATCACTTCGGGAAAGAGGAAAAACGGAAAAAAAATAATCAATAAAGTTGTATACTTCCTTATCTTTACTTATTGTATAAAAAAATGATGTTGAACTTATTGAACTTGTACGTTATTGGTTATCGAATAGAAATCTATCATCATATCATGAATCTTAACTGGTAATTATTTTCATGCAAGCGTAAAGCATCATAGATTTAAAAAAAATAAATACCATTACATAAAATGAAACAAACCAACAGAATTACCATAGTTTAAAGATATAAAAATAATACTATGATAGTTTATCATTTTATTTTGTAAGTAACAGATGATATACAGTGCGTCCTACAAAAAACGACACCGAGATTTAACGATGATTTATCATAACATAATCACAAATACAATAGACAAATGACCTACCATTGTAAAGCTTAGAATCTCCTCTTTCATCTGAAATTACTTAAGATTATTTCTCATTCACGCATGAGTGAGCAAACACAATTTGAAGAGGGAATACCAAAAAGTCATTTGGCGGGCTGTATCTGGGTTTCAAAAAGAAAACCACATTTTTAAAAAGTTCAATATCTGCTCTTTAATTACAGAAAATGGTCAAGAAATAACAAGGTTATGGTTATTTGAAATAAGGCTTGAATTTCAATAATTTCATAAAATTAAGAGGTTCTACAGGCTAGCGTTCAAACTTACTTGACACTCCGTTCTGTTGATGATCAGCCATGCATTAAGTCTTGTGTTAACCATGTGATAGCTTCTGTGGGAAACCGGTGAAAACACGTTTATTTAAAGGAGAATGAAACCCTTGAAACCAGCTGAATCCATATCAAAGAGAAAAATTAAAGAAACATATTGTTGAAAGTTTGAGGAAGATTGAATGAATAATAAGAAAGTTATGAGCATTTGAATATTGAGATCACTAATGCCATGTAGATCCTCCCATTGGCAATGCGACCAAGATCTGTGATGTCACACACGTACAACTCCCTCATTACTTTAGTACTTATTCACTTATATTCTCACTTTTATAGAGTCTATCACAACAAGGTGATGTGTTCTCTTTATGAGAGGACAAGTACAGAGGTTTCACAACATTATATCATTGATGAATCGTTTGTCATATGATTAGAATGAGCAAAAAGAGATGTTTTGGGGTATATTTTCAGTGTCCAGAAGGGGAGAGTTGTTCATCTGTGGCATCATAGATCTTGGTCGCATTGCCAAAGGGAGGATCTCCATAGCATTAGTGATCTCGACATTCAAATGCTTATAACTCTTCTATTGCTAGTCCTATTTTATTCAAACTTTTGTTGATCTTATTCTTTGATTTTTCTGCTTTCACAAAAGCTAACCTGCTCCAAGAGTTTCATTCTCCTTTAATGAAATTATGGAAATACAAGTATTGTTTCGAGGGAACATAACATTTTTACTTCTTGACCATTTTTTGTGATTAAGGTATCAAATAAAAGAGCAGATATTGAACTTTTTAGGCATGTGATTTTCTTCTTGAAATTCAGATACCCCCGCCATATGAGTTTTTGGTATCCTTTCTTCAAATTGTTTTTGCTCACTCATGCGTGAATGGGGAATAATCTAAGGAATATCAGATGAAAGAGGAGATTCTAAGCTTTACATTGGTAGGTCATTTGTCTATTGTATTTGTGATTAAGTTATGATAAATCGTCGCTTAATCTCGGTTTCATTTTTTTCTGGGACACACTGTATAAGTGATTCAAACATTTTGTTTGTCTGAAATTTTTTATATTTTAAGGAGGGAAATTTTGAAGTGATCCAAATGGTCAAATATAATCACTGAGGCAATTATTGATGGCAAATAGCAGTACAGTAACTCCTAAATGGGGTTCAAATTATGAGGTTTGTCACTTACCGCGTGTATATATATAATGAATTTACCTTCTAATTATGAGAATCAGTGATTTTATCATACTGATTCTTGAATTAAGGTTTGTATGATCATGGTCTGGTTCTGAATGTCCTGAAAGAAATGTCTGATTGTGAAGTGATTGATCTATAGGCCCCGTCTTACAAAGAGTTGATCCAATCAACTATGATTATGGAAATCTATCTCATATTTTTTTCCTACAGGAAATTTCCTTGGTAGGCAAAGAGAAGCACACTGAATTTTCAAGAAAACTATGAATGTATGAATAACTAGAATGTTTTTTTAGATGTTGACATTGCTGGCTTGCCATAGTTGTGGTTGATCGGATCAATCGCAACTCTTTGTAAGACGGAGCCCTGCATACGGTCATTTTAAGATTCTTCGCCTTATACATGTTATGTCAAAGAGGCACTTCTCACTATCTTCTTTCTCTTTCTCGCCTTTCAATCTCCATATCACTCCTCTATCCAACAGTCAAACCACTTAATGAACCATTGACATAATAGCCTCATCTACATTGACTTCAGCAGTGCGTATAAAAAAGGGACAGTTTTGAAAAGACTATAAAAAATTTGTTTCAAATTATGACATCTATATTTTGATGTTAATAGATGCTATAAAATCTTATCTTTAAAATGACATTAAAAAGAATAGATTTTGTTCATGCTTGAGCGAACATGGGACGTTTTGTCGGGGGTTCAAAAAGAGGCTTGCGCCAAAATGGCAGAATATGAGTAATATGATGATCAGACTTCTTGCTAATCAGCAGACTTCATCTTAACATTTTCATTATCTTTGCCATAATTTTCGAATTATGCTGTCAAATTCATTTATAAATTTATTTATTTACTTGATTTTTTTTTTCATTTTATCATTTCATTTTTTTACCTTTAAATTTTCCTTCATAAGTATGAAAATAAAACTTTTGTCAACCCAAGCAAGAAGATTTGCATTATTAATTAGGAGAACTTGTGATTATTCAAATCCTTTTATTATGTGAAACAAATTTTGTTATGGTGCCTTTAAAATATATGAATCCATATTTCAAGGGGTTATTGATTCCTTGACCAAGTTTAATTATGTGCTTGACAGGACAAACAGGAAAAGATTCGTGTCTTTCAATGGCAAAAGTGTATTGAGTCAATATTAAAGGAGCTAGATATGGCAGATTGGGTAAAATGTATCAAAAAGTTGTGAGCGAGCAAGCAAAAATTTCCACTTTTTTATTACAATATCCAATTTTTGTGATAGATTTGACATAATATTCAGAAAATAATAATCATATTTCACTTTCTATCTTCGTTTTATTTCATTTCCTCTTTTTTCTTGGTCATGAGTTTTTTTATTGGGGGGGGGGAGCATCCCCGTGTCCCCGCCCATCTGTATGGCACTGTTCAAAGGCACCATAAACTTTGTAGCACACAATGAATTAAAGGATTTGAAATACACGCTCGCTCTCTCATACTGCGGTTGATTTTTTTTTTCTTTTTTGCTTAAAGAAGGAATATTCAAAGCTGAAATGGAACATATTAAAAAGAAACAACAGAACAATTCAAGCAATTAAATGGATTTGAAAATGAAATTTGACCGCAAAATTTGAAAATTTATGGCAAAGATAATGAAAAGGTTAAAAAGAAGTCTGCTGTCTTATCATCATATTTATCATTTTATGCCATTTTGGCGCAAGCCTCCTTTTTAACCCCAGACAAAAACATTATGTGTTCGCTCAAGCATGAACAAAACTATTTTTTTTAATGGCATTTGAAAGATAAGACTTCATAGCACCTATTAACATCAAAATATAGACATCATAATTTGAAACAAACATTTTATAGACTTCAAATCTGTCCCGTTTTTTATACACAATGTATATTGTAATGTGGATTATCACTGAAATAATCATTAAGTACTTTCTTTGGAGTGTAACAGGTTCATAATTTGAAAGGTGATAGCTGTGCTTTATTGTATCGTGTGGTCTTTTATCCCACAAAATTGTAATTACTTTTTTAGTTATCATCATTAAGCGTGAAAATAAATGCAACTGTTTTGTACTAACACTTCGTATGCAAATGTTCCTTTTCCCCGAGTTTCAATTTCCATTCCCCCCCCCCCCCTCTCTCTCTCCCTCCCCCATATCTTTCTCTCTTTCTAGGGGGTTCTTGTTTTTTAAGGGGGGCAACATTTTGTCCGTGTGTGTGTGCATATATGTCACAAGGGCGAATCCGACTTTCGCCAATAGAGGATGGAGCCCAAAAGGGGACCATGCATTCTCTGTTATAGGACCAAAGCTATGGAATCAATTGCCTATCTAATTACGCCAAATTTCATCCACAGAAACATTCAAGTCCCAGTTGAAAACTTATTTGATCTCCCATTAACAGTTTATAGTGTACAGAAATGAAGGATAAAGTGGAGAAATGAAGATGAGGAAAAGACAGTGCTTACATAATTATGATCATCTTTCTTTCTTTTTTCGTCGTCTCAATATAACCCAAAATCTTTCCCCTTTCAAATAAGCATGCTTCAGCAATACGTCCACTTTGAGGAATATGTATTGTGTATTATGCGAAGGTTTTATTTGTACGGTTTTCTGTAATAATATTTTCCTGGGTATTATTATATCACTGCGTAACATCTCCAACCATATTAACGACAATGATTACATGGGTAGGGAAAGATAGAGCATCGGCCTTAAACCAGTATTCACAGGAGCTCAAAGGCTTTCATAGCTTTTTATGAATCTATTATATGCCATTAAATGTGTGAGTAAAAAAAAATTGGCACCTTACAATTTAAGGAAAAATATGAAAACTTGATACCGTATATATGTATAAGTTTACGCTTAGATAATCAGTAGGTATATTCTTTCCTGTGATGTAAATTTTGATTTTGGCCAAAGTAAAACATGGCTGCGATGAATGAACCATGATGCCAATGAAGTCATAATCCTAGAAGAGTGGCCGTAAAATCCATCGTAAAACACAACAATAATTAAAATGAGAATTTTTTGATGAACACGTTTTAGATGACAAAGTTTTCGGTTTCACCATGTAACATATTGTACTGTTTCTGATAATATTTCTGAGAAGAACTGATGGTCTCACCGTATCGAGCAAGTGAACACTGATCCTCCTCAGCAGTGACAAAACACTTTTTAGTAACAAATATCAAGTTAATTTCACTGAAAGGGGGTCTGCGAACATCATTGCCATCTGGATTCATTCATGGAAGCTATGCCTTAATTATTTGGGGGCAAATCGAATTTTACATTACATTGCAGAATATACCTCCTGATTATCTACGCGTGGACATATACCACAAATTATATGGTATCAAATCATTTTTTAAAATAATGTTCAGGCCATGTATAATGATAATAAATTATGTTCATGGCACATTGTAACCTTGAATCGTTGATATGTGAGGTGTCTTTTTTTTACTCACACGGTATTCCGAATTTTTTCAGGTAAAGGATATGATAATTTATATGACACCATTGTGATATGGATTCTAAAAAAAACGCATTCTTAATACATCTTCTTGAACCAATCACCGATTTGTCTTTATCATTCGCGAATCATTTACAAGATGATTTATTACATTTTTTAAGTGAAAGCGAAAAATCCTCCCTACTCCTTTCCCAATCGGTGTTATAAAAATATAAAGCGATACGAAAGATTCAGGTAAAAGTATACATCTCTTACTTAAGGACAAGCAAGGAGTTCTAAAGTATAGATGTAGGTCTTCACATGGATTTACGATAGTCCAAACGAACTTCGGGTTTGATTATTGAAGCTATATTGTTACATTGATGATCAGGCTCCTTCAGTAGATTGTTGTATGATGATGTATTGTAAAATAAATGATAGGTTGAGGTTGAGTAAGAGAATAGTATAGAGGGGTCTGTCTTTCACTTCTTTCGAAAGATCATGGTCAGGATTGGAATGTCATTGAGGCTTCTTAGATTTGGGATGCATGTCTTGTGATTACCGGTTTGTGACATGATCAATATTATGACTCAGGCGCGTAGCCAGGGGGGGGGCGGTGGGGGCGGTCGCCCCCCCCCCCAAAACGTCCCCAAAAAAGAAAAAAAAGAAGGGAAAAAAAGAGAGGAGAAAAGGAAAAGCGAAGGGAAGAAAGGGAAGAGAGGTAGCTTTGTGGGTTTTTCCTTTTATTCTTTTTTTTTTTTCAAAAAGAGAAACTCCTTCACTCTTGCTCTAAATTTATATATATGAATTTTGCTTCCGCGCTGCGCGCGGATAAATGACAATATTGCAGTTCTCCTCTGTTTCCCCCACCCTTTCTCTAACCCTGTTTTTCCACCTCAGCTCATTTCAAGTTCAAATGTATACATGAGGGCATGGAATTAGAGTAAGGTTAGGCCGAAGTGTATGAAGTCTTTTTTTTTCAAATTGATCGCGAAACTTCTGGTCGGGTCGACTCCAGGCGGGTCAAATCTTTATATCAATTTCTGCCGTCACCTCTACTAGGGCAACTTCTCCCGCTTTTCAGCTCATTATTTAACAACCATAATTTTGGGGCAAACGGGATTCCAATAAAAAAAAAAAGAAGGTATAAAATTCGTGTCGTATCAAATAAAAAAGTACAATATTTTTTTAATCAAATTCTAGTAAATTTCATGTCATTTCCCTGCCCTGTCCTATTTTGCGCCCTCAGTTTGAAATTTTGAATGACACTTAAGTTTCTTTATCGTTCAAAATGAAGCGCTTCAAGATTAGTCAAAGACATTATACATCATCCTTTTTATATAATTTTAATAAATCACAGAAGTTTCAACTTTTTGAGCGGTATTTTCCTTGTAATGAAGTTGAATAATCTTAGAAAATCAATTGAATTAGAGCCGATGGGTATAGAGATATCTGCATGTAATGAAACGTCCGACCTTTAAAATTTCAGAGTTTCATTGCTCTGCGCGGGGAAGAATATCTTCCTCCCGGCATATCTTCTCCTCTGTTTTGCGAGTTAAAGATATGCACTGTGGCTAAATTGTAATCAAATCTGATCTTTCCGAGGGAAGCATTCAATATGACTTAGAGAATACCATTATTTCGGGACCCTTTTCTTTGCCAAAAAATTATAAAATGCATGAGCTTCCGCGCTTCGCGCGGGGTAATTATTATTATAATTTCCTTCATTTTATCCCTTTTTGTGCGTTCACAATCACTTTTGAAAACAAGATTCAAAATCACAATAGAGTCAACTGAATTGGAGCTGATACAGGTACTAGAGACAAGATAGACGGCTCCTTTTCATTTTAATTTATGAAACACCGAAAGCTTCGCGCTTCGCAAGGGAGGAGGAAACTCCCCCTCCCTGCACCCACCCCCTAGGGAGCGCGCTTCGCGCGCTCTGTAAGTGTTGACACGCTTCGCGTGCATTTACCGCCCCCTCCAAAATTAAATCCTGGCTACGCGGTTGTTATGACTGCATGGAGTTTGCGCAAATCTTTTAGAGTCTGGAGTACAATAGCGATGGTGATGTAAGATGATTCAACATAGGCAAATCCAAGGGAGTATCCACATGGAAGCGAACAGGGGAGAGGAAAAAGAAAAAAGGGGGAAGTTAAAGTAAAACGTTTCTTCTAAAGAGTGTACAAGGTCGTGTAAATATTCTATACCTTTTTTCTTTGTTTGAGAGCTAGGAAGTCACATTTAGGAAATCTTTCCCCCTCCCCTCAAAATCACCCGTAACCGCCCTTGTTACGTTTCAAGTTTTAATAGACAACCTTGCTCATCGGAAAGATTATTAACATTTAATGTCCGCTGTACCTGACCAAATCATATTATCTGACGGACTTCGTCATAATCAATGGTATTCTATTCTATTTGGTAAGCCTTTAACTAAAATAGATTTATCTTTAATTGAAAATAATACAAAAATTCACTGATGTAATTCAAAATGCACCAGAGTCCGTTTTGCTTGCGATATTCTATTTGTTCGTAATTGTAATAACTGCCTTCTGAAAAGAAAAAAAAATGTTCCCCTGTGATAAAGTGTTCTTCTAATAAAAATACGATAATTCTGGTCAAAATTATTACAAGTTTGTAAACTCTCGAATGCTGTTGGTTCTTGCGGGGAGGAGTATACTTAAACTTTAACAAGCATATTACTTATTTGAGTGAATATTCTTAAAGTGCCATGAGCACCGAAAGGTGGACCTGTGCGCTAAATGAATGGTACAGCGATTCAAAGACGAATTGCAATAAATCATTACAATGATGATTCAAGAGTCTCGTGTGAAAAGGCCCTATGAAGATGGCAATTCGTCTGTAGAATCATTGTATACCATTCACACGTTCACTCAAAAACTATGATTTGAATTCGAATTCCAGAGCGGAGACGGTAGTGTCCTTGGTGACTTGTCAATCAAACCCAATCAAAGCACTGCATCGCAAAAAAGAAACTACGATGAGTGCATGACAATTTTAACCGTTCCGTAGGGATGCATACGCACTCACACGCTGGCGATCCGTTCCAAGGACCCCCATTTTCACAAACATTTGTAGTTCCGAAGCCCGTTCCAAGGCCCCTGTTTTTTGTCTCGCCCTAGGCACACCCCCACCACTTTTTTGGTCGAGTGCCCCCCCCCCCCGGGACTAGGCCCCTATTTCTATGTCTGATAGCGTTCCGCCACTAATGTTTTGGGGGTGTTTTATTATCATTATCATTCATGTTTGTGTGTGGATCGGAGAAGTGTATAGAGTGTGAAAATGTATGGTACTCATGTTTTCATATTAAATGTAAATTTTATGTTTATTTTTATATTAAGTTTGTGATTTAGAAACAATATCTTACATTACAATATGTGCAACGTGGCTTTGGCAATCATCAACTGATTGTGTTTAGATCATAATTTCATATTTTTTATACGGCAGGTCTCATAGAAAAAATCCATAGACATGGGAAAGTTCGTTGTATGGACTGGGCTGGTAGAACTGGTATCTGATGGCGTCCCTACACTGCACAAACGTTGTTTTAAATGTTAAACACGTTATTTAAGCCCGTCACTCTTACAGCTATTGTTTCAACTTTTTTTTTAAAACTGTTTAAACTTTTAAAACAACAAGTTTTTTAAGGTTTAAACAATAACAAAAAAATAAACAATTACAAAGAAAAAGTTTAAAAACTTGTTGTTAGAGTGACAGATTTAAAAATACAAACAATGTGCTACATTTCTAAAAAAAATATTGGGTAAAAATGCTCCATGACAGAAATTATGTGTCCTTATAACGACATTGGGCATTACCTTACTGCATGGGATATATGCTTCTCGCACTGGGTAAAATACTGCCCAAAATTGGTTGGACATATAATTACCCTCGTGCTGGTTAAAATTTTACCCAATTTATTACAGTGTAGTTTTTTACTGTGTTCAGGGCCACGCCGTAAGATGTTATATTTACTCCCTAGAGTTTTAACATAATAAGACCAAAAAGTGTTAACAACCGTATAATAACACTAATGTGCAGGTGTTGGTTGAACGCCGGAGTAACATGTTTGGTGTGGCCCTGTGTGTACACCATATTAATACTAGTATTTCAGTTACAAATGATTTTTCATATTTTGTTTAGCTAACAGCGCACTTTGTGAGTCACTTAAGATGACTGTTCCTACATAAACATTAAAAATTTTCTAACCATTCTAATGCAAGTACTATTGCAGCCAACTCAGTCCGGAAAACTGAAGTATTATAATTTAATCTTTTTGATTGGTGGTAAGACCATGTGGGTACGAAGAATGAAGCCGCAGAAGCACCTGTATTGGGTGCTTTTGAACCATCTGTTTATATGTGTAGTTGATGAGACCATTTCTTGTTAATAAGTCTGAAATTTTCTTGATACAGAAATGAAGGGTTTTCGATATTATTTAAAGAGTAACTAAGTTCAGTGGATACTACAGGGGGTATGAAGAACCAGGGTGGAAAATTACTCATATTTGTTTCAATATGGGGACCCTGGTTTTCCGTTCTACAGCCAAAAGGTGTATTTATATTTTGTAGTTTGGAAAGTTCCAACTGCCAACACGGTTCGATGCCTTTTGATACAGGATTGTTTTTATGCGTTTCAATCTTTTGACGATAGTTATCAGACATCTGTCTTCGTAAATCGAGTGGAAGTTCTCCTAGTTCCACATGGAGAGCTTCCAAAGAAGTGAGTGGTTGTGCACCTGCACATATTCTTAGGGCTTGATATACTGAATCGAATCAAGTTGTAGACTTTGGTGCGCTGTCATAATATGCTTCACAGCCATAGTCTATTAAAGATCGTACATAGGCTCCATAGACCATTAAAAGAGATTTCCTTGAGCTTCCCCATGTGGTTCCTGTTAGATTGCGGATGATATTCAATTTTCTTTTGCATCTAATTATCAGATCAGCAATATGTTGCCGGGGGGGGCCACTTACATTGACGAGTGGATACCATGCGCCATGGGTTAATAAGGCACAACTTAATATAAAAGAAGTAAATAAACTAAGCAACTTTGAGGTTACGTGTAACTGTCTTTAATAACCATGGCCAAGAGACCAACACAAGGTGGCGCGCTTACACTTTGCGATTGCAACATCGAATCATCAGTATAATACGATAACAACACACTGGCGTGACTGCCTTTTACTTTTCCCATCTTTTTACAATAAAAACTGTATGACAAAATCATGATGATTCGTAATTAAATCACTATTACATAAAAAGGGTTAGACCTTCACTGGTGTAAGACTCTGGTAAATCTAGTCACCAATGTATCATAACAAGTTGAATACTAAACAGGCATACCACAACAAAGGTCACAATTTAAAAAAACATCAAATGGCAGCACCACTTCCCATCTCTCTCCATCATATAAATTGACGAAAAACATAGGTGGGCTCACAAACGGATTGACAGCAAATCATTATCCCCGTCTAGACAGCGGATTGCAAAAATTGGACCCAAAACTACTCCAAAACACAAGGCTCAATTAAGGCTGTGCACTAATAGCCAATTCTCGACACAAATTAAACAAGCATAAACCTGCATTAAAAAAGAAAACATGCATATTGGCAAATAAAACAAAAAGCAATACAATGACCTCAGTGCAAAGTTTCCACATAGCAAATAGATTAAATGCACAGTTGAACGGTGTCACCCTAAATAGCAAAAACATCTGTGTACGATAAAAAAGGATGGCACAAAAAAAAACAGGACAAAAATTACTGAATTATGAGCAGTCTCATACCATCTCAATGAGATAAGAAAATACTTGCAAAAACGGAAATGGATCAAATAGAGGAAACAGCCACTTACCCACAACGTATGACTGTTTAACTACATAAAATTGACACAAGGAACTGAGTAACATTACTAGGTATAATGCATGATACACACAAATTATACAATGTCTGAAAACAAGGCATATAAATCATTATTCAGAACAAAAGTATACTAACTA
Source organism: Lytechinus pictus (assembly GCF_037042905.1). Lineage (NCBI taxonomy): Eukaryota > Metazoa > Echinodermata > Echinoidea > Temnopleuroida > Toxopneustidae > Lytechinus > Lytechinus pictus. Next base: position 19,385,284 of record NC_087254.1, read on the forward strand.
ATATCAAAACAACACAAATCATCTTCTCAAATATCACTGTAAGCACACATTAAAGAATCAGCAAATGTCAGATAATCATCACCTGTCCAGTATAACGTCATAAAAATACACATCCACAAAATCAACAACACTGATAACTGGCAGAATCACTCACCCAAAGCACATCACAAATTACATCATGAAACTGTTTATTGTGATCAATCAAAATAACATACTATACTGTATACAAAAAAAATCATTGAACCCCAAAATACCTGCAAATAATTATAATAAAATATCCTGACAGAAAATTACAAGTCATAAAATTTACATGGCACTCCTAACCTTCCTGATTGAACAGAAATATACCTGCAAATAAACATAACACAAAAGTACATATAAAACCAAGTAAGCAGGCTGTCCATATCGGCTAACAACATCAAGTGATGAAATGTATAAAAGTCCTGATAGAATGTTCTTCATAATCACATAATATGGCCAGTCCAATTATAAAAGCACAGTGTCCAAGCTCACGAAAGATGTATTGTAGAGTAATCACTGTCCATGGAAAGAAGGTATGTCTACGTAATCATAGGTCTTGAAAGCAAGGCGAGCGAACACTGTACCAAACAATAAATGTCTCTGCAGCGTTGATAGGCGAGAATCATGAAGAAAAGTCCTAGGTAGGGACCAACATCATACGGTCTATGAAACTTTACCACTGGGATAGACAGACCAGCAGGACCATACCCTGGAGTAGCATGGGGCCGGTCTGGCGGACGAGTGTGAAGACATCCTTCAGGGTTGGACAGATCAGCAGGACAATGCCCTGGTATAGCATGGGGCTGATCTGGAGGACGACAATGATGAACACCTTCAAGGACAGACAGATCAGCAGGACCAAGCTCTAGGGTAGCAAGGGGCTGATCTGGAGGGCGAGTACGAGGAGCGACACCAGTCCGGATTGAATGAACAAGGCTATTAGAGACTGGGATGCTAGGCGAGTGCTTACATTCGGTAGGATACGATGCTGGCGGGATGAACGACTTACAGTTCTGCGGGATCAACCCGTTCACGAAACATTGTACCCGCGCCGGACGGATAACTTGCGTAGTAGAGCTACTGCTGCTGACGTTAGCCTGGCACGGAGGCATAGCGGTTACCCCGGTGTTTGCTCTGTGGCGGTTACTCACGTTGAAGGGTAACACCGAATCGGCCGATGGTGTAACGGACACAGTATCAACACTACTAGAAGTGTCAAACATGTGATCAAGAGGCAGTACGGTACCTCCACGGTCAACGACAAGGTTGCTACCTATGCAGCGATCCAGTAGCATATCGAGTGATATGTTAGGCAAAACTGTCTCATCAGGCAAAGTCATGTTAGGTGAAATTGTCACATCTGACAAAAAGCAAGGACCATGGTTCTGACTAGGATCCAAATCAAGGGACTCTGTAAAACTGCAGGTCACATTGGATTGGCAACAATCCCAAATTACCAAAGGCTGAAACTCATCGGCAGAAAGTGGAGAGCAACTCAATCCACTCAGAGTAGTAAAGGCAATATTACCATGCCAACAATCAATGCAATGGAGTGAAGAAGTTCTGAAATCACTCAAACGTAAAACTGGAGGAGAGCATGAACTGCTTTCATAAGTGTCTGTAACTGTACACTCTTGGAACAATGAAGGCACATTGGCATCGGTATCCTGACCAATTACATCACTAACAATAGACCCTACATTATCTTTCCTTGTTTCTTTTACATCTCTCATGTGACCAATAAGCACATCATCTCCATTAGCTTTATCAACCACATCAACATTAGCTTCATATCCAATTGCTTCATTCCATTGTTTCACATCACATTGGTCACTTTCATGAACCAGACTATCACTAGTTGCATACTCAACCTCTTCATTCCATCCTTTCATGTCAGCACTGTTTGTTATTTTCACCTCACCATCACAATTCATGTATCCATCAACTGCATTACATTGTTTCACATGAACTATGTTAGAGTCATTACTTCCACCATCACTACTCTCATAACCATCATCTTCTTTGTGTATGTTAGTGTTTACTGGTGTGACTGTGGTCCCTAATGTAACATGATTATAAATTCCATGACTATCATCAATTGGACTCTCATTTTTCTCGCGTTCCTGATCATTTAGAATGAGATTCGTAACCATATGTATGCCGGCGAGATCAACATCATACAAACACGGCGGAGCTGCTCTAGATGACAAACCATAGCAGAAAGTAGCACCGTCTCCAAACATGATCAACTGCTTGGAGGGGCGAACCGAAATATCGTTCTGCTCCATGAATGGAGCCCCAGCAACAATGCTACAAGAACCTCTCAAGTAATCATCTTGGACTACCACACCATCAAACCAAAGTTCACAACCATCGTAAAATAATGTGAACTGAGCCACACCCACAATGTGGGTCTGATCGACGAGACTAACAATGGACACATCATCAACAAAATAATCATCAAAACCAAAATCATCAACAAGAATCTCGACACCAATATCATCTGCTACAGATTCAGTGATTAAATTGAGCTGTGATCCGCTCCTCAATTCAACATTAATCCGCGAATTATCTATTGTGCGGGCACAAAAACAAGGTTTATTCAATATCTGCCTGCAAGCAGAAAACTGGCGCAACCCTGGTTGCGACGACCTGCTAGCCGAACGCCAGCTCGACGCATCGTGAACGGCTGCCGCGGCGGTCAACGCGGCCCTGGCCATGGTATATGTGGGACTACACAAATTTATATTCGGGAAGAAACCCAACCTCTCGTCTACCACCGATAGAACACGGCGTGCCTAGCCCCAATTTATAGGGTTAAATTAACTTGGGAAGGCTTATTTATACTCGATGGGTGGATACAATCCAGCTGCCACCACGCCATGGGTTAATAAGGCACAACTTAATATAAAAGAAGTAAATAAACTAAGCAACTTTGAGGTTACGTGTAACTGTCTTTAATAACCATGGCCAAGAGACCAACACAAGGTGGCGCGCTTACACTTTGCGATTGCAACATCGAATCATCAGTATAATACGATAACAACACACTGGCGATGCGCGACCAAAAAAACACGTAAAAAGGATGTGTTTTTGACGATAGGTCACGTTACGTACGTAACGTGATAAGGGTGTCAAAAACACAAAAATAATGAAAAAAGGGTATCTATTTCGCTAGGAAAATTACGTGTTTAGGGTCGAATTCGCGGGGATGATAAAACAAAATTAAAATGTTTTATAAAGGATGTCCTTTTTGCCCCAACACTTCGTGTTTAGAGTCCGATTTGCGCGAGGTGTAGAAGGTGGGGTCGCCGGTACTAAACCAAATAAGCATGGACCTATTACGTAATAGGTCCATGAAATAAGGTAAAGCCGACGACCGAAAGACCCGTAACAATAAAACATTCCTGTACTTGTTTAGGGGTTCATTTCAGGGAATATTTGCCAAGAGTATTGTTTTGTTACCAATACTTGTTAAGGGTAGGGTTTCACACGCCAATACTTGTTAAGGGGCGCATTTTCAGAAAATGGAAATTGCGTGTTTAGGGTGCTTTTCGAGACCCCATGGTCGCGCATGGTATCCACTCGTGAATGGAAGTGGCCCCCCGGGAATATGTTGCTGCAGCGTAAGCTTCGATCTGATCAAAAATCACTCCCAGAAACCGTACTAGAACTTTGGAAAGTAAGGTCCTTGCCATTCAGTTCTAAGTTTGGGTATTAAAGGCATGGGTGTCGATCACGGGGGGGATGGGGGGGATATATCCCCCCCAATATTTCAAGTGGGGGGGATGGCCTGTATTATCATCCCCCCCAATAATTTAGGATAGAAAATTTATAATAATGATGATGAAAAAATGAAAAGTTTGATCATGATGATTATAGTGATGATTATAGTATGCCATCAATCAGTTTGTTTCCCTCGCAATTTGTGTATATTGTTATTGAATAAAAACATTTTTTTTTTCAGGACTTTTAAACAGATGGGTGGAGGATCAAGATGAAAAAGAATGAAATGTTTATGTATATGATATTTTTTAACACATGACATAAAAGGACCCCGACGAAAAACAACTTTTGTTGATAGGGTGTTGCATCCCACCAGTGGTAATATGATCATATTTTTACAATTTTTTAATAAGTGAAATAAATTAATGGTTTCAGAAAGAATAATCATTCATTTCTCTCTAAAGCGTATCTTCGGATATGAACATCGGATGTTTTTTTTCCATGTTATTCTTGTTATTGTTATGGACTTGAATTACTAAACTTGATTGATTTTTTCTTATTTTGGCAAAAAGAAATCTCTTTTGAGTTTGGAAAGGGATGACAGTTTTGCATTCTATATGAGCACACTCGTGCGGTACGTAAATTTCATTTTAACACATATATTAGCTGATATTACACACTGATGGTTCAAGAAAATGTTGGAGAAATATCATAACATGACAGTTGAGTTTTGATTTTTTTATGTTTGTTTTTGTTTCATGCACTTATAAAGCATTTAAAACATGTTAAAATCCATGGTTAAAATCGTCTAAGGAATGACGGTAAGCCCGATGGCGCACGAGAAGCCACACAGTTTGTAATTTGTGATAGTCTTAATTTGTCCGAATCTGCATTTTATCATCATGCATTAAGAAGAAAAAAGATATTGCCAGTCGGGTTAGATTTAAGAGAGAAGTTGTATACATCATGCTCAATAAACAGATCACTTTGTACATGGTCCAGACAATTTTTGTCATTTTTTCTTTCGTATGAGTTTAGAATAGGCTTACTTGTAACACAAATTGAATTTTCAAAAAAATTATATAAGTACAGTACACTGCAACAATGAAGGAATTTCCAAGAACACAGTGGCGTATCTACGGGGGGGGGCATGGGGGGCACGTGCCCCCCCCCCCCCCCCCCCCAATCGGCTGGCCAAAAAAAAAAACGGGGAAGAGGAGAAAAAGAGGGAGAAAGGAAGAGAAACGTAGTGGGAATGAAGAAATTATTGTTCATTATAATGTTATATTATAATAATGTTATGTTATAATACTTAAGAAACATTTTTTCATAACTTTATTTTGCTCAGGCCTAGATGTCTTCATTGTTCCCGGTACTCGCATCGTCTGTTTAACGTTTTTAAGTCAATATACACCAAATATATTTCCTCGCACTTCGACTTATTATTGTTTTATGTAGTGACATATGGTTCTTTTTCATGACTACTTAAAGTGATTGCCCCATTTTAAGGTGTTAATATAAAACATTTCCTGTCCGTGCTTACGTTCGCACTAGTAGATTGGTGAGATATGTCTGCTCTTCATGAATTCCTAAAAATCAGTCCTTAAAATGTCCCTTTTTCTGATCTGAATATCAAAAATTTTCAGCTCGCGCTTCGCGCTCGCATCATTTGTTTAGTGTAATACGTATCGTATGGTCTTAGTGAATTCTTACAAACAGGCCTTAGAATGCCTCTCTTCAGGTCTGAATATCCTAAATTTTCAGCTCGCGCTTCGCACTCGCAATATTTGATGAGTGAGATGCGTTATATCATGATTACAATGACTACAAAAAGTGCTTCATGTGTTTAGATGTAGCAAAATCAGCAAGCGCTTTGCACTCGCATTAGATGACCATGGTGAGATATGTATACTCTTAATGGATTCCTAAAATATAGTCCTTAACTTGTCCTTGTTTGGGGTCAATATTTACAAAAATTTCAGCTCGCGCTTCGCGCTAACATTGTTTGTTTAGCGAGACAGGTATGTATCATGATTACAAAAATTTGCTTATAATGTCCTTTTTTGGTCTGCATATCAAAAATTTTCAGCTCGCGCTTCGCACTCGCATTATTTGAGCAGTGAGATACATATCCGTTTAATGGCACTCATTAAAATGTCCCTATCAGGTCAGTATACCTGGCAACTGAGCGCGCTTCGTGCGCTCACTAAGTGACTCAAAAATTTTGCTGGTGCCCCCCCCCCCCCAATGCCGTGACTCACGGTACGCCACTGCAAGAACACCATGCAGATCAACCACTCCCAAATGTCCTAACTTGTGATTTTAGTGGGGGTAATATTGAAAGATCCCATGCATCCACAAGAACATTTGTGTCAATCATCCCCCCCAACCAAGAATACGGATCGACACCCATGATTAAAGGGGTGGGGGTTTCAGTTTTGGACGGGGGACCGCGCGTGCACTCGTTCAGGGTATCAAAAACACAGATTTTCAACAAAAAAGGGGAAGTTTTGAAAGACTGCATGGGAATTCCAGCTGTCAAGTCTTAGATTCAGGGGCTTTGGGGTTTTTATTTCTTACAAAATTGATTTATTTCGTTTGTAACGTTTGCCTGGCTTGCAATTTACAGCTACAAGTTTCTAAAGGTGGCTACTTTAACCTGACAAGCCCATAATATCCAGTCACGGTGGAGTGAGCTTTTGATAGGATAACTGCACTGCCTATAATCGCATTAAGCTACATGTATACGGATAGCATATCGAATATAATGATACGTGTATGTTGCCAGGGCGTGCACAATAATTATGGAGTTGGCTCTCCAACAATACACTGCTCTACGCGACTCCAATTTGAGGTCAAGAGCACAACATTGATTGGGTTGTTCCTCGGCAGTAAATCCGGAAGTGTATATCATTTTAGATATTAGTAAGTAATTTGAAGTCTTATATCTTCTTCATTCCCAATTCAATGACTATTTTATACTTGTTTCTACTTCCAGCTATTAATGGCAAGCCAGCGGGACTTTTTTCTGGATCTGGATATCACTGCTGGACCATTTTTTAATTATTTTTATTTTGAAAATGTAATGCCTTGGTTTAATTGACTTGGCGGAACCTGTGTAAATTTGACTGAAATATTCACAATGACATTGCTTGTAGACCTGGGAGTATTATATATAACATTTCCCGGCAATATCCTATCAATTTTGTTGGATCCTCCAGTTCTCATCTTGTTTTACAATAAGTCTGCCCAATATTAGATCTATTATATTATTTTAGCATTAAATATTATAATTTCTGGGTATAATTTGTATCCCCATCTGTTTTGGGATCGGTTAATTGAGTTTAATGTTCTTGACTAAACACTGTGTCACTGAAAAAAATAATCATTCCACAGATTTGATTGCTGGATTGACCCGGGCATGATTTTTGGAAGGCTGAACAGATGTATTCTCATTTAGTTCTAAACTTTGTTTATCAATAACTTCAAATATATGGCCTTAAATAGGGCCTCTATATCTACGTTAATGCTCTTATTATAATACCCCGAGTGGGGTACCCTAGTACCCTCATCGCCCTCATCCTAGGTAGCGCGCTCTGTAAGTGTTGGCACGCTTTGCGTGCACTTACCGCCCCCTCCAAAATTAAATCCTGGCTACGCGGTTGCAGTAGTATTTGTAGTAGTAGTAGTAGTTATAATAGTAGTAGTAGTAGTAGTAGTAGAGTAGTAGTAGTAGTAGTAGTAGTAGTAGAAGTAGTTGTAGTAAGAGTAGTAGTAGCAGTTATAGTTAGTAATAGCAGTAGTAGTAGTACTAGTAGCAGGAGTAGTATTATTATAAGTAGTAAAAGTAGTAGTAGTAGTAGTAGTAGTAGTAGTAGTAGTAGTAGTAGTAGTAGTAATAGTAGTAGTAGTAGTAGAAGTAGTAGTAATAGAATTAGTACACTGTAAAAAATGAAGTGATATTTAAGCACTTAAAGTACTTGTATAGTGACTGCACTACGAGTGCTGATTTTCTTGTTTAAATTTAAACTAAAAAATCAGCACTCGTAGTGCAGTCACTATATAAGCACTGTAAGTGCTAAATTAGCACTTCACTTTTACAGTGAAGTAGTAGAAGTAGTAATAGTAGTAGTAGCAATAATAGAAGTAGTAGTAGTAGAAGTAATAGTAGTAGTAGTAATATAAGTACGTAGTAGTAGTAGTAGTAGTAGTAGTAGTAGTAGTAGTAGTAGTAGTAGTAGTAGTAGTTGTAGTAGTAGTAGTAGTAGTAGTAGTAGTAGTAGTAGTAGTAGTAGTAGTAGTAGTAGCAGTAGTAACAGTAGTAGCAGTAGTAGCAGTAGTACTAGTAGTAGTGGTAGTAGCAGTAGTAGTAGTAGCAGTGGTGGTAGTAGTAGTAGTAGTAGCAGTAGTAGTAGTAGTAGTAGTAGTAGTAGTAGTAGTAGTAGTAGTAGTAGAAGAAGTAGTAGTAGTAGTAGTAGTAGTAGTAGTAGTAGTAGTTGTTGTTGTTGTTGTTGTTGTTGTTGTTGTTGTTGTTGTTGTTGTTGTTGTTGTTGTTGTTGTTGTAGTAGTAGTAATATAAAAAGTAGTATATAGTAGTAGTAGTAGTAGTAGTAGTAGTAGTAGTAGTAGTAGTAGTAGGAGTAGTAGGAGTAGTAGGAGTAGTAGGAGTAGTAGGAGTAGTAGGAGTAGTAGTAGTAGTAGTAGTAGTAGTAGTAGTAGTAGTAGTAGTAGTAGTAGTAGTAGTAGTATAGTTCCTTGATGCTCGGCTTTGGCCTTGAGAGGGCCTTGGCCTTGAGGATTTTGAGCCTTGAAATTTCAAGGCATTTCCAAGGCTTTTTCAAGGCATTTTGTATTTAGTACTTACAATTGTTCTGTATATTTAATTACACTAAATGTCAGTAGCAGCAGCAGTAGTAAGTGTACTAGCAGTGCCATCAATTGTAATTATCACCATTATTAAGAATTATCATCACATACATGTAACAAAGAAAACAGCAGTGATGAAAAATAGCATTATTTGGTAATGTGTTCTTAATCATGACTAATGATGATGACAATATTTATAATAATGATAGTAATAATGATTATGATAAAGATTATAGAGATTTGATAACAGGAATAATTCCGACAGATCTGACTGCAATTTTGACAACAATTTCCATACTTTAAAAATAGCTAACTCTAAATAATGATAACAAGGTTGATTTCTATTCCATCAGGATTTTCCTTGTATTATTTTCTTTAGCCAACAAGAAAGTTTTGAAAAGATGTGGTAAACCTGAACACAATCTTCAATTTTGTGATATCCAAATGGGCTATGTCATTGGCATGATGAGCCAAAATTTTGAGGGGCCAAGCATGGCATATAGAGCAAAATTTCTGCCAAAAAAGTTGAAAGGGTTTTTTTTTTTTTTTCCTTTTCTAATTTTATTCTCGGTGGTGGAACTTCTTCTCTCTCTGAAATCGAAAATGCCCTTTTTTTCCAAATAAAATATGCCCTTTTTAATTATAGTAAAACATAATTCATTTTAGGTTCGAAAATTACCTAATTTTGGACTGCGCTGCATCAATTATTGTTTAGTACGGTACTAATCTTGTTCATGATTACAGAAATGTTTAGAATGTCCAGTTTTCAGGTTGGAATATTACAAAGTTTTGGCCCACGTTCTGCACTCAGATTAATTATTGTTGAGTATAAGGTACTCATTCCATTCCCGTTACAAAAAAAATGCTTAGAATTTCCACTTTTCAGGTTGGAATATCACAATTTTTTGAGCTCGCGCTTCACATTATTTGATTGGTGAGTTATGTATCCTATTTATAAGTCACTAAATGCAGTCCTTAACAGCTTCCCTTTCTGGTCAGTGTACTAAAAATTAAGCTTGTTCTTTGCGCGCGCGTTAATTCTTTAGTTAGATACACATCTTTTTAATGATTACAAAAAAACTTGGAATGTTTAATTTTCATGTCTTATTACAAGTAATGTCCAGCAGTTTGAGCTCGAGTTTTACAACTTCAGAATTTTTTTTTTAATCGCTTACTCGCTGCGCTTTCTCGTGGAAATGTAAAGCCTAGATAACAAAATATCTATCTTATCAATTAAAAATCACTTAAACAAGGCTTTGCTCAACTTAGTTTCTACAAATCACACAACTATTTCACGCAGTTGATAATCTCATTTTGAAAATATCTGTTTACACCAAATGCCCATTTTCACATATAAGTATTTGCTTTGTCCCCCCCCCCCCCAAAAAAAAAGTATATATATGTTCTGCCGCCCCTGACCCAGGGAGTGGAGAAAGACATACGTTGAGAATGGGCATGCCAGGAACAGATGACCGTGGTAATAATAATTATTACAATATAAGTGCCTAGAAAAACAATGTATTAAATGTACAAATGTAACTATTATTATTATTTTAATATTATTTCTAGATCTAATTATTTTTGTGAACGAGTACATATCTATAATTATTATTTTTTTACGTGTACATGGGTCAAAGGTTTGCTCGCTCAGTTCGTTCACTCACACCTTTTATACATTTTGCCCTGTGTGCCATGTTTGCTGCCTAAGCATTGTTGTCTCATTGTTCCATGATATCAAAAGCTTGAAATGCCTTGGCCTTGAGGTTTTCGGGCCTTGGCCTTAAGTTTCCATGCCTTGGCTTTCGGGGTATTAAAGCCTTGGCCCTGGCCTTGGAGGTTTGAGCCTTGACTACAACACTGAGTAGTAGTAGTAGTAGTAGTAGTAGTAGTAGTAGTAGTAGTAGTAGTAGTAGAAGTAGAAGTAGAAGTAGTAGTAGTAGTAGTAGTAGTAGTAGTAGTAGTAGTAGTAGTAGTAGTAGTAGTAGTAGTAGTAGTAGTAGTAATAGTAGTTGTAGTAGTAGTAGTAGTAGTAGTAGTAGTAGTAGTAGTAGAAGTAGTAAAAGAAGTAGTAGTATAATTCTCTTATTATTCATTCTTTTATTGTTTCAACCTACCTTCTCCGTTATGAATGGTCAACAACACACATGCCCCCCCCCCCTTCCTCATCCCTTGTCCTCACCGTGAAAGCACCCTTGTTTCGCCTATGTAACCTGTGTGATGTTTCTCTATGAATATTGTATCCACCTGTATCATCCACTGAGTTATTGTTTTTTTCTGTTTGATGCAGGTTCGTATTTTGGTAATTCTCTTGTAATCGATTACAGTACATACATCACCTGATGAGCATACCATTCCCTAAGTATCTACTAACCAACTGGTTCATCAATGTCAGGAATAGTACGAAGTTTGAAAGAGAGGTTCGGAAAACCAAATAGAAGACGCAGGAAATTAGGAAAAGATGAGGAAGAGTGGTATGATACCCTGAGTAATTTGTCAGTGGACAGCAGCGACGATGAAGATGATGTTTACTATGACGCACCGGAAGAACCGATTGATGTCACAACAATGTCGAAGAGAAAACGAAGACACAAAAAACAGGCCGAAAATAAGTCAAATAAAAATCAAGCAACAATGAATTATCATTTCAATACCCAATCCGCAGGGAGATGGAGAACGGGGTCCAATAATGGAACATCTGAACAATCCTGGGTGAGTAATGGTACTGTCCAATGTCATGTCAAGATGATTCCATTCAATTCAATATATTTCCAAAGGTTAAGCATACAATATAATCGGATGTGAAAACTCAGTAAGCAAAGCTTGTAACGAGTGCACCGTAGAAATATAAAGACAATAATAATACTTTTAAAAGGGATTAAAGGAGACTTAAAGGATTAAAATAAACTTCATACAAAAGTGCAGTAAATATAAGAAAGGAAAAAAACAGAAAACAAAACAAAAAACGGGGCAACTCAAAATGTAATATGATGTCAAATGAAACAGTCCATAATCAATAGATGTTTTAATTAATCTCGTGATATTGGTATGACTCCTAATTCATAAAGAACTGCAACCCTAGGGAGATCCTTAAATGAGTTATACTTGATAGCAACTTTGTCATTCCCCCATTTTCATGTGTTTTAAAACTGAATGCCTCAAGCTTTTTGACATTGGTTATCTACATTTTTAACGACACTTTGTTTTCTTTTTCAATACGGTCAAAAAATCTTGCTATCAGCCGACAAGGTTGTTTTTCAGCAAGTCCGTAAAAATCAAAGTTACAGAATATATAACTTTAAAACAACAAAACAAATTCATACATTTTTTTATAGCATTAGTAATAATTCATTACACGCACATATTTACATAAACACACACACTCACGCAATACATACACACAAAAAGTACAGCATCTCAATGTGCTTAATTCACCATGGGAAATACGTTTGGTATGCCTCGGATAAAAGAGGACAGCTTTACTTCATTCCGAATCTGTTGAGGAAGTTCATTAAAAATGCGTTATGAAGAGTGCTTAATTTCAAAATGTTTGTATTTGGTTTATCTAAAACTAAAGTTTTTTTTTCTATATTTCTTAATAAGTATGAACTAGTTTTTGTACATAGCCTGGAGCATATTTACGATCAGGGCCCCGTTGTACAAAGAGTTACGATTGATCCGATCAATCGTAACTCTATGGAAATCCATCAGCGTCATAATTTTTTATACAGGAAATTTACAAAATGTTCTCTGTAATCAAAGGAGAACACTGCAAATTGTCAAGAAATCAATGAATTTATGGATATGGATTCATATCTAGAATTTTTTGAACAAACATTCATTCATAATTATGTTGACTTTGCTGGCTTTCCATAGTTGCGATTGATTGGATCAAACGTAACTCTTTGTACAACGGGGCCCAGGTGTTAGATGATTTAACATTTTTAACATGAGAGTTACTACATCCTAATATTTAGAACGTTCCTAGTCACTCGCGAGAAATCGGTTTTAAATATGAGACGGGTGTATCGGATTCCCCCATTGGCACTCAGACAAGAGCAGGTGTGTTTCACTTTGGTGTTGGAGGACCGTCTAGCTCAACAACGTCAGAACGGGACACAACACGACCGTCTACTCTGAACACGGACCGGCCGCAAACAATCGACACCCGACCATCAACCAGCGCCTTCCGATTGCAGTCAAATATTCCTGAAATGGGTCATCAGTATAAAGGTGTGAAAGTTCTTTCTTTATTTAATTATATTTTTATCTTATAATTGGATTGTAACATGTGGTAAATTTTTAAAGTAAAATTAGCCCCTTAAATCAGATCCTAAATTGTGAATATCACAACTGTTCACAGCAAAAGAGAAAACATTATATTGACCTATCTATATAGTACAACTTCAGGGTCGCGTTTCATGAAGATTCGTTATAATAACAAATGCACAATTTATGTAACAAGTTTATGTTAGCCAATCAGATTGAGGGATTTTTGGTAGCATAATAGGTTTTACCATATCCGATTCTTGTCATTTCTTCAAATCATATCTAGGGGGGAAATAGCTAATGCAGTATAGGGCCTATACTCTCTAATTTTCCAGATGGAATAGCTGACAACAAGATTGAAAAACTAGCAACATCTCTCATGGATATTGACAAACAAAGAGTCATTCACTTTGGTCGGGAACTTGGATTACAAAATGTTGGAAAGTATTGTGGATATGGAATTGGTAAACCGATCTATAAATCAAAAATACTTCTCATGCTGCAAGACTGGAAAGGCAGAACCCCTGATGCACAGCAGGTCCAAGGTTTAATACAGGCTTTGAAGAATGCAAACCTGGAGCAGCTGGCAGGGAATTTACAAGACGGTTAGATCTACATTGTATTTGTTTCTTAATATTATATAACCCGAAGCTTTTTTTGTAATTTAGGTGATCATTGGGAAGGTATCATAATAATGTGCAGAAGGGTCCACTCCTCATTCTTGAATAAAAATTACATGGGGGGAGGAGAAATTATGAGTATCGGTAGTTAAAATGCTATACATTAATAAATGTTACATAATCATGTATTTCTTATTTTCCCGGGCTTATTTTTAGTCTATAAAATGCACGATATCGAGAATCGATATTACATACTTTAATGATAGAGAAAGTGAGATAAATTGGATATTTCATAGTCTATAAATCCGGCCTCTGTAGTATAGAGTGCCAAGTGTTCCCTCTTAACCACTCTTTTCAAATGTGCACAATTCTCTTACTAAATTAAATGTAACGGAGTAAACAACATCCCTCTCCGGATTAACTAAATTAATCGTTTTGTAATCACTTGGTCATTTTCGTTACAAAGTGACATGCAAATTTTTTTTTTTGTAAAAGAAGATATCGAGAGCAGCACAAAGGGATATTTTGTGTATGGTCGAAGAATTATTCTGTCAGTAGGCCCCTATATAAATATTATATTGATATTGCCAGGGCTGATTTTTATATCTCTACCGTGCATACTTTAACACCCAACTTGAAGAAATTGAAAGTTGCAAATTTTCTATCATTCTGTTTTCTAATTGTGTTGATGGAAGACATATGGTAGAACAATAGTATACGAGTGTATTAAAATGCAGAAAGTAGTTTATCGTTACAAGGAATGATGAAAACATAGAAATAGAAGGTCAATTAATTGACAGGAAACAAAGAACTCTGAAGTCTTCTCGACTTTCTTTTAAGGGAAAAAGTATATACATTTACCTAGTAATTCTTCACATGGCCTTTATTTTCATGATCATTTCAAAAAGCCCCAGGACCCCCTCATTACAAAATGAGATACTTTGAACAATATGATGGATTTTGGTCTTCCTAAATAAAAAGATCAAAATGCTAAAAAATTCTTTGATTATAAGTTTGTTACATTATAGTTATCAATGAAATTAGGTAACATCATCAGTCCATGTGCACATAATCAACGAACAGTTAAACACATTTCGCGGTTTGGTTGCCTTTCTCTCGAACCCATTTCCTATACAGACCCGGTTACGTTTAAACAGGGAGTTAGGAGTTCTCTCTTCTTTAAGGGAAGGAAGGTGACAGTAACCCTGATGACATCCTCTGAGCCTTTCATCATAGAGGGGTTGAGGACAAAGCTGAAAGCGTTACAGAGTAGTCGTCCCAAGCTCATTGAAGCCGTTAGGCTCTACCAGCTACCGTACAGTGGACTAAAACACCACACCTTCAAGGAGGATGTTGATATCATGGTACTCTGTCATTCAATCGAAAACATGAGATTTTCCATCACCAACGTGACTGACTCCCTCTACGACGAGTTCCTCGAATACAGCAATGAGAAACTTGGTATGTGAAATGGATAAGAAGAATGCATGTGTCGAGCAATAGGAATAAAGATATTTTTAAAAGTGATTTATGGGTTTTCATTAATATTATATTTGTTTTAAATTAGTCGAAAAAATATATCTTTGGAAGAAACGTTCTCAGAGTCAAAGTATGAAGAGAATGACATTCTAACTAACACGTATGGACAAAAATTTCCACAACATAATGCGTGTTGCGTTCAGTGAGAACGAGCTATTTTGAAAGCATCTACTTGTTGTTTTATTCCCTGTTAATGATTTATTTGTTCCGTACTATTTGTAGCTCATGTACTTTTTTTTATACAGGCTTCTATAGGAAAAGTAAATCTTTATTCAAGATTTTTTTTTAATATATAATATCCATCGATGCAAATGGGATACAAAAGCATCTTTCTCATGTTGTGTTCTATCAGGAAAAGATAGAATCGTTGTCATGGCTCACGACTTCCCACCAGAAGCGGAAGAGGTAAGGGCAGTGAAGATGGATTCTTTTCGTTATAGCCAATACTCCACCTTCGATAACGCAGGTCTGGTCATGATCTGTGGGAGGATGGATAAGAGAGAGCCGGAGATTCGAGATCGAGATTGGGACAGCTTTGTGAAGTTCCTTGAGAATGCCTCCAAGAAACCCCTTCCTTCCAAGGCTCCTCCTGCAGGTGAGAAACAGGAATTCCCCGGAGAGTGCTTCATCAACGTTTTTGTCCAAAAAGTTGTCAGATAATTTTCCTTGATTTTGATTGGCTGAGAAGCTCTGTTAGTGTGGTGATTGTTGGATAAAACAGGACGTATACAATAAATCATCAGACAAGGCATTCTATGGAATGCTCCCTTGATTCTATCATTTTATATTTTTGGATGATGATTATCAGTGATGTACAGATGGGGTGCTTTGGGGCGCTTGTCCCCCCCCAGAAAAAAAATCACGCCAAGACAAAAGAATAAAGGAAAATAAGAAGTGTAAAATATGATATCATTTTCTGAATATTGTGTCAAAATCTATCACAAAATTTGTAATTTTACAAAAAAATAAATTTTTGCTTGCTCGCTTTGCTCTCTCGAAAATTCTCAATCAATTTTGCCGGATACGCCATATCTTGCCCCCTCATTTTTTTTTTTTTTTTTTTTTTTTGCTCATTACGCCACTGATATTTGTATTCATGTGACAAGTTCTGTGTGACACTCTTATTCTACCTGTAAAAGCATAAAAGGAGTGTCATATTGAACACGAACTGTCGTGAAATTTACTTCAAGAGCACTTTGGCCTAAACTGCAAAAGAATTTGTCATATAGCCTTATCTGTTTCGGTCTGATCAGAAATAGTTGAAACTTTTTAATTATCAGGTAATTCATTAATATTGGAGAGTCTTCCCTGTTACATAAATTGATGATTGTTGGTAACCACGTGATTTACGTTGATTACCATACAAACAATCGTAAAACGCGACTGTCATATTCGGGGAAATAAATATCTCTCATGATAAGTATACACTTTCTTTCCACATTTCCGTTAACATTACATACAGCTCAAACATCAGTTCATACAGATGTCGCCTCCAACACCAAACAAACGTCTAAATTAGAGGAGCGAAAAATCAAGCCATTGACAGTCTCTTCAAGTCTCTCCGTTAGGATACAAACGAGATCATCCAAGCCCGTCATCTATATCTGTACATCCTATGGACTCCACAGTATCAAAGGGCTCGCTGAAATGGTTCAGAATTCGGTGAAACAGTGTTACTCTTCTTGCGAGATCAAGGAGACGGAGCTGCCTTACAGTAGATTAGATGACTTTAAGTTTCCTTCAGAGGCAAGCAAAAGAGATGCCATGATTCTCTGCCATTCGGTGCATAACAGAGGTTACTCCATCACTGATGTTCCCAACTCACTTTACAACGTTTTTCTAAAGTACTGCAATCAGCTTTTTGGTAAGCAATAATTGTGAAACGTGGTTTTTACTGTGCCCACTTAAGGTAGAGGGGGATCACTTCGGTGTTCTTTCCAACAAAAACATGAAAACTATTTCTATGAATTTTTCCAGTACCACACATCTTTGCATTATATAAATAACCCTGCCCACCATCCCTAAGAAATTAAAAAGGGAAAGTTGGTGCAGGATTCTACTGAAACTGTTTAAAGCGCCAAATGACTTGCTGAGATGGAGAGATATTTTTTCTTACCAAGTTGGCTTACTAGCTTTATTATTTTTACACGAAGAGATACGTTATTATCCCAAGTCATGATTATGTAAGTAACCGGGGGCGGCGTTCCTGGAGCACAGTGCCCCCTCCCCTCCCCACTTTTTGAAGCCCTGAAAATGTGCCCTTTTTACACAATGAAATTGCCCCCTCACGAAAGTGTACTGTGCCCCTTTCACCTGAGGACCCGTTTTAGGTGTTGCCAAGTGCCCTTTCTCGTACAAGTGCCAGTCTTTACCAAAAGTGCCCACTCTCGAACGTGTTATGTGCCCTTTCATCTGAGAAGGACCTGCTTTATGTGGTAGCAAGTGTCATTCTCGTATCAGTGCCAATTTTCACTAAAAAATGCCCCCTCATGAACGTGTTCTGTTGCCCTTTCATATCTGAGAAAGACCCGTTTTATGTCGTTTGCAAGTGCCCCTTTGCCTTCTTAAAGGTGCCCTTTCTCGTATCAGTGCCCTTTTAACCCAAGAAAAGTGCCCCTCACGAACGTGTTCTGTGCCCCTTTCACCTGAGAAGGACCCGTTTTATGTGTTAACGAGTGCCCCTTTGCATTCTCATAGGTGCATGTTCTTCATATCATGTCCTTAAAAACCTCTCTTTTTCGTGCCAGATGAGCGCCCGGTTTCTGAATTTAGCGTTCTGCTTCCTTCTGCATGTGCATCCTTTAATCGAATAATCCCTTTCAAAATATAATTTGCCCCTTTTCTTTTCTAGTTTGTTCAAAATGTTTAGTCTGCTAATGTTCAGATGGCGTCCCTTTTTCGGTTGAACAAGTGTTCCTGTTATGATTCTGGAAAAACACATTTTAAATTGATGAATTTCACATAATAAGTATGTAGAGGAATACGATGCTGTTGCCGACAGGAACCGTTAGCGTTTGCAATACTTTGGCCTCGTCTGCATAGCATCTGCATAGCAGAGCGAGACAATAGGCGCCGTTTTTCCGACGGCGTCGGCGTCGTCAACATTGAAATCTTAACCAAGGTTGAGTTTTTGAAATGTCATCATAACGTGGAAAGTATATGAACCTAATTCATGAAACATGTGAAACTTGGACACAAGGGTATTCAAGTAGTACTGAACCTCCTGCCTGAGTTTCAGGTCACAAGACCAAGGTCAAAGGTCCTTGATTACTCCTTACAATCCCTCTCGCAACCTTAGGTCTTCTAGTTCATCCTTACTTGCTGTACCACAATCTCATAATTCATGGGGGGATCGATCATTTCAACATGCTGGGCCATTCTTATGGAATAAACTTCCAAAAGAAATCCGCAGTGTTTCTTGTCTCACCACTTTCAAAAGTTCTCTGAAAACCTGGTTATTCACACAAGCTTTTAGGTAATTGTTATTCTCATTTTAGTAGGTTATCTATCTTCCTTTCTTTTTCCTTTTCTTTTTTTTTTCTTTATTGCGCCATGAGCATATTTTTTTAATGATGGATACCGGCGCATTACAAATGTTCATATTATTATTATTATTATTTTAAAGTCAATGAATTTAGAACATGTTGGGGGAATCAATATCGAAATCTTAACGAAGATTAAGTTTTTGAAATGTCATCATAACTTAGAAATTATTTAGACCTAGTTCATGAAAATTAGACATAAGGATAACGGTGTATCACTGAAGATCCTGCCTGAGTTTTGGGTCACATGACCAACGTCAAAGGTCACTTAGGGTCAACGAACTTTGACTATGTTGGGGGTATTTGTAAAATTGTCATCATAACTTTAAAAGTTTATGGATCTAGTTCATGAAACTTGAACATAAGTGCAACCATGTATCCCTAAATATCCTGTGCGAGTTTCAGGTTACATGGCCAAGGTCAACGGTCATTTAGGGTCAACAAACTTTGACCATGTTGGGCGTACTTGTGGAATTGTCATCATAACTTTGAAAATGTTATGGATCTAGTTCATGAAACTTGGACATAAGAGCAATCAAGTATCCCTGAACATCCTTTACGAGTTTCAGGTCACATGAACAAGGTCAAATGTTATTTAGGTCAATTAACTCTGGCCGTGATGGGGGTATTTGTTGAATTGGCATCATAACGTAGAGAGTTTATGGATCTAGTTCGTGAAACATAGACATAAGGGTAATGGGAGAATAAATGATTGTTTTGCACACATCTTAGGTCACACGATCATGGTCAAAGGTCATTTTGCATCAATGGAAATTATTACATTACAGTACATTATTATCATATAAATGTTTTCTTTTGTGAATAATTATTCAATAGCTGTTTTCAAAGTCAGCACTGCTGCTATATCGAGTCGCGTAATGCAGGCGAGAATGCCAGAGGCGTTCCACTTGTTATATGTTACTACTTTTTGAAGGAAAAAAAGTGTAAGTATAATCCTACGAGCCGTAAGTTTCATGAGTCATGTGAGTGGGGTAGATAATTCATTTTTTGTCCTTTGTTTTAAATATTGCCCTTTTCGAAAGAAAAGTTTCCCTTTTTCCCCTGCCCCCCCCCCCCCCCCCCCCACTTTCAAATTCGCTCCGCCGACCCTGTATGTAAGATAAAATATCTCGCTATCTCGCCATCAAGTCGATGGCACCTGAAAGTTGCCATCGGATTCTTTGACGGCATCTACTGTATTTAACCAATTCGGCGAACCTGTAAACTGACTGCAAATCCATCTCGAGCCTATCACACCGGGAGAACGTTTCATAAAGCTGTTCGTAAGTTGAGAGCGACTTAAAGAACGACTGGTGATCCTTTCTCACGCGTTTAACCATCGCCAATGAATATATCATTTACCACAAGAAAAGATCACCAGTCGTTCTTAAAGTCGCCAACGAACAGCTTTATGAAACGACCCCAGTTGTAGTCGGACATGTCGGAAGAAGCGTACAAAATACGCGAAATGCTCTCCAGGCAATAATTTCATTTTCCTTATTGTGAAAATAAGACACTTATAATCACGAATGTGAGCAGTGTTCTGATATCAAAAGTTGATGTAGAACCATTAATTCTTCTTCAATTTGATAAGGTTAATCATTCACGAAGTTGAATTGATTTACTGACACGATTGATAATCCTCAGTCTATTTGTTGCATTGTCAAACTTGCTTCTATTCCTAAATCCAGTATTAACTTTAAAAAATCCAAAATGAGATTTTCTTTAAACTCTATTTAACATCGCATATTTTACTCACAGGTAAGGATCGCGTGGCCGTGATCGTACACGACTTCATTTGCAGCGAGGAAATTCTTAAAATCGAACTCCAGTCGTTCGGAAAGAGGCAGCCGACTGCTTATAAATTGGTGGGCTTCGTCGCTCTTGCGGGAGATCTCGACACATCCGATGTCAAACTCTGCTACTATCCAGAAAGTCTTGGCCTAGATTCTTTTGTCAGAAAATTACGCTGAATGCGATTTCATATTGAATGAATTGTATCTGGACATTCTTCACCACAAAGGGCAACTGCAAGTTTAAGAGTGGTGAATTAGCGAGAGTGAAAACCCTGTCAAACCCTTGGAATGAGAGTCAATCGATTTTTTTGCCTTACCGTTTCTCTCTACATGACACCAATGTTAATATTAACCAACTAACCATTCGAAATACCTGCTTTATAACTATTGAATTGTTCTATTTAGATATTTCTCATCAAGGGAGATCCATAGCTATTTTAGACTTCATTTCTGTTATGTGTACAAAAAATGATGTGTTACTTATTAAAGTCACTTTGAATCTGCTTTGATGAAGCTTGGGAGGTGACGTCATTATAAGAGCTTCTGTTTTGCCCGTCAGATTAATTCTCAGAAAATGAAAAAGCGATTTGTTCCAAAATCGGATCGTCGACCAGTCGTAATGTGTGCGGCGGCCTTTACGCATATATACAAGTTGATGGTGGAATGTCTTCTCTGGGAACACGATACGAATGAATATTGTTCATCTCAAGAAATTGACGAATTACATTTATGTACATAGACCTTTCCATGTTTTGCAGGGTGGGAGGGAGGTTAACTGTCTTGATTGAATTGGTGTTGGGGTATGAAAATCGTATCGATATTGAAAATTATAGTCAACATGTGGCCCATTGCCATGACTGCATTTGGACTGTCGCTTGGTTTACTTAAAATAATATTTTCTCCTGTTTTGTTGTTGTTGTCAACTTGGCACTTTGTAAAGAGTTTTGATCAGCGTTGATATTTGAAAAACACCAAACGTATTATGGTATTTCTCATCGGTTTGAAAAAGCAGATTGCAGTTATTTGTTCGGTAAATAAAGCATGTATCTAGCACCGCCCCTAATGTGAAAACAATAGTGTTGGATACATTATCGCAGAGCCGCATCTAATGTTTGGTGGATTCGGACTCGATCAAATTTTCGATTTAAGTATCTCACAATCTGAAGAAGGCTTCTGACAATTCATTCTGAAACTTCGGGCGATTGGAAATTTGAAAATGCGAGAAGTTGACAGGATAAATCACATAAAAATACAAAATCATATTAATGAAAATAATATTCGAGAACGTTTTCGTTTTGGGTTTGATTTTTGTCTTATGTTCTCTTTCCATGAAGAAGGTAATAGACTTGCGCCAAATTAATTTTTATTAGACGAAGTTTGTATCAGAATTAAAGATTGGGAACATTTACGTCTATCATAATATTGAGAGTATAACACTTGTTGTGATAGTCTTCTAGGTCATAGTAACATCACATACTGTGAATAATTATGAGAAAAAATTACATACTTCTTTCATTTTAAATTTCGTTTGAATGAGAAGATGATTAAAGCACAAAAATGCTGTACATAGATGTTAAGAATAAATTGTAATAATGATAAATCTGAAATATGTACTCGAAAAATTGAAAAGATTTGTACATGCTGGAATTTCAATTTCGTGACTGCGTCATTATGACGTCACACGACGTGTACTAGTTTCGTGAAGATAAAAATATATATCAATGTTGGCGTATAATTACTCTGGTGGCGTATATAAGTATGTATAACTTGGGGAAAGAGGACAAACGGAAAATCAATTAATCAATAAAGTTATATATTTCCTCATCTTTAATTATTGTATAAAAAATGATGTTGAACTTAAATACTAAAATATCACCACCTTGTTGCCGTGTACATCTTATTTGTTATTGAACAGAAATTTATCATCATATCATGAATCATAACTTACCCTAGATAACTATGTTCATGCAAGCATAAAGCATCATAGATTTGTTGATGTAAACAAAAATAAATATCACTACGTAACAATAAAAGAAACCAACAGAATTACCATACTTTATAGACCTGTACCCTTTCCATAACTAGACATTAATTTATAGGGGATATATTGCATATTTGTCATACAATAGTTTCTTTTAATGATACTATGGTAGTTTATCATTTTAGTTTATAAGTGACAGATGATATATTAGTGATTCAAACATTTTGTTTAATGTCTGAAACTGCTTATATCTTAAAGGACAAGTCCACCCCAACAAAAAGTTGATTTGATTAAAAAGAGAAAATCCAACAAGCATAACACTGAAAATTTCATCAAAATCGGATGTAAAATAAGAAAGTTATGACATTTTCAAGTTTCGCTTAATTTCACATAATAGTTATATGCACATCCTGGTCGGTATGCAAATGAGGGAACTTGATGAACCATAGACATAATAGCCTCATCTACATTGACTTCATATATATATTATATATTGTAATATCTGTGGAGTGAAACAGGTTCATAATTTGAAAGGTTATAGCTGTGCTTTATTGTATTGTGTGGTCTTTTACCCCCACAAAATTGTAATTACTTTTTTTTTTAGTTATCATCATTAAGCATGAAAATAAATGCAACTGTTTTGTACTAACACTTCGTATGCAAATGTTCCCTTTTCCCATTTCAATAGACCAGTTCGTAGTTTCTTCATGGACAATTTTGGTCAAATAAATGACCTTTCATTTTTTTAAATTGAGATAGGCAGATTTCAAAGCAAGACATTATGTAAGGATGCCTTACATAGCAGAATAGCACATCATTGAAGACTGAAGGTATTTGTTGCATTTCTACTTTGAATGCATATTATAGCATGTACAATGTACTTGGCAAACTGTGAAATACCAGTCGTTCGTGGACGCATTGGTTTTTTTTTAAACCACCATGTCACTTTAATACAAATGACCTTCCTCCGATCATGCGCAGAATCTTCTGATCATGCGCAGAGTGGAACTACGAACTGGCTTATTTCCATCCCCTGTTTTCCACACCCCCTCTCCCCCCCCCCCCTATATCTCTCTTTCTCACATGAGCACGCCTTCACACACACTTCCATAATTACCATTGCGTCGTGCAATCGACTTGTACCAAAATAAGGAAAAGGGATTCAAGATATGCAAGACTGCACCTTTTGGTATTATTTTCATCTAAAAATGCCAATTTGCTCCATGAAATGTGCAACATTTTTTAAATTTTAGGGTGACAAAATTGCTGCGTTAAAAAGATGTATAATTGCATCATTCCAAACTGCAACTGCACCCTCAATACTGCAAAAAGCTATTTAGTGTAAAGTTGCTTCCAAAAGGAGGTTCCCAGCGTTGCATTTGAGGTGTGCACAATATTGCACCACTTTTTTTCTTAACGCAATCAGTCTAGTAAAAACAAATTATTTTTCATCTCCTGGATCACTGTTCAACACTTTAAATTATTAGAATCTACCCTACTTCATACTGCCAACAAAAATGGGGAATCCTCCCCAAATAAAAAGTTGTTTTAGAAGAAAAGGAAAAATCGGACAAGTAGACAGGTAAAAGTCTGAACAATCTCGAACTAAACGATAAGAAAGAATATGAATATTGTAAAACATTGGAAATCATTATACCCTTGGAGACTTCAAACTGGCTGCATTGGTGTCATAATAATGTATTAAAGGACCTTTCTTCCTTTTACTCCGATAAATAATTCTAAGATGTCTTTTTTTTTTTTTAGTTTTACTTCAAATTAAATTTTTCGTTCATGAGGACATAAAACAATATCTTACCTTATTGGTTATAATTTTATTACTGCCCCAGGGGAATATGTAGATAACCACATGACGTATGGGACAGCTGTCCCTACCATTTGTCATATTTTACTTGCCCAGTTGCCAATTTTAAATTTACATAAGTCTTAGGGGATATTAATTTTAAAACAGCCATAAATTTCGTGTTAATATTGCTTGTCCGATTAAGTTTAAACGTTCATTATTCTCCTTTTCTTACTTTTCCCCTCTCTCACACAACATTTTAAGACCAAGGTTTGATCCCCCTTTAAACGATATAGCAAATACTCTTCCAAAAATAATTTCTGAACGTAGTAAACATGGTAAAGAGATGGTAATTTATTTAGATACAGCAAGGTAGTGACTACGGATCATTTTATTCATTATAGAATATAATCGTCTTATTTCTATTGTGAGTTCATTTTAATGGTAAAATAACTTTAAAGATATGAGTTTTTGTTGTGGGTAAAATAAACAAGATAATTGATATTAAACTGATATGAAGTAGACGGTATAACATCAGTGTCTCGATTTATATTCCTTTCCAAAACACTTTGTTGTCTTTAAGTACAGCCCCCCCCCCCCCCTCCCCCGTTAAGGGATTTTCTTGTTTCTATTCATAGTAACAACTAATATACTTATTATAATATTCCGTTTATGTGTGGCACTGATTGGACAGTGATTGTAGCTTTGCCAGCAACACGTTAATTCCGCGCTTGGATTCGAACCTACGACCCACTTATTAAAACGTGCACGGTACTAAAAGAGTAAGAACCAATACCACACAATGGGTAAGGTCCCATGTCTACACTTTTTCATGCCTGTAATATACGTACAACAATCTTGTCTTAATTTTTTAAATTCCCATTTACTTATTTTAGGACATGATAGATAAATCATTTGAGTTTGTATTATCAGAGGTTCCGTAGATTGCACGACGTTCATGAAAGTTATTCATTAACACTTTGAATATCTCTACATATTTGACTTGAATTCGTGCTTTAAGCAGAGTGATGTAATGTACTCTATTAAATGTCAATAGGTCACCTTCAAAGAGTCATCATGGCGAATGTGAAAGCAAAAAAAAATATTTGAAAAACGTAGCCTAAACATTTACCTTGGCATTATGCCGTCTGTCAAGTTTGTTATAATAGGCTCCCAACAGCCCAAAGTTTGTATCTATCACATATTTATATCAACGTTCCAATGGAGTTCCTAACAATAATAATGAAGAAGTGAACAAAAAAATTTCTTTGACTCTTTGATGTCAGGGTCTCGTATAGGGCGTACAGGTATTTTTTTTATAGTTTGAAAGCAGGAATGTAAAACCAAATAAAAAGTCAATTCTGTTTCATGTTAAAAGAAATGTCATTTCTGAGATCCCAGGAAGTCAGAAGAAAAACTAAGATGTTGAAAACTTTGTTAAAATGATGTTAACTGAATAAAATCAAATACCCCCTGTTACCCACTAGTATCCACTAATTCTAAAGACTCAGAATGACCAACATCACCAATAGGTTCTATCTGCATTCCTTATATGATTTTAGGTGGTATCGTTGGGCACTTGCGACTTAAAGAATTAGACAGACGAACTTATCAGACCTCGTCGACAGCATCATTCTGTATCGAGCGCAATGTTGTCCAAACTCATCGTGTTCAACTGTATCAAAGGAATCCTATCAAAAATATACCTAGATATAAATTTTGCTATCCCTCAGACCTGTCCTGTGTTGAGATCCTTTGCTTTCGGCATCCAAGGGCAGTCACAGTACTCTAAACTCGTCGGACTTGGAGAGTTATGGAAGCTCAAACTTGTTATCGATCCACAATATCATGACGGTCGTCATCGGCCTATCAAACGACCTCTGAATGCAGTTCATTGAGGTAAAATGAAGGTATGTGGTTGAAATGGTTCCCCCTTCCCCATTCATGTGACATTTTCGTTAATCCATCTTGACTTGATGATTGCCGTTCATTTCCTTCGAATACCGATATTTCGAGGTATCTTTCTTGGGAGACGGCGCCAGATAAGTTTTAAAAAAGAATTGTGCAAAAAGCACAAAATAGCTGAAGTACATGGCAAGCGACCAGGCGACATTTTGGTACGTCGTATCGCAACGCGTTCCCGAGTTAAGTTGTAAAAGCGCGTAGATGTTGACGACGCATCCAATCACCATTTGAATAAGCTGCATAAGAGTGATAGAAATATTGACTTGGCGCGGGATTTTGACGACGCCAGATGCTCGTAGGGCGTAGTAACTGTACATGACGGCGTGTACTGTAAAGTTGGCCACGATGAAATAACGAGCAGGAGCGATTTGATCACGATACGAGTACCACGAGTAGATGAGGACCGTGATGTGATGATACCAATGAAGGAAAATCAACTTTTGTTTCCTAAGTACGATGAAAACAGTATCACCAAGTTCAGGGGCTTTGCTCATTATGAAGAGCCATGTCCAGAGTCCGATACGGCCGTCGAAGATGGTTGCATCGCATATCGAGCCATGCCATCCAGTTCGGGTTACGTAATCCACGAGGTCGCCAATGGTGGTCACTGCACCGATGATGCTGAAGATGGCCAAGCAGCCGGACCAAATAGTGAGGGCTCCGCGGAGGTCAAACTTTGGCCGATTCTCCATCCATGCCCGACAGGCGAAGACACCGACGAAGTAGATGACGGAGAAGGCGCAAGAAAGCCACCAGTTATGAGCGAACCACACATGTTGCTTCTCAGCATCGAAATTTTCCTCTAAATGTTTCATAAAAGGCAGAGACATGTTGTAAAACGATGTAATAGTGTTTGAACTTCCTAGGCTGTCAAAATATCCCAAACTGTTGTGAATTTAATAGATGTATCAATTTCCGCGCACAAAATATGGGAGATTAACCACCCGCGAGGATAGCGTCGTTGCTAATGTTTCAGTACGACAAAGTTTTCCTATTTTCTAACCCTTCGACGAACACGATACCGGGCCTATAAGCAAATTCTCACAATCATTGGATATATCTGTTTGTCAGATTTCTTTCATGCTCCATATTATGTAATAGTGTTTGTCGTCTGCTAGAAATGTTGCCGTAGTATGTTTGCATAGCGATCAGGACTATGCGTTCAGCGTACCCCACGGAAAAACTATCTCCGTGATCTAGTTCATGAAATGGGTGGTGCTTGTTGCTGTAGATCAAACCAAGTACAAAATACACACCTTCAATGATAAATAAAACTCCAGTGATTATAAAAGATGATCTCTATGACCAGCTATACGATTGGCTTCAAATATCTTAACAAATTAAGTTGATTCATCTACATGTAAGTTCACGAATACGCTGTCTCACGCATACTGATGGACTTGTCCGAAGTTTGTTGACCTCGTAACGACTTTCGTGCGTTCATTCAAACGGTGATCGCCGTGGTGGAACAAAGAACTTATGTTCCATCGGTCAAGCTCGACCTTTATGAATATACGACAAACTTTATCGTACGATTTGCTTATCATGCCTACTGACTCCTGCTCATGCAGCTGCCCACTAACAATAAAAGAGAGAGAAAAGGGGGTGAATTGGTTAGTCCGTCTTTGTACTGCGCAAGAGAAATTGTTAGCCTTTTGAAATGAATTTAATAATAGTTGAAGGTATACTTCGAAAGAATAAAACGAAATATTTTTTTTCGCGTGGTTTTCAAGGTCGGCCTAATCCAATCGTACTGATAAAATGATAACTACGTGTCAAAGCTTAATTGGTTCGGATAATAGGGGCCAGGCTGTCGAAGGTGTGACGAAAGCGGGGTATTGATCACACCGAGAAGAGCTTTTCGATCATTCTATTTTACTTTGAATATTTTGAAATACTTAAGTATCTTGTATCATTTTGAAAAAACTAAAAGTTTAGGTGCAGTTTCCCCTTCACAATGTACTCGAAATAAAAAAAAATGAATAAATAACATATAGGCTAAGTAAGAATTACGCTTATGGTAACTCTATTTGATCATGGGAACTGACATAATTATGTGACATATGGGGAACCATTGATATATCTATTACCAAACAAAGTACTTAACACGAATTTACCATGGCAAAAATATCATAAGCACAAGCTCTTGATTAAACGAGCACTTATGCGAAAGAATGAATCAATCTAATATCAATGCCAAGTATACTTTCTACAAAGAAAGGGTCGAGGTCAGTGTAATATGATATGTTGTGCATGGTTCCGATTTTCATTCCGAGTGCATGATCTGATCAATATTCTTGAATATTACACTGGTCTTTTTGATTCATGCAAAATTATGCAAATCATTCATGCAAAATATTATTATTCAAAACACTGCATCATAGGGTGTTAGGTCTGAATGGACCGCCGAATTGGAATTAAGAAAGCTTTGCTACCAGTCTACAGAGGAATGTTAACAGGTTAATACATAGGGGAAGGCGGGGTAAGTTGTGACACTTTTTGCATTTTGCATGATAGAATTGATATGACTAGTGATATTGTAGAAATAAGTACCTCGCCTTTAAATATGATTTTTGGGAAATCTTTTTCACCTATATACAACTTTCTACCCCCACACAGGAAGTCGTTGTGACCTTTGAAAAAAACGATGTCAAGTGGCACAACTTGCCCCATCTGTGGGGTAAGTTGTGCCACCTTCTAGGGTAAGTTGAGCCACAAAAACTACATGTACAAAATGAATGAGGGAAGAACCAGCATGTCAATATTTCATTTAAAGTCTTTTCACTTGCTAATTCTCTATAAATACTAACATTCTCTAAAATAGACGGGTCAATATACGACAAAAAATAGCCTTACCCGGAACTAATTGCAACAAATGATTTTTCAACGGTATTTTGTATTATTTGATCTCAGGAATAACATACTAAAAATCTACCAAAATCCGCATCCGGGAAAGTGGTTATTTTCAAGATGGCGTCCACGATGGCCGCCATTCACTGAAAATCGATACAACTGACACATTATCCACCTTAGAATCTTATTTCGGTCCATATTCCATGGTCTGGTGGTACAAAAAATGATTTAGGCTAGAAAGAATTATAAGCACTCCAGGGTACCAGGAAAATCCAAGATGGCGCCCAAATGGCTGCCATGGACTGAAAATCCACAATTCATCTAAGTTTGTTTTTATTCAATGGTTTTAAGGGTGAAATGGTACATTGAAACAAGCTATAAGGACAGCCAGTGGTCTGGTGTGTCCAAAAATCCAAGATGGCTTCCAAAAATGGAGTTTAAAATGGCTGTTGATAATTAAAATGGACATAGTTCATTTCATATCCGCCTGGGACATACGGATTTTGGTGTCTAGACCATGATTTCAATGGTCAAATAAGACATTGGGACAAGTTACAAGGACAGTCAGTGGTCCAGTATGTTAAAAAATCCAAGATGGCTTCCAAAAATGGAGTCGAAAATTGCTGTTGCTACTTAAAAAAAACGACATAGTTTGCTCAATGTCCAGAAATATGATTTTTTTTTTGTCTATACCATGGGTTAAATGGGTCAAATAATACACTGGGACAAGTTACAAGGAAAGTCAGTGGGCTGGCATGTGCAAAAATCCTCAAAGGATTCTAAAAATTGATTCTGAAATGGCTTCTAATATATAAAGCGGACATAGTTCATTTAATTTTGGCCTGGGATATTTGGTTTTGATGTCTAAACCACTGGTTTCAAGGGTCAAATAATATATTAAGATAAGTTACCAGGACAGTCAATGGTCTGATATGTCCAAAAATCGAAGATGGCGTTCAAAAATTGGTTTTAAAAATATGCTGCTGATACTTAAAGCAGACAAAGCTCATTTCATATCGGCCTAAAAATGTGATTTTGGTGTCTAAAACACTGGTTTCAAGGATCAATTAATACATTAGGGCAAGTTACAAGGACAGTCAGTGGCATGGTCGGGCAAAAAACCTAAGTTGGCTTCCAAAAATTGATTCTAAATTGACTGCTGCTACTTAAAACGGACATAGCTTCTTTCATATCGGCATGGGAGATGCGATTTTGGTGTCTAAACCACTGGTTTAAGGGCCAAAATAATACATTAGGACAGGTTTTAAGGCCAGTCAGTGGTCTGGTATGACCAAAAATCCAGTATGGCTTTCAAAACTTGATTCAAAAATGGCTGTTGATACTTAAAAGTGGCATAGCTCGTTTTGAATCCGCCTGTGAGATATGATTTCGGTGTCTAAACTATGGTTTCAAGGGTAAAATTATATATTAGGACAAGACAATGGCAGTCAGTGGTCTAGTATGTCCAAAATTACAAGATGGCTTCCAAAAATGGAGTAAAAAAATGTCTGATGTTGCTTATATAAGGACATAGTTTGTTTAATATCTGTCTGGGGAATATGAGTTTGGTGTTAAAACATGGTTTAGAAGGGTCAAGTAATACACTGGGGTAAGTTAAAAGACCAGTCAGTTGTCTGTATGTTAAAAAATCAAAGATTAATTTTGAAATGGGGTGTAAATTGACTGTTGCTGTTTAAAAGTATGCATAGTTTATTATAAATACACCTTAAAGGTATGGTTTTGCTGTCTATACTAGAGTTTACAGGGTCAAGCAATACATTGGGTTAAGTTGAAAGGGCAGTCAGGTGTCGGGTATGTCCAAAAATCAAAGATGGCTTTAAAAATGGGGGTCTTAAATGACTGCTGTTACTTAAAAGTGGATGTAGAACATTATAAATACACCTTGGGGATATTGTTTTGGTGTCTACACTAGGGTTTCAAGGGCCAAACAATACTTTGGGACTGGTTACCATGATATGCAGCTATCCATTTTGCCTTAAAATCCAAGTTTGCTTTAAAAATGGGTTCTAAAGTGACTACTGTTACATAAAATATCTACCTGTTAGAAATAATCTTGGTGCCTACACTTAAATGCATGGGGACAAGTAATCATATCGTTTCATGAGTTGGTAACAGCACCCATTTTAATGAAATTTTAGAATCCATCATGGATTCTTTGACAAAATGGGGTACTAACCATCCTTGTTACTTGTCCGAATGTATTATTTGACCCTTCATACCACAATTTGGACACCAACATTATTTCTTGCAGATGAATATTGTAGAACTCTGACCACTATTGAATGATATGAGTCGTTTTAGATTCCTTTTTAAAAAAACCCTCTTGTGTTTTAGGCAAACTGGACAACTGCATATCAATGTAACCAGTCCAAACGTATTATTTTACTCATGAAACCATAGTGTGGACACCGAAATCATATCTCCTAGATGGATTTTAAATGAATTATGTCCATTCTTAAAGTAACAGCAGTCATTTTAGACTCCGATTTTGGAAGCTTTCTTAGATTTTCGACATACTGGACCACTTACTGTCCTTGTAACTAATTTTCTGCCTTTGAAACCATGATATAGGCAACAAAATCATATGCCCTTGACGAATAAAACATGAACTATGTTCATTTTTAAATACCATCGCGGTTAATTAATACTATTTTTTTAGCCATCGTGGACTTTTGGACATACGTGACCACCAATCGTCTTTGTAACCTATCCCAATTTATTATTTGACCCATTTAACCAATGGTATAGGCACACAAATCATATTCCCGGATATTGAACAAACTATGTTGGGTTTTTTTAAGTAGCAACAGCATTTTTTACTCCATTTTTGGAAGCCATCTTGGATTTTTTTAACATACCGGACCACTGACTGTCCTTGTAACTTGTCCCAATGTATTATTTGAACATGGTCTAGACACCAAAATCATATCTCTCAGGTGGATATGATATGAGCTATGTCCATTTTAAGGATTAACAGCCATTTTAAACTCAATTTTTGGAAGCCATCTTGGTTTTTTCGACACACCAGACCACTGGCTGTCCTTGTAACTTGTCCCGACGTACTACTTCATCATTAAAACAATCGAATGGAAACCAAATTAAAGCCACTTAGTAAGTACTAGATGAATTGTGGAATTTTTAGACTAGGGTAGCCATTTTGGGCGCCATCTTGGATTTTCCTGGTAGCCTGGAGTGCTAATATGCACTCTAACTTGTATAAATAAATTATTTTACCCATTGGACCATGGAATATGAATCCAAATAGGATTCTAGGGTGAATAATGAGTGAGTCATATCCATTTTTAGTGAATGACGGCCATCTTGGACGCCATCTTGAAAATAACCACTTTCCCGGATGCGGATTTTGGTAGATTTTTAGTATGTTATTCCTGAGGTCAAATAGTACAAAATACCGTTGAAAAATCATTTGTTGCAATTTGTTCCGGGTCAAACCATATATTGACCCGTCTAAAAAGTAAAAAGAACTGTCATGTGAATTTGCTCTTTTCTGCCTGCATATCGATGGATTTTTAAGGTTTGATTGTTTTTTTATTTACATTACCATAAGAATTACCATGGCTCAACTTGCCCCATGTTGGCTGGCTCAACTTACCCCAGTCCGAACTTAATGCGATAATTTCACATCCACACATTTCTTATGCATTCATCATGTAAAAGACTATGACAAGAATGAAGGTCCATACCTGGACTAACAATATTGTTCTTATGTCTTTATTATATGTAAAGACGTGTGTGTGTAAAAAACACTTATCTATTTCACACCCGTTTTTACTTTTTTGGCTGAAATTTGTATTTTTCCCTCTAAAAAAGTACTTTTTGTTTCAAAGGTGAAAACAATGTGGTGGGGTTAAAGGTTATGTAATGGGTCATCAATACATGACACCACCATAATACCTGACTCATTCATTTTTGGCCTGGGGCTGGTGGCTCAACTTGCCCCTATGCTCAACTTACCCCGCCTTCCCCTACTGTTTAAACTTGGTTAATTAACAAGAGGCGATTGTACTAATCTATCAAATCGGATTGAAATTTTGGACTAGGTGCACAAATTCTGAATAAGCTTCCGCTTTCATCTCCAGATAATTTTTTAATGAATTCGTCCAAGATTCTTCCTACCAACAGAGTAACGAAATATTCTTATGACGTTTAGATTCAAAATAATTCTTATTGAAATTGGGCATGTTGGGATGATATTAGCAAATTTTCAGAACAAATCGAATGTTAAAAGAGGGAGGATATACTAGGACCAGTCGGCAAAACATCAAGAAATTGTAATGAAAAAGAGGGTGTAATGTGCAACGGACTATCCAAGCTATGTGGGGAAGTTACAAATTGATACAGAGGTTCGAGTCCTGTTCATGTCTTCCGGATGGTGACGTTAAAGGTCGGTCCCAGACGTAAATAATCATATATGATTAATAAACGTCTGACAAAACTCAAATATACACACACTGAGCTTTCATCTCAGATAATCACATGACCCCAACCCATTCCATATTGGACTATTACTTCTGGAGTTTGAACTAGTCATTAAAACCAAAATCAATTACCATATTCTAATTCTGCCCTCCTCTGGATATGAAGATTGGGAATTCAGATTATCTGTAAGTCCTGGAAGTTGCATCAAATTTTCAGGTATAAAAAACAGGATATTTCTGCCTTCGGGGGCTTCGGGGTTGACATGAAAATACTTAAACCTTCTACGAAACTCATCACTCTGTCTTCCGTCTGTTACAATAAAATGAATAGATTTTTTTCAAAATAAATATCATAAGTTTATGATATTTATTTTGACTTGCAAAAGTAAAATAGTTCACTGTGCACAGTACGTTAACGATTGTCCTATAATTCCCTTTTATCATTTTACGTCAATAATGAAGAAAAGAAGTTGAAATGCGATAAGCGAGGATTGTAATCGGGTATATACTATTTAAATTCTTTGTATAAACCACTTAGCCGGGAACCAAATATATGTATCTTATTTGCAGGTAGATTTGTGTAAAAATAATCACTTATCTGTATCTCACAAACAGTGTAGATATCAAGGGCATATCTGAATATCAAGGGTAAATTCAACTAAAGAACAGCAATTTTTACTACACTTCTAACCAAATGCATTCTTAACATTTTTGTCCATAGGCGGATCCAGGGGGGCGAGAGGCCCGGCAGCCGCCCCCCCCCCCCCCCCACCATTGGCGGAGCAAAAGGAAAAAAGGAGGAAAGAAAGAAAATAAATGGAAAAGAGAGGGGAAAGGTAATTTACTATAACAAGAGGGGATTGTTTCTACTAAATCTATTAAAAGCGATTGAAATTTTGGACTAGGACGGGGCACAAATTCTGAAAAAAAGGGCCAATCGAATGAGTATCCGCTTCCATCTCCGGATGTTTTTTCATAATTCTGTCCTTACTACATTTTCCCACCAACAGGGTAACAAAATATTTTCATGACGTTTAGATTCTAAAGAATTCTTATTAAAATTTGACCAACATAAGGCCTGATGGGAGACGTATCGAAGGAAATTTCATGAAATGAAGTTGTAAATATCAATAAAATTATCATGCCCCTCCCCCCCCCCAAAAAAAAAGAGGGGAATTCGAGAGCGAATTCCCCTCATCCCTCTCCGACGATACGCCAGCGCTATAGCTAAGCTTCATCTCAGGTAATCACATAACCCCAACTCATTTCTTGTTGGACTATTAGTTTTGGAGTTTGAACTAATTATTAAAAACAATATCAATTACCATATTCTAATTCCGCCCCTCCTCTGAATATAAAGATTGAGAATTTAGATATCATAGCCGTTATGGTTATGACATGAATCACTGAAAATATTCTAAGACAAGGCCTGAAAGTTACATTAAATTGGAAGATGTAAAAAGTGAGATATTACTGCTTTCGAAGTTGACATAATACTTAAACCTTCTACGAAACTCATTATACTGTCTTCCATTTGTTACAATAGAATGAATAAAAGTATTTATCAAATAGATATTATAAGTTTGTAGAATTTGCACGTCGAAGGAGCACCACATAGTTCACTGCGGTGCGTTAACGATTGTCCTATAATTCCTTTTATCATTTGTTACGTCAATAATGAAGAAGTTGAAATACGATAGCAGAGGATTGTAATCGCATAAGTACTATTTAAATTCTTTGTAAAACCACTCAGCCGGGAACCAAATATGTGTATCTTATTTGCAGGTAGATTTGTGTAAAAAATAGTCACTTATCTGTACCTCACAAACAATGTAGATGAATATCAAGGGTAGATCTGGATATCAAGGGTAAATTCAACTAAAAAACAGCAATTTTTAGTACTCTTCTTTTATCAAATGCATTATTGCCATCTACCCTCTGTATTTCTTTCTCTCTTCATTTCTCACTCTCACACTCTCCCCCCCCCCCTCTGTCATCTCCCTCTCTCTCAAAATATATTAACCACCCCCCCCCCCCCCTCTCTCTCTCTCTCCCTCTCCTTCCTTTTCTCTTACTCTCTACAAATGTCAATCTTCTCTTTTCTTTGCATACTGTCATTGATCTGCATTTTTCAATTTGCCTTTATCATATTAACCATGTATGTGTGAGTAACAAATAAAAATGGTATCAATGGCCTTTTTCCCCCGCTGTGTATCTAGTCACGGTCACACCCAAAGTAAATATAAAATACAGGATCGTGTTCTAAATGGCTGCTTGTCATTCACTAAAATCAGTATCCATTTTTTTCTTCAAATTCTGCAGTTCCTTCAAAGGTTTGTGCATAAAAAATGTATGTACATTTTGAATTTCTATGTCACAGACTCGTGTGTTCTTGTTTATTGTAAATCTCCGTATAATACACTTCTATCCACCACCAATCTTCAAAGAAATATTAATGCATGTTTCTATTCAATGCAGAGTAAAAAAGTAAACAATGATTATACTGTAGCAAGACATAAGAATATTTCAACTTTGTCTTTTGATTAGTTTTCATTTATTACATTTCATTTTTATTATGAAAATAACATTTGTAGAATAACATCACTGAGACCAACATATGTCTTTGTCTTAAACAAATTGTTCATGCTTTCCCCATTCTAATAAGAAAAATGTCACAATCACTGCATTTATTTCAATCTTTTGATTACTTTGATTTTCTGATATTCCAGACAGAAACCAAAAGTTGTTATTAGCTTTACATAACTACACCCTTCAAAAGTATAATGATAACTATCAGCAAACTCTACACAGTAAATATCTCAATTCTTGACATTATCTCTCTGATACTGCATGAGATCAAAAATTAGGTAGGAAAGAAAATAATTGGTTTGGTTTAGTATTGTTTAACTTGTTTTTTTTTTTCAGGGGGGTCTGTATAAACATAAAACCAAGGGTGTAAATAAGTCAAGAATCACAAATGCAAATGTTAACATACAGCGATATGAATATCAAAAGAGGAATGTATCTTCTATTCAGAGCTATTGATATATCTGCTCTATTTTTCCAACCACAAGTTCAAAATTGCAAGGGTTAGGTCTACAGACCTGTGTAAAACATAAACATTACACATAACAAGACTGAAAACACAATGCAAATTATGAATGTTGGAAATCACAAAAATGCATGTTTTACATAATAACACTGAGTAGGTGTAAAAATCACAGAAAATCAAACATGATTCATGTTTCACATGAAATTTAAACAGTATATTATAAAAAAAAAAAAGGCAAAACCACATTACATGCAGTTTTTTTTTCAATGGCAAGCAGATCAATTTGCATTGATATAAATAAAATAGCTCATGGTCAGTGATGGTCATAGACTTATGAACCACTAATCTGTAAAAAAACACTGTCAATTTGATATTCATTTTGAAGTTGAAAAATATAACCAATAATTAAAAAGGCCAATTAAACTGGCCAATAACTTCTTTTTTTTTCTCAAATGTGCAAACTTCATTTCTATCCTATAGTAAATTTGTGTTAAGTGGTCCTAAAGGAAAGTTTGCATTTTCTTTCAAGGCATAGAGCTTGATATGAAAAAGTTCTATTTCATTAATTTTCATGGGTAATTCAAATTTCAAAAAGAGACCCTTTGGAATTCATATTGTACTGTAAGTAGACATACCTATTTCCTATATGGTTGTAGGAACGTAATGAAACAGAGTTCGTCGATGAAATAATACAGCCCCCCCCCCCCTTCAATAATATATAGCATTCCTATTCTGAGGTGCAGAATTCTTACACTACCTATATTTTATTTGTGTAAGAATAATTTCATTCTTAATAGCTCCAGAAAATTGAGTCCTTACAAGTATTTAACACATTCACATTAAAAGAGGGTGCTATTTCACTCCATGGAGGAAGACAAATAAACTCATTTCTTCATCAAAGGTGTAGTTCTAACAAAGGGTCTGAATAATAATGTGTCTTTTGTAACAGTGGATTGTTTGCGGTGATTATTTTGGTCATAGATTTGATTTCAATTGCACCCAGCAATTTCAGCGTTTTT
Source organism: Lytechinus pictus (assembly GCF_037042905.1). Taxonomy (NCBI): domain Eukaryota; kingdom Metazoa; phylum Echinodermata; class Echinoidea; order Temnopleuroida; family Toxopneustidae; genus Lytechinus; species Lytechinus pictus. The sequence goes on from NC_087254.1 coordinate 19,422,791, forward strand.
TATCGTGTCACAATATCACTAATCATGAGGGTGAATGTGAGCTATACACATATTACACTACAAATCAAACGTATCCAAGAATGAATCAACAATGGCACGCCAGGCTTCGAGATCTGACATGAGAGTTGGTAAATAATGTAACAAACTATTTGTATCCCTACATATAATCAACAAAATTCAAAGGTCTCTGTTCTCTGGTTTTATGAGGGCGACGCAACATATGTCCTTCAGAATTTACTCCCTTCTCACTACGGAAACAAAGAACAACAAATCTCGTACTATGTTTAATTACAGAGGTGGAGATAAGTGCGGAAGATCACCATAACTTTCATCTTTTGTTTTGTGATCTTTCCAAACAAATATTTTGTACCCTCATTAAAAGTCAATTATATGTGCCATCTAGTCTTTCTTTAAAGGACTTCTTGATTGCCCATGTTTCTGAACCATACAAAAGGTCATATAACACATATCAAATGGTTTTAAAAACAAACATTGCTTGCCATTTATCACATGATGCATTCTTCCAGTTAATATGATCTAAAATAATTTCAGGCACTTCACAATTACCTTAGAATTAAATTAGGCATACATTATAAATCGTGTGTTTAGTATATCAATTTATTTATAATAATCAAGCACTTCTTCATTGTGCTTTGTCGTATAGAAATGACATCTTCTGAAAAATGAAATAAAACTTTGACTATGATTAATTAATCTATATACATGTATGTTTCATTTTTGAGGAATTATGTTCATTACAAACAAAAGATCATCAAGAGACAAAAAATAGAAATTGCATTCTTTAATTTTCCTTGGTAAAATCTCAGAGGAAATTGCTGTAATACTATGAAATAATTGATACTACTCTCCAACATATATATACCAACATGGAATGTTTTCATTCAGAATTCAAAGAGTTGATTTCATACCCTAGATTAACGTCGCTGAAGCACCCCCATCAATCGGCATCGTGATACCATTGATCATTGCACTCTTGTCACTAAGTAAGAATAGAACTGGATCAACCACATCTTCAATTTCTGTAAAAGAAATCAAATACATTGATTAGTATACAACTAACATACTATGCTACAAGCGTTTATCAAGGGATACACAGGCAACTTAAATTTTTATGGATGTTTAACTGCCAATTCATTCATCAAACACAAATTGTTTTGACCTTGTGATTAACAGCGTAGGCAATAAAATAGCTTAGTCCACCAAGCCTCCACAAATAGATATCCATTACACTCTTGGAGCCTGCTTCCTAAAGACTTTTACAATTCAGTGGATTCACCACAGTGCGCCACCTTATTGGTTGCAGCAGACAGGCCAAAATTTGCAATGCGTCATGGGAAAAAGTCAACATCGAAATTCATCTCTGTGGTACACGCTTCATGCGTGTACCCGACTTTATGCTGCAGTGGTGCGGCCTGCACGTCTCAACCGGCTTGCATATATGCTGTCGACCACGGTCCAGGGTCTGGAAACGAAAATGCCGCATAATTCTTTGTGAAATTTAGAACCTTTGGGTGAATTTTCCACCACTGTTGCTATGGTTTTCACCAGTGCAGAGGATGGTGAAAAAACACACACAGTCACATTACAGTACTCTAGTATTGTGCACTGCATAAGCCTGTGATGTCGACCGTGATGTCCGTTGCAACCTATAGGTGGCAGTCTGAGCCACTTGAATATAGTTGTTTGCCATAATGGTAAATTCACTATAGTTTTAGTCCTTTATGAAACATGGCCTATATGACAGACAGCAAACCTGCCAAGAACATAGAGAATCCTCATCTCATTAACTCTTCATCTGCTTCAAGCCCTTGTATCTCAACTGGATTACGGTCATTTCAAGGACTTTATGTGTTCAAGGAATAATTTTGTAGTAATCTTTGACAGTACTGTGATAATTCAATCTTATTGCTTTTCACTTTGTACTACATCTCTTTCATGTTCATTTCTCATTTAACCCGTTGACAACTGGAACCGGATTATACCTGTACAAAGTCTATGGGAATGACAGAATTCAGTATTCAACAGGTTAATTTGTCTTCATAATTCCACCATCCAAACAGTCCTAAAGAATATCCACATGTTGAACCATGGACCTCCTCGACATTTGATAATTCTTATTTCTTCAAGTTCTCCTGTTAATGTGTACAAGGAATCATGTGCAGGAATCTTTGATATCTCATTAAACTCATTCTTTATGACTTGCCTTGTGATGGAGAGCTAAAAACCTGAAGAAGAATATTTCTCTTTTTTTAAACCTGAAAAACTATTTTGGTGAAGAAATCAGTATTTATAAAGGGAACACATATAAATGAAACTTTAAAAATTTGTATTTTGCATGAAACCATGACAATTCTTATTTTTTCACTAATATATAGTGAAAATCAGGGCCCCATCTTACAAAGAAATTACGATTGATCCAACTAACCACAACTATGGAAAGCCAGCAACGGCAACATCTAAATACATGTTTATTCAAAATAATTCTAGATATGATGCATATTCATACATTCATTGTTTTGACAATTAAGTGCACTCCTCTTTGTTTAAAAAGGACATTGTGCAAATTTCCTGAAGTATAATTATGAAATTGATGGATTTCCATTAATCTGAGGTTGAATCAGATCAATCGTAACTCTTTGCAAGACCGGCCTGGGCTAAATGAATTGGCCTATCAGGATCATCGCTGCATGCACATTTTGCTCAGTAGATTGACTAGGAACCAATCAGAATTGCTCTTTCAAATTACAGATTATTCGCTAACCGTTGCGTTACAGGGCCCTGGTGATGTAGTGGGTCTTACAATACAAAAGAAAATAAAAGACTTACCCAAGAATCTACCCAGAGGTATTCTGCTCATCATAGCAGCCTTCTTTTCCTCTTGAGACCAGTACTTCCTGGACATTGGTGTAAGTACCACGGTTGGATTCACACAGTTCACTCGGATCTATGATAACATCAAATGAGTTCCAAGGGTCATACATACTGCGCTCAGATCATTACAATTGTACATCATCATTTAATAAAAAATATTTTGATGTGACAACTGAAATATCCAATTATGTCCTCTTCAAAATACATGTATAGATACATCATCATCGAGGGTAGTGCTACAGGAAGGGGCAGGGGGGTGACCCCTCTCTCCCATTTTTTTCCAATTCCAATGATGAAAAAAAAAAATGGAGAAGAATAGATTTACAAAAGAGAAAAAAAAACAGAAGAAAAAAAAAGAATTAAGAACATCAAAAAGTAAAGTAGTGAAACTCTTTATTACCCCTGTAATTTAATTAAGGACACAAGATAGGTGGTCTTGTTCCCTACCCCTCTCTAATATTACCTTGGTTCTGCTCGTTAATGTAATAAAAACAGAAATAAATAATAGTACTATTCATACAGATACCTTATGTCTGGCAAATTCTAAAGCAGCAACCTTTGTGTATGAATCCAAAGCCCCTTTGCTTGAAGCTGCAAAAATAACAATGATAAACACAGCATTATCATTCGCCATCTACATGTATCTAGTAAAATATCCTGAGGCACAGGCTGCAATAACAAGCATGGACAAGGGCAACAAAAAAAATCAGTGAAACCAAGAGAGTAATGGTTTTCATGACCAGGTGGTTTTTATGAACATGTTATGCCTAATGCGTTCTTTTCAATGAAAAATGTGAAATTTAACAATATCATATTTTTATTATTTACATTGGACTTTGGAGAAATTATCAGCATTGTCCTAATGTGCTTATCGTTTTTATTCTTTTATTCAAATCAACTTCTTGTTGGGGTGGACTTAACCTCTAAAAATATCGACATATATATACAACATGATAAAATATTGCTCACCATAAACAGCATGGTTTGTAAGTCCCTGTAAACTGGCGATACTAGAGAGGTTTACAATTGAACCACCACATCCTTTTGCAATCATTCTTTTTGCTATAATCTATATAAAAGAAAAGACATTTTTTAAATGTTGATCACAGAACCAATCCACTAAATGTAATTGTACAGACCCATCTCCAATGCCATATTTGCACCATTAAAAGAGTCTACATATCATACAAAAAGGCCATGTAAAGGGGGAGTGAACTGTGTGAGGTCTCTCAATTACTGTGTGTTATAAATACATAGTCTTAAAAATATACATTTTCAGATATCTACTTTATAAACTACTGAGAATGAATTGACCTATATTTGTATAGAGAAATTGTTTTGAGAGGAAAGTAATTGTTTTGCTAGTTGGTAACATAATTATTGTGGTATAAATGTATTGAGTAGGCCTACTTAATTAACATGTTATCAATTCAAGTGGGTCTATATTACAAGACTACACTAGCATTATCGATAAGGAAACTGGCCAGTTACGAGTAGTTGAGGACTAGAGATGGCGCTATTGGTTCGTATCTGCTTTAACTGTGTAAAATAACTCTCTTCAAACACAGAAAACAAATATTAGCCCTCACATGAGGGAAAGGCAAGGCAAACAGAAACAAGTGGAATGCCTCTGGCCGTCTCACCTGCATCACGCGATTCAATATAGCAGCAGTGCTGATTTTGAAAACTACTATAACTCGCACAAGATGTTCAGTGATACTTGGTTACTCTTATTTCCACGTTTTATGAACTAGACCAATACACTTATAGAGATATGATGGCAATTCAACAAATACCCCCAACGTGGCCAAAGTTCTTTGACCTTACATGACCTTTGACCTTGATCATGTGACCTGAAACTCGCACAGGATGTTCAGTGATACTTGATTAGTCTTATGTCCAAGTTTCAAGAGTCAGATCCATCAACTTTTAAAGTTATGATGGTAATTCAACAGATACCCCCATTATGGCCATAGTTCATTGACCTTTGACCTTGGTCATGTGACCTAAAATGTGCACAGGATGTTCAGTGATACTTGATTACTCTTATGTCCAAGTTTTATGAACTAGACCAACACACTTTCAAATTTATGGCTGTAATTCAACAAATACCCCAATTTGGCCAAAGTTCATTGACCCTAAATGACCTTTGACCTTGATCATGTGACATGAAACTCGGGCAGGATGTTCAGTAATACTTGATTAACCTTATGGCCAAGTTTCATGAACTAGGTCCATATACTTTCTAAGTTATGCTGTCATTTCAAAAACTTAACCTCAGGTTAAGATTTGGTGTTGACGCCGCCGCCGTCGGAAAAGCGGCGCCTATAGTCTCACTCTGCTATGCAGGTGAGACAAAAATGGGGAAGGAAATGAGAAGAAAAGGGGAAGAGAGTACAAAGAAGGGAATCAAAGGAGACTGTGGCTGTATGAACATACCACGGTACAGTGCCCCTGCCTACATCATGATTCAACTGTGCAAGATTGCTTCTAACTGTGATCCATCTCAATGGCTTTAATATGAAAACACTGATTCTAGCTGCCAATTGACTGGTTAAGTTTCTGATTCAATCTTCTTGTATCAACTATGGATATATTATGTTGTGACTTAACGTTTCTTTTATTTCCCTCTTGAACGAGTAAAGAATAACAATATCATGACTCAAGTGCTAACAGTCACAAGTCTTCATTTCTTACAATGAAGCTAGATAATAGTAATTTATGTAATAGACCACTAGTATTGCATATTTTCATTCAGATAATATTGTGAATGAGTGCAATTATTAACAATAACAGGCTACATTGATCCATAGGACTAACCAAAGTTTGCTTCTCCAAAGAAGTCATATTACCTTTGTGATTTGAAGGATTGATCGGTGATTTATCATCATAACACTGAAAATAAACAGACATGAAAAAGAATTGTTCCAAACATCATCTCACAGACATGAAAAAGAATTATAATTCCAAAATTCACCTTACCAATTCCTCAAATTGCCTATTTCTCATGATAAAATTGGACAACTTCAAGCAAAAGTGTGCTGAACATGATGCCCACTAAAGATGCTTCTCGGAGTTGTATTTATTTTCAGGTGCCTAGACTACAATTTACAAATCAGCAATCAAAAGAGTTGCGCCCCAGGATGTCTGTTGCACAGTTGGAGACCACTAACAGTCTCCTGTGCTGTATATTTATTTTCATCTTGATAACATATTTAATATTTATCAAGATGATAAGAATTATATCAAGTGGCCATAGATTATAACATATGTTCAGTAGATAATATATATCTGTTATAATTTATGGCCACTTGATCTTTATCAGAAGAGAGAATGTTTGGAGGCAAACATTGTTCCTTGGAAAATATTAAGGTATGAATATTGTAAAGAGTTAGAGCTGATAAATGTGCATACATTAGAATGTTGCATCCTGGGTAAGGAAACAGAGACTGTTTCACCATTCTACGGAATGCTGTTCATCAAGGCTGGGAATATCGCCTTTAAATAACGAAGTACCATTCTTAGAGGGAACAACGTAATATACCGGTATAGGTTATTCTTAATCTTAATAGTATATTGCTAAATCAAAACAAATTTTTATCTGTTTTTTGTATTGTTTGGACAATACTGTTATGGCATGATCGATTGGAAAGGGACTAGATTAGCTTTAGTGTTGTTTCCTTCTTTTTTTTCATTTAGCTTTAATCTTTTATATATGAGCAATATTTTATCCTCAATTCACAGTTTCAAACTAGAAAAAATGCAGTAAAATTGTTAGCTTACAAAAGAGAATAGCAATGAAGTCTCACTTGTCATAGGCTTCGGCAGACACCTCAAGGCATGTTTCTCCACTAGATACACCAGCGCTGTTAACAAGGAGATCAAACGGAGGCAAGGGTGACAGCACTTCATTTGTTTTATCCCAGTCATGAACATCCAAGCATATTGTCTCAATACCAGGCACCTGAACAAAAAAAATGGAAGTGAAGGTGCAAAGATAAATACAATCAAGAATCATTCAGGAAATGGGAAGTTGGAGGGACGTTGGAAATCTCTAGAATAACCAATTTAATGCCTTTTAATATTCTTGATTGCCAAATATATTTCCTTTTGGAAAAATTACAAAATGTTGTCATGAAATACAACTGAATGCTCATAAACATTTTATTATTCATATATTATTATCTATTGGAATATGCACATATCGTTTGCGGTCATCCGAACCGTCCAATCAGTCAATTTTGGTCCAAAAAAAAAAAATCAATTTTGAGATTTTTTCATAAAATGAAAGTACAAGTCCTACTCTATTCATAACTAAATTTCTAGGCAGCAATTTATTCTATTTTCTGAGATATGAGAGGAATTTCACGGCGATGCCATACAAATTTTTAATAAAATGCGCAAATCCCATTGGAAATGTGTACTGTAACAGAGTGATACGTTTTGACTGACCGCGATTTCAATGCGCACGGTCAACCAAGCTGTCGTCATTACGAAAATAGCCCATTTGGAGTTCCACCGCTGTTGGGGTCGCAAACTGCGGTAATATACCCCAAAATTCGTTTGAAACTCTCATTTCTCATTTGAACATTTCCAAGCCCCGATAAACCCATCTTGGCCATGTAATCCCCGTTGTCTCAATTTCACCTCCACAGGCCAGTAAAGCCAAGGACGAAATGATAAACAACAGCTGTGCTATTACGTAAGACTTCTCTGCCTGAAGAAGGAACTTCGGAATTAAATTATTGTCTTCGATATTTAATCACGTTTTCAAAGGCATATTGTATTCAGACATCCAATATTAGTCCTTTTTCAATTTCGAACGAAGAAAATCGACCTCGAAATAAGGAAAATAAGCGAATAAAAATTAGGTTATGCTTTGCATGCAGGGACTGCCCTTAAAGCGCTGCGCACACGATGCATTCACCGCGTGTATACACGGAACTCCATAGCAGGCTCTTAGACACGTTGCAATCCATCGTGTGTGACCCCCTGCTGTGCTGGGCTGTCGAGTTATCTTCAGAGCGAGGTCAAGAAATAGGTGTTTTGATACTTAAATTTCTTGCTTGGGGGCAGATCGGGATTATAGTGGTTGGAGAAGAGAATTGGTGAAAACGATTTGGGGTATACCCCTTTCAAATGGAGGTATTTCGTCATGTATCAGCACTGGGAACTGCATTGACTTTTCATGTGAAAAGCAATGTTTTGACTGACCGCGCGCATTGAAATCGCGGTCAGGGTTGTTGGATTCCCTATGGCGTTTTTGTACAGGGAAAATCTAAACCGCTCAAACCGAAATTACAAGCATGTAGCTCTTCTGCGAAATTTTCTCGAATTCTTAGTTTTGTGTAAAAATAAAGATACCAATGTCAAGCAATTGTCTTGGTCTTTCCAACCATGTATTTTTCTAGCAATGAATATGTTGTAAGGCTGGGGAACTAAGTGTGAAAATTAAACTTTGAATACGATTTTCTCTGAAATGGGTTTGCACCATCGTATGTGTGATACGACGGTTCGGAAAACCGCCGACGATATATTGACCAGCAGCAGGACTGAATGGGTTAATTACAATATCAATACAAAGTAAAAAAAAACATGACAGCAAGAACAGTAAATATAATTTTTGGCTAATAGATTGAATGGCATCAATAATATAATATTAAATAATATATTACTTTCAACATACATGAAGCATGAAGTCGAAAATTGAAGCATGAAGCAATAAGTCAAAAAGATGAAAATAATTTTTTTGCAAATATTACACATAAATCATATTGTCATCTACTTCAGCAGTAGCTACAGAATATTTGAAATTGGGCGCAGCGGGGGGGGGGGTTGACCATCCAAGAAATCAAATTTAGAGATATAGATGCCAATTTTTCCGTTTTTGTACACATTCTATGAAAAAAGGTTGGGGCTGAAGCTTTAACGTTTTTTTATTATTCAAGCTCAAAAAATTTCAAATTTATTCAATGATATAATGAATGAGATTTAAGGGTATTTTTTACCTCCTTCTTCAATGAATCTAAATCAGCCTGGGATCTTGTTAGAGCAGTAACTGAAGCTCCACATTTTGCTAGTGCTACTGCAATTCCTCTGCCAATTCCTGTAGACAAATTAAAGTCAATGACATGAAATACAGTTAACAGATCATTGTAGGATGATACTAAATTCATAAGCTGATGTTTCAATTAACATTGAAAGAGATTCAAAATCGACAAAATATTTGCTTCGTCTCATAGATTTTATGGCGCACTGGCATAAATCCATATAACAAACAATTTGGCCAAATAATTTTTTTTTTCAAATAGACAAATGCCAGGCTTAAATTATATTTTATAATCCAAGACCATTGGAGATCATGGCCACGTATGCCCTGTTGACTGGCCTTGAAATCCCACTGCACTGGACCCTGACTGTCTTGACTTGAACAGTCAGTCCGCGTATCCGCAGCCCGTCCGAAAGTGCTCTATTTTATTCAGCGGTATGCATAGCCGTCCGTGGTTATGCATACGTAATGAGCTGTGAAGACGAACTTTCCGATCGGTGTTTTTTGCTCTTAGAATCGTTTATTCCTCACAAAATTGGTCTTATTCTATAAATAAAACTTTGAAATTTCTCATCAGCTAAATAAAATGCACATTTAATGTATTTTGAAGACCGATATTTAGCTTAGAAAAAATGATTTTTTTCAAGAAATATATGTGAATAAACAGAGCGCATTTTTGCATCGAAATCACACTTGCGTCAAATTGATATTATAATCAATATAAAGCGTAGACATTCTTCTTTACGACTGAAAAAGAATTAGGAAATTTCATGATGTAGCAAAGTCAGGAACCACAAAAAACCACGGCAATGTCCATCGCAAAATGATTGGAATTGCAGTAGAATTGCCGACGCGTTCTGATTGGTCAACAGCGGCGCACAGACTTGCAACATTTTATATAGCTTAAAAAACCCATAAGTAGTATGGAAGAGATCGATGGCGAATTGCGTAAGCGCATTGTTTTGGCGTGTGCAAGGACCCTGGTTCGAACCCGCCGTACTGTTTTTTTTTTTTTTTTTTTTTTTGGGGGGGGGGGGGTGATGGGGATATGTTTATGCTTTTTCTTTAAATCATATTCCTTCATCGTTCCTACCCAGCTTTATTCTCTTTTTACTTTCATGTGAAGTTCTATTTAGGCCTGTATTTATTAAATCATGGAGCTATTAATAGCTCTATGATTAATTCTTACTTCTTCTTAATCACTGCTTTTGATTTTCAAGTTCTTGATTACACTTATTTGGGCAGGGGTGGGAAGGGAAGTGAGTTAAAGGTCAAGTGCACATCAACAAAAAATTATTTGAATAAATACAGAAATTTCCCTTTTTTAACACAAAACAGTTATATACACAAAACAATGGTATGCAAATAGAGTTGATTATGTCACTCACATCACATTACTTTTTAAATTTTTGTTGCATTTTTATTATATAAATTTTAGCAAATTTGATCTTAAAAATCTTCCTCGAATCACAAAAGGTTACATTTATGGAAACTACGAATGTTAATGGAGGAATTAAAATCCCTCTCAAAATTTGTTAATGAAAATTAAAATAAAATATACATGTCATGTACATGTATCAAATAAAAAAATACACAAGAAATTAGAGTGCGTGTGACATAATCGGTTCTGTAATTTGCACATTGACCAAGATGAGCATATAATTGTTTTATAAAATTAGGCAAATTTCTCAATGTCAAAATAGTAATCTTTTGAATTTTGAATCATAGTTTTAATGAAATTTTCTGCAATACTTTATTTTTCTTTAAATTCAAATTAATTTTTGGGTGGGGTGGACTTCTCCTTTACTCTTTGCTTGGAATAGGGAATGCACATTAATATTTATCCACGAACAAAATTGTCTAAACATATGCAAATCAGTAATTGGACACATGCTCACTTTCCTTTCATCCAGGCCACTCCCTCACATCCACCAGGTTTACAGTCTTATAACAAAAATGATGAATTAATTATAATACCATCACACCATAGCTCCATGATCACACAACATTCATACAGTGCTTCACAACAAATATTTCACTTCTGTTCATATATGCAATAATTACTATGGAAAACAAAAACAAGGCGTAACCACATTCAAATACCGTTTAAAAGGACAAATATATTATACCTTTCGAAAAAAAAAATTTGTGAACATACATGGCACTTAACCTTCAGCACATTAGATAACATATAATAGAGTTGCTTGAGAACAAAATATAATTATGGGGCATTGCAAGAAACTTATGTTCAATTGCAAATCAACTACATGTTTGTGTTTAATCAAAGGACTTACCCTTAATTTTGGAATGTGTGATTGAGTAGAAAGTTTCTTGCAATGCACTATTAGTAACATTAAAAATGTTTTTTGGTTTTGAATTGTGAATTTTTATTTTTGTCAAGCTGTATTCCTGTCCAAGTCAGTATTCTTAGTCCTCCCCAAAACTGTGCTCTAATTTTTTTGTTTCCAATATTGATCAATTTTCTGTTGTATCATTATCAGTCCAAAAATTGCAAACGAAAAAAGGGCTTTGTCCAAATCATGGTCTGACCATTATAGTACATGATGGAATCTCCCAGAATGAAGTAGCAAGCAGAGACCAGAGTCAGCAAGTATGCAGATCTGTGTGTAGAAGAGACAAAAAAAAGAGAGAAATAGTCTAAATTACTAAATAATCATTCAAAGTATGAATTATGTTACATGTAAGTCAATTGAGACTAAGTCTAAGTACTGTCTGTGACAGCCACAATTTTTTTATTTGAACAAAATGGGTTATAAATACTACTGAGTACGGTAGTACCAGACTTTTTAGTTTGACTTTAAACTGTTTATAGTCTCTAGAGTAGACTGTCTGAGCTAATCATCATTTAATTCTTAACCGCAGCCTGGGGCAAAAATCATCATGGGACATGGGGCTCAACTTCGACTAATAAAGAAAAAAAGGTTAATAATTTTCAACATAAATCAAGAAATATCTCAATCTATAAAAACTTGATGGAATTCGGAAACCTGATAATCATTGAATAAAACTTTAGAAGGGATCTACTTATTAAGCTTCGTTTATATTAAGTCTTAATTAAAAAAAAAAAAAAGTCCACCGTCCACAGTCACATATATAATGCGAGCTATCTGCCATCATTACAGAAGTTTCAACGTATGGGACCAAAGGCGAAATTCTACCAACCCGCGACGAACGTAATTTTGGCATTATTTCGCGCCATCGTGGAGTGAACGAGAAGGTTACTTCCGGGTAAAACGTAAATTTCTTGATTTTTAGGGTATTATTTTCTCTAAAATTAAAATATAAGGTGAGTTTGCGTCAAGTTGGTTCTGACATATTTTGAACAGTGACTTTTCTTCTTTCTAAAAAACTCCGATCGAAACAATTTGGTTATGTAGCAAAGTCAGGAACCAAAAGTGAAATTCCGACTACAAAATCGCAGTTAAAATATTACTAAAATAAGCATCAATTAAAGTGGTAAAAATAGTAGGTTGAAAATGTCGAAATATGGAAAATTATATACCAAAGTGTAGATGAAGGTCTTGAGAATAACTTACCACAATTCGTTTCGACGTAAACTGAAGTTAGCGACCAGTACAGAGCTATAACTTCAGCCCCTCCAATTCAGTGGGAAAATCAAGCCAAATTGATCGCACGTTTTCCTTCGGAGACCGCTAGAGGGCCGCTGAATAAATTTCCATGAATATGCTCATTATCGCGCGAGCTGCGGTCTGACTGTGAAATTTGAATATAGGTTTGTCAAATGTGCCATTTAATCCCCCCATTACATTATCATTGTCTGTTGATTTGCACTGACTAGATATACATATAGATCTAGACTAGAGTTATGAAAATGCCCTCAAGCGGTGAGAACTATTAGTGTGGGAACGTGGCCTTGTCATAAATAGAAACTTAAGGCCTGGAAATGAATAAAAATTACCAAATAGATCAGAGTTAAGACTCCGGGCGGAGGCGGAGCGGTCACAAACAGTCAGTCACAAACATGAAGCCATTACATTCATCAGCGCGTATAATCTATTATAAACAAATGAATTATGGAAATCACAATTCCTTGATATATGTATTCACATAGCACACGAGCGAAATTATCGGCTACAGCTGCACAGGAGGCACTCTGGCTTACTTTTAGAATACAACGCAAAATTACCAGCCGAATTAGTCTCACTAATGTGCAAAATTTTCTCAATATAAGAGTCAAATAATGCGCTCACCTTTTCCTGCACCAGTCACAAGGGCCCTCTTGTTTTCAAAACGAATTTCCATGTTTTTGTGAGACTCGACGGTCAGCTGTACGTCACTCGATCACTGCACTCTCAGAAAACAGCTGATCAATTGACTTCGTCGTTTGGGAATGGGGGCGGGGCCGTTTGGGCAAAAACCAAAGACGTTATGGCAAAAACGATAAAACAATTAGAAGTAGGCCGGAAGTAGGACAGGTGTTGGATTGTATGAAGAAACTTAAAAAAAATAGTATGTCAAAAGAGAAAAGGTGTTCTTCGATTTTTCATTTCAAACATGGAAAGTCTTACTCTTAGTCTTAATTTGGACAAAAAAGTACCCGCTTTCCGTTTGTAATACTGAAAGAAAGTAAGTTTTTTTTTTCAGGGGTATACGTACGTCCTCCTTTTGGCAAGATATTGGATACCTTTCATGGCTCCTGATGATTGAATTAACTTTCTGATTCTAATTTTAACTAGACCCATATACATGTAAGTCTATTATTTTTCATTTTGCAAAATGGCAAAAGGGTGCATTATTAACATTTTATTTTGTATTCAATTTTCACTTTAATTTTTTTTGTAAGGAAGGTGTCTGTTCATATACCACTATCACTCTTTTCGATTGATTACTATTTTTTACACATCAATCTGTCCTTTTCTGGTAAAGGCATATGCAGGGGCGGATCCAGGAATTTTCGAAAGGGGGCACATTTTCCTGATGAAAAATTTGACAAGCAAAAAAGTGGGGGTTTTAACCCGAAATTAAGGCGATTCTGTCCACGAAAAAATTTGACAAGCTTAAGAAAAAAAAAGGCCTTCACTTTCAAAGGGGGGGCACAGGCTGGCTGTGCCCCCCCCCCCCCCTGGATCCGCCAGTGTGCATATGGTTTTTCTATAGTGTGCTGCTTTTGATCTATGACCATCTTTTTTATATGTATTTCTAAAAATCTATTCCCACTGTCCAGTTCCTATATATAACCCCCCCCCCCCCCATTTCTTCTTTCTTGTTCTTCGAAACATTTCTTTGGTAATTTCATGTATCTGTTTTTCCGAGCATTATATCTTTTATTTTCATCAACTCCATCATCATCATATCACCACCACCATCATCATCATCATATCACCACCACCACCACCATCATCATCATCATCATCATCACCACCACCACCACCACCATCATCATCATCATCATCACCATCATTATCATCACAATCCTCAAAATAAGTTACAGTAATGGCAAGTAAACGTATTAAAGGAGTATTAAAACTATATAATTTATATTCCAGAAGGATAAAAATAACATAATCTGCCTAGTTGTTCCTTCAATTGTATATTTCCCAAGTTGTGCATCATATCACTATCTCAGAAATTAAGCAACTATAAAATGCCATAACTTCTGTATTATATTTATATCCAAGTTTGATTATATCAATGTTATCTTTGTTTGAGTTTCTATATTTTTTCAAAACAGTGTGTTGATGTGGAGGACTGGGTCAAAGAATAATAGCAAGATCTTTGCAAATTCACTATAATATAATTACCCCCACATTGGTTTCAAGATCATCTATCAGAAATAGATTAACATTCGAAGTTTTCAGTCCAAAAAATCAAATCCTCAATTTTTTTACATTAATGTCTTTATTTTTTGGGTGAAAAGTATTTGTATTTGTTTTCTAATACTTTCTTTGTGACCAATGCCAAGTGTGAAACAGTGATAGCTTACAAGCACAAATGTACATGTTTCATTTTCTTACTCATACAACAACATCATTGATAATCAGCCACAGATTAATCATATGTACCGGTATGTATATTAATGTATTTTAAAACACCCAGAATCACTGCCTAGCACTTAGGAACGATGATTTCTACTTTTCAATCAAATCACATTTAATTACAAATGGTTTGCTTGATTTTACACCTATAGCAAAGAGGACTCCTGAATACATAAGCACAATCAAAATGTGTTAGATTTCAGAATTTATTCTGCCACTAACAACACAGATTTTTCTTGGCATTCATAATAAAAAGAACAAAAAAATATTGCATATGCCCCTTTGGACCTGATGACACAACAGATGATGTCTTGAAGAGAAAGAAAAATAGACAGTTGGACATAAAGAGAGAAAGATAAAGATCTCTGTATTTGCTGATAATTATCCAAATCTCGGACTTCAAAAAGAAACTGCATTAAGGAAAGATACATACAGGTAAACATCGCTGACATGATTATACGAACACAGTACTTTCTTTATTGAGATGTGGTAAAATAAAGTCTATCCTAATTCATTGATTTCATCTATTCAAAGAATACAAAAAAAGAAAAATGCTTTGATAAGTAACCATAAATCAAGTATAGATGGCAAAGGTCATGAATAGATGAATAATTGAATGATACTCTTTGACCTTCGTTTGAATCCAAACTCTACTCCCCTAAGAATATCTGAATGGAATGATAAAGGATAAATTGGTAAATCTGAAAATGTATCTTGACTCTACCTAGTGCATTAACATTTACAAGTCAGAATAAAAGTAGAAAAATCACAGAAGGTGATTAATACCCCCTGCCCTATCACAATGCATTTGAATTTATGCTAGGGACATAATAAAAATAGCCTTTCTCCCTGATTTATTGGGATAATATATCATTACCAGGGCAAACGCAGGACTCCGCACATACAAACAAAATGACTCTGGCACCTATTCATTACAGACCTATGTGTGTTCCAAGCATTGGGGGGAAAAAAGAGAAGGAAGTTGGATTTGGAAGATTTGCAAATGGATCAAAAATCCTATTTTTAAGTCAAACATAATCTAAAGTCCTGTAAACTCAGCTTAAATTCAAAATGTCATGGAATCTGTACTGTAGAGTTATCTATTCCTTTTTTTCAGTAAACTAAAGATTTGAATAAATTCTTAATTAGGGGATTAAGGTTTAAGATTTGTGTTCTTAACTGAGGAGGGGGGTATGGTTACCACTTATCTTTTGCCCATAGTTTTATATTATCTATATCACGTATTGTTTTCTATCACTGTTGCCGCATATGTTACACTCCTTTACATTACAAGTACTTTATTATTGTTCAGTTATTAATATATATTGTAAATCAACCATTCAAATTGAGACAGGAGGCTTTATGCCAGAGTAATTAAGTTAACTGTTTCTGTCTCAAGCGTTCCAATGGTTGATATTTATTATCTTGTAGTGTTTACACTGAAATGTATTGTTTTTTGTAATTTTCTTTGCTAAATGAATAATAATAATAATAAAAAGGTTTGCAGAACAGAAGGTCATATTTGGTCAATTCATTGAGATTTTCTACTAAGTGCTATATTGTTAAAGTATCTATTAATAAATAATTTATTCTGAGAAGACGATCTTCCTCTTTGTGAGTTTGATATCATCTGGTGTAAGGTTATACTTGAGAAAGGTTTCCATACGAAGGATCATCTCTTGTGTCTTGGTCTCCATCTCCTTACATCCCATTTCAATTGGATCATCATCTACAATATGAGAGATTAAACAGGTAGGAACAGAAAGAATCATTGATATCATTACAAATATCATTATATCATAATTCTAGATCCCATGTCATGAGATTGAATTAATTCTGCATAATCGTAACGGTAATATTTAGTGTTTTTTTTTCTCTCTCAGTTATCCAAATCGTTCCACATATTATTGTAACTAATTCTCTCCTAGAACTATTCATTTTAGGTTCACCTAATTTATAACCAATATATTAATTACACAAATATTTTCTTAATATTTCTATTGCAGTTTTACTAAAGAAGAAATGATAATAATAATATTCAGTTCTTGTATAATGCATATCATGTATCATTTAAAATCTCTAGGCACTTCCAAAGGACTTTGATATCATTACACTGGCCTTAGGCAAGCAAGTCTTTAACAGCACACAAGCATTTCAAGGATTAAATCCCAGCACAAGGTTAGCATTTGCTTTCCCTGCGTAGAGGACAGCATTTTGTGGATCAATTACTTGCTGAAGGAAATGAAGCCATGTCTGGGATTCAAACCCACCACCACCTGTTTAAAAGATATTAATCCACTAGGTCAAAAAAAAATCCTATAAATACTATAATATACACCCAACATCTCTTGCAAACCTTACTCATCATGAGTATGTTCACCACAGCATCCCACAATGCCAAATCAAAAGGAAACTACCCTGACCTACCTTCAATACAATGCTTCTCCTCTTTTTCCTCTTCCTCCTTTCTCTTCTTCTTGGTGTTTTGCTGTCGTGTGAGCCCAACAAACTTCTTAAAGCGGCCCATCATGAAATCAACGATCTCGAGCTCATTGTCCATCTTGGAGTTCTCCTGCCGAACCCTGGCGAAAGCCTCGTTGATGATCGACAGGAACATGTTGAGGCAGATGAAGATGATGATGATCACATAGCAGAAGAAGAACAGAGGGCCAAGATGACGACTTGTCTGGACCATCTCGGCAAACTTGAACTTTCCTGTGAGGAAAACAAATAACTTGATGACCTCATATCACAGAAGAATAGTAGATCAAAATGACTTCAGAAAAGTTTTGGCTGTAGCTAAATGAATCCTTTCTAACTGCAGAAAAGGTCAATACAAATATAGAGAAGAAAGACAGGTGAACATTTTTTTCTCTCCCTTTTCCTTTTCCTTCTCTCTCCCTTTTCTACCCACTCTCTCTCTCTTAATATCTCCTTCATTCTTATTTTTTTTTTGCAATTAGACACATAATAACCACACATAAGACAGACTCAATTGGAGACTATACAGTCCAAACTTGTATAAGACTTGCAGCAAAAATAAACTTATATGAGCTACAGAGGTAGGATCTGGTTAATGAGCAGTCATACACCAAAACTCAACAGGAAATTATAATGGTAGGTGCAGTATGGGTCCCAAATCATTACCAGTTTGCTTGGGATTTACGCACTATCCTGTTGCAAGGTTGTAATGGATCACTTAATTTTAGGTCAAGTCGAGTCATTTTATGATTCAAGTTGAGTCAAGTCAGTCGAGTCACTGTACAAATGTCAATGGAAACGAGTCTCAGTATAAGTCATGGCTTAAAAACAACCCTACCCTGTGGTTAAGATGTAGCCAGTGGTATGATTTTACATACAAACAGAGATTGCTGGTAAAATAGCCTGACATTGTTACTGACAATGTCTCCTTACCTAGCATGGTTGAAAAGAGGGTGACGATGGTGGATCCAAAGGTACTGAAGCCCAGGAGGTATGGGCTGTACATGTTGAAGGCCATGGTGCTAAAAGCCATGAAGACAATCCCAAAGACAATCAGGTAGTAGAGGATTTCACGACCAGCGTTCTTGAGGGTCAGGGATAGGATCAGGAGGCGACGGTTGAATCGAAACAGCTTCATGAACTTGACGTTGGCAATGAAGACCACCATGGCAGTCATGTAGCGATACAGCTGGGAAATAAAGGAGATATGATCAATGTCAGACTTGCAGAACATCCCTCTAGAGCATAGCACTGTTTGAATATTTTTTGTTGTAGAACTTTGGTTGAGGATTATTAGGAATATAAAGAGTTGAATGGTGCAATTTGAAACTCTAAATTCAAAGCAAATATCATACATACAACTGTCATAATCACCCCAAAATTAATTCTGCATGCAAATAATTAAAGATCATGTGCAACATTATGAATCAGATCCAACAACCAATCGGGTAAGCCGGCAGGTTACATATTATAACATGTAATGATGATGATGAATCACAATATAATAATACAACATAATCTCACTGTATGATGTAATGAAACACAGCAATGTTGTGAATATATAAATCATAATAAGGAGCTTTCACATTGAAATAACCCATAATGTCGTTGACAAAGTCCTGGTACTTACCAAATCCCAATGGGAGACATACTGGAAGTTCAAGAAGCTGTCAGGGTTTGTGCGGTACTGCTCCATCAGCTGCCGACCAATAAACAATCTATACAGATAGAACGTGATAGCACAATAGGCCATGACCAGGGTCACTACCTCCAGCATGTTCCAGAAACTTTTGAAATACTCCTTCTTTTTCTTGATGAAGAGTTTGATCTCCCGGTAGGTGAAGTAGAGAAGGTAGAGGACGTAGGCCACCTCTCCGGCAAGGACAAAATAAGCAAAGCTTCCCTGGTATCGATCAAGACGAATGGTGCGAAAGTTCACATACGGGAATGCACCTGTATAGGGGTTTGTAACAGAGAGAAATAATGCTACTCAAAACATCAGCAACAGTCACCTATTCATGTTTATGAATGGTTGAAAAAAAAACTGATTTGCATCTAATTGCATCTTTTCCTGCAATGGGCTAAAGAAAGGCTTTTACCACTTTTTTACACCCATACACACAATTTCTTTGTAATCAAATAAGCAACTAAACTTTAATCTATGCCTAAATCAAATTTATCTGACCTACATGTACATGTAGCTATATATTATATGACTCTCCATCATTCCTTTGGTGTAAAATAATACACCTTTCCTGTGACAAATCAAAAAGACATAACTTGCATCCTATTCTGATTCAGTGAGTTAGTTTTTATAATTTTTTTCATTTTAAAGCAATATGACACCAATTTGTCTATTGATTGCTTAACATCTGGTTCTGTGACATCTCATCACAAAATTCTTATCAAGTTACGAATTGCAAAGTGTGAAAAGTCAGTGAGAAATAGAATTTTAATTTCACTACAAAGGATATACAATGTAAATCAATCCTACCATCAACTTCATTTCAGTTCAAGTGTTAAGACACAAAATTCATACACTGGTGCTAGTGTTGCACCTTACACCAACACCATTACACCAATACTTGATGTTTCACTTGACATTAACATCAATTTTAAACACCAACACTAGAATCCCAATAGTACTCACCCCCTTGTGAAGGGAATTCAACGAGTAGAAATGATATGCAGTACATGTTGTTGATAGGGTTATAGGTTACAAACTCAAAGAAGACACCCCGGGTGGATTGATCAAGCCAAAAAGATTCTCGAAGGTATTGCATCCGAGCTATACAAAAGAATAGAAATATGATAATGAAATATTTACCTCAAAGTGAAAATCTTGCCCTTAGTCGCTAAGCAAAATTAATAATTATATTTTTCTTTAATATAGCACTTCATACATCAAGATTACATTCTAAGTGCTTTACAATAAAAATTACTCTGGACAACAGATTCTGGCATGAAAAGAATTAACGGACCCTATCAAAATTAGGATTGATAATAAAAGAGCTATGAATTCTTCAATTTGAATAAACTTAATGCAAAATGAAAACGCAGCACATATTTCAAGAATGTTGCCCAATGATACTGGATAATACTGACATCCATTCTTCTTCATCAAGAGACCATAATGATAAAGTCAGTCTAAGTTTATACAGTCACGTGATATAATTTTTATGATATATGTTTAAAGACAATGACAATTTTTTCATAAATACTACATGTTCACTGTCCATAGGCCTGTTTATAAGGAATAACAACTATAGTAACTCTGCCTTTATGGCAATTACCGTCATGGTAACAGGGCTCAGTAGCCAATCACAATCATGGCTTTCACTGACGTTACAATAATGTCAAATTTATTTTAGTTCAAGTTATTAATGAAACGGGGCCAAAAAACTTATTTACTGAGTGAAATGGTACTTGGTCCAGTCTCTGTCAAATGCTTACATTGAGCATTCTTAAATGAATGGATATGAAGAAAGCAACTGACCCATAGCATCTGTGGGATTAGTAGGGATCTCAGCTAGATAGCCTCCTCCCTTGTAAGTAGCTTGCTTTCCAAGATACGGGAAGGAATCTATCTCAGTCCAGGAATTATGCTTCCACACAGATCCTTCAGGGGTTGTATAATCTGTAGGATCTTGGTAGAAACAAAAGGAGGCATGAGAAAGTGGGCTGAATCTCTTTCTCTCGGCTGATAGTGACTTAAGATGAATTGAGCTAAAAAAAAGTGAAATTGCAATGCTTCCAGTTTTGCACAGACTACTATTTTTCCTTTCCTCCTCTTCCTCCCACTTCTTCTCCTATTTTATTTCTTGATCTCTTCTTATTCCTCCTCCTCTTCTTCCTTTTCAACTTCCTTTTCCACTCCTCCACTTCTCCTCTTCCTCCTCATCTTCTTCCTCCTTCCCCTCCTCCTCCTCCTTCTTCTTCTCCTTCTTCTTCTTCTTCTCCTCCTCCTTCTCCTCCTCCTCCTCCTCCTTCTCCTCCTCCTCCTCCTCCTCCTTCTTCTCCTCCTCCTCCTCCTCCTCCCCCTCCTTCTTTTTCTTTCTCCTTAATCACCTGTTTCTCTGCTTCTTCTTTCACTCATTGTTCACCTTTCTTCCCAATTATCTAGTACTCCCTACCTACCTGATTCATTGACTGGTTTCCACCCTGGTGCGAAGTCTCTATCTTCATCATCACTGAATGAATAGGTGCGTTTACACTGTATCCCTGCACTTGTTATCTCTTCTGGTAGTATGCAAGGCTCTGAAACAAATACAAGATAATTACAGGTCATATATATCATTTGATGTTGTTACCATGAAGAAAGATTGCCGTCATGATAATTTCAGGGTCATGTGTTTTCAGTATCTCAATTTTTTTATTAGAATCATGAGATCCATGTCTGAGAGAGTGCATCAAAGTATCTTTAACCTATAACTCCTTCTCCTCCTCCTCCTTCCCCTCACCCTACTCCTCCTCCTCTTTCTCCTTCCCCTTCTTCTCCTTATCATCCTCCTTGTCGTCATCATCGTCCTACTCCTTCTTCTGCTTCTCCCCCTCCCTTTCTCTTTCCCCTTTTTCTTTTCCTTCCCCTATTTCTTTACTATTCCTCCTCTTACTACTCCTCCTCTCCTTCCCTCTCTCTCCCTTCTTTTCCCCACTCTCTCCCTCACGCCTTCTCATCACCATCACTCATATTGTGTTATTCAACGCTGTCTCAACCTGGCCATTCCAATGAGTATCGTCTGTTTCCTAGAGACCATTCTTTATTGATACCTTGGATCCTCCCCCTCTCCCCTGTTTTTAATCAACCACCCCACTTCCCGTTTATCATCTCTTCCTATCCCTTCCTTTTCCTCATTACCCACACTCACCTTGCGTTACTCTTAGCTGTCTCAACCTGGCCATCCCAATGAGCATCATGTGTTTCCCAGAGACCATCCTCTGTTTGATACCTTGGATATCCTCCTTTCCATTGTACCATGTCTCGGAGAAGAGAGACGGAATGAAGACATTCTCTGTGTAGTTCCAAAATTTCTCTCGCGTTTGAATCTGTAAAGATGCAGCGGGGCAATATTCAATGATTAATCTATCAAATTTTGATTCACCTTCTAATATTACAGTTGTTAACAATCAAGAAAATAATCCTTTCTCCACTAGTGCATTTAATCCTAATATTACAGGTGTATATAACCTAGAATATAAACTCTTTTCCACTGCTGCATTTGATAAGAAAGTCAAAGTCCTAACTTTCCTGCAGGGGATCGACCAAATATCTCCTTTATAAATTTTTACTATACAGTAAATAACTTGCCGTTTTGTAGCTGTTTCGGAAAACGAATAGAAACCAGCAAATTTTGTCCATTTATTTTCTGCATACACTATAATACATGAAACTAAACAACAAACTTTCCACAGCTTTTCTCACTGTGTACACTATACTCAATGAAAATATTCTGGTAAAATACGAAGCAAAGAACTATTCATATATCGATAGTGACAAATAGGTATTTGATTTCAAAACAGTAGTTTGGTAGGTCTGGATAATGTTATAAACACCAAGTGTCATAATGAATATGCATAATTACTGAACAAGGACATTTCATTCACTTATAGGGGTACTGCTTAAAACAGGTGGTTCATTTAATAAGACTGTGAACATCTAACTTGTAATACACTTCACCTTAGTAAACTTCATGAGGCCATGGTATTGAGCCTCCACGAAAGCATCTTTCATGGATTTATTGACGTAAAATGCCTGAGGGTCCCGGTCACCGAATGCTATCAGCATCACAATGTTTAGAAAGATGATGTATAAGATAATTTCTCGAATGATGCTCTTCATTTTGATCTCCTTGAATCTAAGATGAAAATTATGTAAATATGGCAAGCACTAATTAATGTCTTGCAAGATTTGAAATCAAATATAATCAAAAGCAAGAAATATTTGACCACTAGATAGTGCTGATTATTCTTATAAACAAAAGTCTGAAATCTTCTGAAAATCAGATTAAAGATAAGAGGCAGCAATGAATTCAGTTGGGTGTGCAAGTGATGATGCAACAACCCTTAAAACAAATATTCTCATTACATGAAATTACACAAATTAATACATTTCACTTTTTTATCTAAAATAACAAAAATTGCCCTTTGGTTGTGTGGTAATTTAACATGTAGTAGGAACTTATTCGAGGAAGGAAATAGATCTAGTTACTCAAATTCATGGATCTCAGAATAGAAGGTTTAATAGAGGAACATTCTGAAATAAGCTCACCTCAACTCCCTTGCAGCAGCGAGCTCATCAGGGTTGGGAGGGGAAATCCCTGGAGGAATACCCTGATGAGTCTCTCCTCCTCCTTCTCCATCTCTCTCATGCAACCATTCCTCATCCTCTCCAAGAGGTGGGATGTCATCCTCCTCCTTCTCAGGTTTCTTGAAGAGAAGAGAGAGGAAGAATGCCAGGAAGAGAACCTGAAAAAAAAATATATAGACACAATGAAAATGGCTTCTTCAGATGTACTTTTAGGGGAATATTTGTTGTTTTTATTTTTTTCTTTTGTTATTTGCTTACCCCTCTCAGATGAATTTTATACATATAAATTGAAACAAGAACCCATATGTGGACCTGTGTACTAATTATCATTGAATATAGAATACCAAAGTGTGATGTCATAAATTTTCACTTTTTGCATTTCAGCGCTTTTGATACCATATTTTGGTAACGCATGATGAAAAACCCCCACAAGCAAAATTTGGTGAGAATCGGTCCGCGGGGGCCTGAGATATCACCTCATGAATACATAATTGTCCACTGAAGTCACTGTATTATTGGCCTGGTTCTAAATGTTAGAAAATATCTGTACCTGGAAATTTACTCTATAAGTTAAGGGAAAAAAGTACTGTGTTCACAAACATTTTTTTATATATATTCACATCTACCAAAGATATCTCATCATTATTCTCTATGTTGATATTTTAATAAGAACCGTCATTTTCTAAACAACTACAAACTACAGTCTAGTTCATATGAGACTCACTTTAAGAGGTTGCGTGAAGAAGACATCCTGGATGAGAGATATACACATCGATACCAGCCATTCTGTTGCCTTGGTCTTGCCAAACTGACCAGCCACTTCAATGGTCAACCAGAATGCAACACCAACCGATGTCATCAACAAGGCCCAACCAAAATAAAGGCATTGCCATGGTAACTCAAACTTCTTCTTCTTCCTCATTGGTGGTTTCGACTGCATTCTCTTGTATCCTGCTTCCGTGGTGAGAGCAGGGATACGGGAGAGGTGCGGTGACGAGGTGCGGTCACTACCAAGACTGGAGGAGTCAAAGGAAAGGGACCGCTGGAACTCTGAAGGGTCAAGCTGGACCTGCGATGGAGAACTAACCCGGGTGAGGTTAGTCCTCTGGACATGGGCAGAGACTGTGGGTGGAGGGGGTGTTGACTGACCCCTCTCCAACAGATCTAGCTGCTGCCTGAGCTCTCTTGATCCCATACTGGAGGCGAAGGAGAGGCGGGAGGCAACGTCCCTTCTTCCTGCTGATGATACTCTAGGCTGCTTCGTCTTCATACAACAAATCTAGTTGGAAAATAATTTAAAGACGAACATATGAACACAATAAATATTCACATATGCATAGGAAAAAATAATATTTTCTTATTTTTAGATACAACTATCATGATTATCAAAATGCTCTGTAGCCTAAAATGGCTCTAAATCACATAAGAAAATGAAATACAACTGAACATTTATGTCAATGAAAAACAAAAACAAAATCTATATCTTAACTCTACTCTTGCTAGCCACTTAAAAAATATGTAAATTTCAAGGATATTCTACTGACATATCATATTCAATATCTTTACTTTATTTTACCATCATTTCATTTAACACTGAAGTAACAATCTGCATCTTTTCAAGATAGATTAAGATTTGATGTGTTGAGTCAGGTATTAACAAGAAAGTTTTACAAAACCATTTTCACTAAAATAATGAAGTACAAGTAAACTAAGCTCCAGAGATTAAAACATCCTGAAATGGTAAGTTGCAACCATCTCTCAATTCAGTGTATATCATTTAACCCTTATTAAACTGGGGTGGGGTCAAATTGACCTCCCCTTGACAAATTTCATCACTTTCAAGTCTTGTGCATCTTTTGAGACCAAATTTGGGATGCCAGAGTGCGCGGTTCCGAAATTACGCAACATTTGCAACAAGTGCATGTCAGACCCGAAATTGCTCAAAAACATGATTTTGTGTACAAAGTCAATGCTAATTGTGTTTTTCAACAAAAATCATAAATGTTTGATTATTTTTTCTTTTGTTGGTTTAAATGGATTAATTTTATGCTATTTATGATTGCAAAAGGGTCCCCAACAAAGTTCATCAGAAAAAACAATAAAAAACAAAAGGTTTGAAAAAACATAGAAATACATAAGAATTTAAAAAAACAATAAAATACATAAGAAATTAATCATATTTTTGCAAATTTTAATCGATATTTGTAAAAAATTGATACTCCCACCAAAAATTAGCATTCAACTAGTTATATGAATTGAGTTAAAGGCAAAAACATACACAAAAAACAAATTTAGGGCAAATTTCATATGCTTATTTGCATAATTAATAGAAAAATATAAACAATTTATTTTTTGAAAATTTTACTATACAGTCTTGTAGTTAACATCCGGCTCTACCCGCGTGCAATACTGGTCCGAAATAGCCCAGTTAAGAGAGAGTTAAAACAGGAATCCTTTCTCTACCTACCCTTGCATGTTTGGGTTGAGGCCTTGAGAGTCTGAAGATCTGTACTACAAGGATGTTAGCAGGGAACACCATCAGACTACTAATGACACCAATCACTACCTCACCCATAGAGAAGCTAATAGGACCAAGACTATACACCGTCTGGTTACCACCACTACCAAAATCAACCTGTAGGTTAGTAGTGGAAGAAAACACCAGGTGGGTGTTTCATAAAGCTGTTCGTAAGTTAAGAGCGACTTTAAGAATGAGATCCTTTCTTGTGGTAAATGGTATATTCATTGGCGATGGTTTAGCGCGTAAGAAAGGTTCACCAGTCGTTCTTAAAGTCGCTCTTAACCTACGAACAGCTTTATGAAACGGCCCCCAGGGCCCCATTGCATAAAGGTTACTATTAAAGTAAGTTTGCCATTCAGTGGTAACTACCATGGTAATACTTATCAACAACCAATCAAAATCAAGGATTTCATGCCAGTTACCATTGGATGGCAAAGTTACCATAATGGTAAATTTTATGCAATGGGGCCTAGAAGAACAATCAAATATTGCTGGATAATGAAAATATGGAAGCGGGGGAAAGGGACATTTCTTGATAAACATTTTGCAAAAAAAAAATCAACCTTTTGTGGTATTCTTTTATTTCTCAATTCTTAATTCATACCTTTCAGCCATTAGCCTGTGCCTACATTTTAATTTGAGAGTAACATGGAGACAATTTTCTGCACATACCTTAACTCATTTATACTATAGACAGCATTGTGATTCAAATAACACATTTGCAGATCATAGAATATCTTGTAAATAATTTGGTAATTGGAAAATATATCACTTTGGAGCAATTCTATAAATTTTCAACTTTTTGTATGTTCAACACCCAATTTTCTCTATTTGTATCTCACTTCATAAGATGCTGAAGCCATAATTATTTGGGAGCATTCTAGATTTTTTTCATATGAACTAGAAAACAGATATTTGGGAAGGTACTACATATACAGGGTTAGACATAGATGGAATTGCCCATTTCAACAATTTATATGCCTATAAAGTCCTCCTGGTTTAGAAAGTTCAAACATGGAATCTCTGGTATGTGTCTTACGTTATAAAAGAAGATATTAGCCATCATAGCAGAGAAGAGCAGAGAGAGGCAGCAGGATACGCGCTGGACCCGGGTGAAGCGGCTCTTGGGTGGTCTGGAGAAGACTGAGAACCACAGATGACCGTCACTCAGGTTCTTCCTAGTCTTGGTTGAGAAGAGATGGGTGAAGCTGGTCAGTTCACTACGTCCAGCTACTGGAATCACTCGGTCAATCTATAGAGGAGATATGTTATGCAAAAATTTCAATAAAATGATTTTGAACTATATCATTCACACATGTATACATTTTACAATTTCCTTATCCATACTTCCAGGTTCAGCAAAGTTAATAATAATAACAATATAGGTATTTCTACCCAGGGTAGCCACTTCAGTTTCGAGAACTGTTCTACCAGCGGGCCCTGCTATTATTATTACCCCGGCTTTAGCTGAGCTGCCTAGGCGCTCAAGCATTCAAGGAATTTCTTCCTACCGGGTTCAGCTGGTGGATTTCTTATTTTCTTGTCAAATATTCTGGATAAATTATTTGAACATGAAAGGGCTTGTTTTGTAATCTACTTTAAAAATTAATCAAGAGCAAATTTTTTTTTAATTGTTTATAGATCCTTACCGCTCCATCATCCTCCTCCACCGCCCACCATCTGTTAGCCATGAAGTAGAACATCTTATTGGTATTCAAGTCCTTGACTGATAGATGAGAGAGGAACCAGCTAGGGCTCTTCCCACCATTATCGTGCCAGATCCTTACATGCATGAGGTCTCCGAAGGGCCTGGAGGATGTCAGCAAGAAGGAATCAACGCCACCGCTCTGGAGGACCTTACGTTTCGGGTCATGGAGGGTGCGGACGCCGCTGTCATTGTGATCCCCGGTGATGATGATATGGACACGAGCGGTGGTTCCTGAGATGAATATAGAAGTGACAGCTTGTTCTTGCCATGAAAAATCTCTTGGGAAACATTTGATTAAATGGAATGTCAGGTATTGAATCATCATAGAAGAGTTTAGGGTTGTCTCAGTATGCGATACCCACTGGCGGATCCAAGGGGGGCACAGCCGGCCCATGCCCCCCCCCCCCCCCTTCGAGAGGTACAATTAAAATTTGTAAATGTAAATATGCCGTTAAAACATAAGTACCCCCCCCCCTTGGAAGTGAGGACCTTTGTCAAACTTTTTCATGGGTGAAATGTCCATAATTTTTGGGTAAAAACTTTTTTTTCCTTGTCCAATTTTCTTGGGAAAATGTGTCCCCCCCTTGGAAAATCCTGGATCCACCAGTGATGATACCGTTATCACTGAACTGAGAAAAAACTACTTTAGGCCATCTTGCCCCCTCTAAAATTGTTAAAGTCTACATCAGGAACTTTATTATTTGAGAAGGAATATTTTCATACATTTTGTCCTACTTTCGTTTCACAATTATTGCCCTTTCTCCTAAATCTTCTGATGAACTTGGGATCAATACAGGTAACTCCCTGACATGCATACTCCAAATAACATACAAACCTGCATCTGACTTGACACCAGTGAAGACGGTTACCTCATAATGGCATTTATCATGATGGTTGTTACCTATCAGAGGAGTCACTCCAGCCTGATGAGGGGAGAATGAAATACATGTAGGTGAGCAATCCAAAATAAATACTTTCATTCATGGGAACAGTTGCATAAAGGTTTTCTTTTATTAAGTTAAGCATAATGACTGGTATAGTGGAAGCCAAGAAGTTTGGTCAATCCCTTATAACCACATGGCTAAGGTTAAAATGTGCTGGTGATGAATAACCCGTTACACAAACCGGGTGGGAAATACAAAGTTAAGAAGTCAAGTAGGGTTATGAGTATCAAAATAAACTCATAAGGGCAAAGGAGAAACAGGATTATTTGCCACCATTCAAATGAGAAAAGAGTAAAACCTATTTAACTGGTCTCAACACAATGTTAGGGATGATATTTTAGCACTCCAATTATCCACTAAGTCACAATTAGCTCTTCAAACCATTCTTTCAAATTCACAATGAATCCCCTATACCTTGAGTAGATCTCTCTTATCAGCTTTCCTTGCCCAGAGGAGTACCACCAGGTAGATACAGAGACAACATGTCATGAATGCAAAGACCACTGGGTTCTCATGCAGCTTGGTGAAGGCTGACTGAGAGAGGTCAATCCGATTCATTGGTATCTGGAACCCAGCACCAAACATGGTTAGATGGTTGCATAGACAGGAGGTGTGGGATGCGTTACTGGATGGACTCACCTAGAAAGGTATGACACATGGGCAATAAATGTAATAACAAGATCCTCAAATTATGGTCTTCTTCATGTTCCATTTTCTAAGCAATCACGGGGGAACAAGCTTTTGATCATGCAAGACCAACTCTGTGGAATTCGCTACCACAAGTTCCCAAAATTCAAAGTATATAATTTTGTTTAAGAGCAACCTGAAGGTGTATTTGTCTCAACATCACCCCTAAAAGACAGTTCTCTCTCTCCTTCTCTTGCTCTCTCCCCCTCCCTCTCGCTCTTTTTCTCTTCCCTATCTGTCTTCTCAAAGTATCTATAATAGTATATTGTATTATCATTAATCATTATCATTGCTGTTGGATCTTTAATTTGACTCTTCTTGAGTTGGTTTTGACTAGGAAAGGTTTAACCGAGAACAGGACAATCTACAATCAGACAAGAATGTACTTCTTACCTGACACCCATCTTTCTTCCATGGTGATTCACTTTCTCTTTCCTTGATGTAAGAACAGCTATGTAAGGTAGGACTGAAGGAATAATGTTTGAATTCAAATGTTGCATTGGGTGTTCTGGCATAGGTCTCGTTCCAATTGGCTTCATTAGCTAGCTCTCTCACTCCAACGTTTATTGATGTGTATGTCCCGTTGATGAGCAATCTAAATAGAGAGAAAAAAAAAACATATCAACAAGGTCTATTGCCTCTCAAGGCAACACATTAAACCATATTTCTTTGATGTTTTTTTACATTTAGACACAGACCCGACACAGATAATGTCAAACAGTGTAAGTTTAGTATTAATCGGTCATGAAATTGTAAATCTACGGTTAACGTTTGTATTAAAAAAAAGGGTTTAATGCTTTCAATTTATAATGGCAACAGCAATCCAAGGGTGAGATAAAATTGAGAAGAAAGAAAAATGAGCATTGAATGTTCAAAATGGTTGTTATTTATGAAATTTCATTGAGAATAGTTCAGATCCCATCGTGAGTTATGAGCTGTCATCATTAATACACTTTTATTATGGGAAGTACATGTACTTGGAGGTAAACAAATGTGCACAAAGAATATTAAATAAATGACCGTTTATGAATGTGGTTCCTTGTGAATAGCACTTACTCATTCATTTGATTATTATCAATGAAGCATCTTGTGTTTCCTTCCACCGATATGAAATCACTTTTATTCCAAGGATCCACCAGAGAGCTGTTATACAGAGGGTAGTCTGATAGGCTTACAGTCTGGACCAAGGTACAGTTCCAAGCATTGCTTCCTATTACAATATATATATGTAATAACTAGTGTCACTACGATCTTAATTTATGGTACAATTACCCAACAAACTTAATGCCCGTTTTAGAAAATTGTCTATAATATTACTTCTCTGAAGGATTTTATTCTGTTCTTTTTCTTTTTCACATAAAGCTCCATCTTTATGTCAAACTTTTGCTGATTTAAAATTGTCTTTGAACAATCACTCATTATTCAGATTTTTTTAGATACTTTAATATCAATAATTGCTCAGATATGACACAACATTATATTTTTAATGTTTAGACCACTATTAGCCCTTACTACCTTTTTACTCTTCAAACGATCACCTTTATTACATTTTTTTTCAATTCAAATCACCACCCACCCACTACATTTCATTTTCACTGTTCAGATCTACCCCCTCCAGATAAAATATTTTACTATTGAGATCACCCCTCCACACAAACACATTAATGTTTGTATTCCTACGAGTCCTTGCCCTAAATAAATAAAAACAAACTATGAAACTCATCAGTTCGCAGCTCTTCAAATCTTGCCTAGATCAAATGAAATCCCTTTTATACAATACATGCAGTCGACAATGCACAGTAAAAAACGGTTTGAATAAATACCTATTTCTGGCAGACCAGTGGTTGTTATCATAACAATGAGAGTACAGTTGTAGGTATAGTTTGATTCCATTCCCGTGAAACCCATACATCTCACCTCAAACTCTACTCCATTAAAATCTGGGATATCTGAGGTCAAATAAAACAGTAGAGGAAAATGTTACTTGCTACACATAACTTTATTTAATTCAAATAAATTTGGTTTTAAAAAGACATTGTAAAACAGTCTGGAAACTGACAAAGTCAGAATATAAAAAAAATCAAATAAACAAGTAATGGAAAAAATTAACAAAATGCAATCAAATAACACCTAATCAGTATATCTACAACTGAGATCCCAGGGTAAAAGTGTTTAAATGAGACCAGAAATTACTTTTAAAGAGAAAAATAGTGATTAAAGGATTATTTTGAGTACATCGTTTCGATCAGTATTAAAACGGAGGAGTAACCTCACAGTACTGGCAAAACCCTGCATGCAAGTATTATGAAATACATTGCTACTACCCGATGTCTGCTCAAATCTCATTTTGCATTAAATACATGTATAAAGTTCCAAGAAGAAAAATTATCTTAATTGAAGTTTGGCATAATACTAGGAATACTAAAATCAGAGTTCTACTATGCTACAAGCCTTGTGGTTGGAGAAAAGTCAAACTTGCATGGTTTCAAGTTGCAGCAGAGCCGATGATAATGTCATTACAATTTGGAATAGAATTTGCTTTCATTCCTACAGGAAGGCTTAAAACAGACTAGAACTTTATCTTAGTATAAATACCACAATTTGGAACATTGTTCATTACAATTTTATACTTAGATTATTTTATATGCTTTTACAAATCCTTTGAAAATCAGATTGCTACAGATCACGTAGTGAGCGCCAGGCTTACTTACCAATAGTATGAACAGCAATGGGTCCCCCTACTCCATAGGTTTGACTGAACGAGGTCACAGTCTCATTATCTAATGTAATGGTAGGTTGATTGATACGAGGGATGGTGATGGTGATAGGTTTAATGGTGTTCTTGACCTCAATCACATCTTTGGTGGAGCTATCAATAAACTGGAAGGAGACTGTCTTGCTGTTGATTCCGGCTGCTCCTTGGGCATAGGGTCGCATGTTGGGTTGATACATCACTGCCTGTATGGGGAGAAGCAGCAAAATATGGCACAAAAATAACACAATTTTAAAGTTACATGGTTACAGCCATCTATTCAACTTTAATTTGGCTATACAATGGGATTCCCTATTTGTTATACAGATAAACAATGAACAATTTGGAATTTTTACCTCGCTTGAAAAGTTTTGTCAATATTACATGGTATCCAAACTCAATCCCCTAAACATACTGGATAAGAAACATACGTCAATGCCCCATAACACATATTCAAACAGCACAGGGCAGTACCTTAAACTGAATTCCACCTGACGTAGCATCAACATCAAACATGCTCTGAGCGGATGGAAAATCAAGATTACATCCAGGCTCCACTTCAAAGTTACCTGAGATAGTAGAACAGAGAAAATAAAGTAGTGAATCTCACTGAAAAAAAGTAAATAAATAATCCAAAATCAATCAAATTTCAAATTCTTTTAACATATAAAACATAAGAAGAAAAAGCAAATGTGGTCATTTCAAATTTTAGCCTTTCATTCTTTATTCAGTATATTTTCTTTTGATTCAACAAAAACTAAATTTATTATGGATGAAATATGGGAGGGAGATGGACTTTAACGTCACATTATTGAACATTGTGATTTTCATGACCTATGTGACTATCATATGCATGTGTTTGAGTTTCATTCTGTGCAGACAAAAATGACTGGCTGGCTCAGAGTCATTGGTCTTGGTTGCTAAAGGTAAGTATCAGAAAATGAAAACTTGCTGATTCTCAACAGTACCCTATTGTTTGGTGTGTCTGCAACTTACAAATCTTTATGATAAAAAATACATGCATATGGACTATTCTTTCGTTAAAAAAAACAGCTCAAAAATATAATCTCAGATGAAGGAGTCAGAATATTCATGTCCTGTCGTGATACTGTTCTTTACCTTCTACGTCTTTGCTCTCAGTTTTCTGAACTTTGACCCTGATGTTTCCTGCATCCATGGTAACCGGACCCTCCCCTGAAATCACATTGTTGCTAAGGACCTCTGAGACCTTATCCACAACAGATACAGACCTGACTAGGGTGTTCTGTACTGCAGAGTTCTATTTCCAAAAAAAAAGGAGTAGAATTGTCCCATACAGGGGTTAAATAAGAGATGAGCTACATTGAAATACAACCAATTGTAAATTAATAGCCTTTACAGACTTTATGAAAGATACACTTATAAAGACGTAACTTGCATTGATTCCATTGACTTGCATTTAATTCAATAAGCCTTCATTGATTGAAAGGCTACAAAAGAAAAATGAGTTTGCTATCAGCCATTCAAGTGGCAGGATTTCTCTATTATATGATTAAAGCTTGTAACTTTTCATTGATAACAAGCTAAAATATTAAGCTCATCTAACCAATTACAGAAATATCTGATAAATATGGTCTTAGCCAATTAGAACAGAGGATTTCAAAAGCTTGTAACAATGTTTGCCTACTTTCCATTGTGACAATCTAATTAAACAGGGGCCTACAATATTGTCCCATTTCCTAAAATTTGTGAAATGAAACACTAAATCATAGAAATCTAACAATATTTGGTATTAGCCGACCAAATAGCAGGGTATCAGTAGCATTTACTATGCCATTGATGACAAGCCCATGAAGCAGGATACTGGAATCCATTGTCAACTCACCCTTAGGACAGTGACGGAATCCTGATCATTCTCAGAATAGTCCATTTTCTCTATGGCGGCATCAACAACATTATCTGAAGTAAAGCAAGGTAAATATACAATCACGTAAGATTACTCATAATGCAAGTATCTGAAAGATAACATTGATACAGATATGAAATACCCAGTAAATGTACACTGTCAGAAGATATTGTATTACATAAACACTGCCGTGTCCTGAAATCTGAAAAAAAATCAAGGGTATACCCCAGATTGCTGTAAATCCAGCAAAACTCCATTGAACACCATGTATTCACCAGGAAAGGATATGCTTCTGTGTTCACCGGTGAAGTGACGAATGCACGTTGGTAAAGTTAAGCAATGAAATTCGACAGGTTACAGAGCAAAGTGCACAAGAGGTCTATCTCTCTACATTCCTTTCCTTCCCTACTTGTCAAAAAGAAAGTCTTACCACAGACTTTGAGAAGTAAAGAAGCAGAGAGTTGAAGTCTCTCAATAGCCGTTTGATCTTCTTCTTGAATACCAACTAATGTGTTCGTCAACTTCTCTGTTGCTCCTAGAGCCCCATCCTGATAAATGATGAATTAAAGAAATTAGATTAATGCATCATCATCACTACCATCACTATCATTGTTTCCCTATAATCACAACAATCGCCATCTCATCATCACCACCACCACCATTATAACCATGATCATCATCATCATCATCATTATCACCACCACTGTCACCATCACCACCATCATAATCATCATCATCATCATCATCATTATTATCATCATCATCATCATTATCATCATCATCATCATGACCACCACCACCACTAGCACAAATATTCCGTGCCATCACCTAAACCAGCGCTTCACAAACGGCGGGCCGCGGCCCACTGGTGAGCTGCGAAGCTCTCTCAGTTCGGCCGCGAGAAGCTCCAGGGGAAGAAAAAAATAGGAGAAAAACTATAGTATATTTCACAGACCTGTCCAAACATGCTACGTCCGATCAGTCTATGCGGGTCAAACAAACCTAAAGCACGTTCAGGTATCATGCATGTTGCAAAGCATGCACATGCACACTATGATGGTTCTAATGCAATTGTCGCCCATTTACAGGACATTTGCGAATGCAGATTAGTTCTCAAAATGTTGATTTAGAGCTTTGTGTTCAAATTTCACGAAACATTTTTTCATCTAAATGGTAGATGGGCCTCGAAAGAAATCTGAGAGTCAAAGTGGTCCTCGAGTAAAAAAAGGTTGAGAAGCGCTGACCACAACCATTACCATCACCAACATCATTACCATTTCAATGGAACCCAATACATGATTAATCTAGTCATCCTGCCCCTTCTTCCTCTTCTTCCCTTTTCTAGAAGTCCATCATTTTTTCTATCTTCTCCTTACTTGTGCCAAGGTGGAGACTTCACTTGGAACATCAGTAGCTAGACTAAGTACTGATGAGATGCGGTCCACATCATCAACAGAGATTGAGGATGAGCCACCTAGAATTGTCACCATCCGTTCCCTTATCTGAACAAAGAACAAGACATGAAGTAATTGTAAGTTTACCCAACACCGTTAGCCATTTAGCCTACTTCAAGAGGATCTTATTTCATGAAAGATACAATGTTTAAGAAAATACCAGCAATTCTCCTATTCCATGTTGGTAAAAAGGAAGAAAATAGATCTGATATTGTATGTGCCGAGACAGTATTATAATCTCATTGTAGGAATCCCTTCCCTTTTAATCCTCCCCCCTTACCTGTTTTCTTTTACATACTTCTTGTTTTTCCCTCCAATATTCTCCTTTTTTGCAACTTCATTGTTTTTGTATCTCATAATGCAGGAATGATGGTAATAACATGCAATGAACGTAAGGCTTGAAACTCAACCAGAACAAGTTTGCATTCAAAACATAAACAAGGCCTAAACCAAAGCCTTAACACGGACAGCTAGAGACTCATCTCTATAACTGGCAGCAATTATGATCTTGGTGCAGGGGGGGGGGTCAAATTGACCCCCTCAATTGGTTCAGAGTTAACTTGGGTTATTGCATGGAAATATTATTCTGATTACTTACTCCCATCTTGATTTCTGAATTCAGACCAGTGTTTGATGATGACCCATCAGGCTGGCTAGATCCTGATGATGCATCTGTAAAGATACAAGATGGCAAATGATATAAATACACCAAACTGGAGAGCATTTCATCAAGCAAATAATAAAATATTATCGCTAGTGAAATCCTTGCATCTGATTGGCTTTGAACAAACTAGTCAGTCAAAATCACTGACAATTTGTTCTTGTGAAACCCTCCCCTGGTACATCCATGGTCAGAGAGCAGCATATCATGTCAAAACAGGACTACCTATGTGCACCTGGAACATTTCATGATTACAAGTCTCATAGGGCACATTATGTAACAAGAAGGAACTGCCTTCTCACCACTTTTGGGATATTTGTTACATCCTTTGGTAATGCACTTGTTAATCTTAACTAAAAGCCCATGGTGAAATGGGGAGGCATTTGCGATTTCCAATCATAATAACTTCACTGTAGAAAATGCAATAACTGTATTTTCCTAAAATCTGAATATATTGATAGATCAACAAGGTTAGACCAATGGCTGTTACCCATGTTAAGCATATCAGAGATGACCATAGCATAGCTTGTAGACTAGTGACCTTTACCTGTGTTAAGCATATCAGAGATGACCATAGCATAGCTTGTAGACTAGTGACCCTTACCTGTGTTAAGCATATCAGAGATGACCATAGCATAGCTTGTAGACTAGTAACCCTTACCTGTATTAAGCATATCAGAGATGACCATAGCATAGCTTGTAGACTAGTGACCCTTACCTGTGTTCAGCATATCAGAGATGACCATAGCATAGCTTGTAGACTAGTGACCCTTACCTGTGTTAAGCATATCAGAGATGACCATAGCATAGCTTGTAGACTAGTGACCCTTACCTATGTTAAGAATATCAGAGATGACCATAGCATAGCTTGTAGACTAGTAACCCTTACCTGTGTTAAGCATATCAGAGATGACCATAGCATAGCTTGAAGACTAGTGACCCTTACCTGTGTTAAGCATATCAGAGATGACCATAGCATAGCTTGTAGTCTAGTGACCCTTACCTGTGTTAAGCATATCAGAGATGACCATAGCATAGCTTGTAGACTAGTGACCCTTACCTGTGTTAAGCATATCAGAGATGACCATAGCATAGCTTGAAGACTAGTGACCCTTACCTGTGTTAAGCATATCAGAGATGACCATAGCATAGCTTGTAGACTAGTGACCCTTACCTGTGTTAAGCCTATCAGAGATGACCATAGCATAGCTTGTAGACTAGTGACCCTTACCTGTGTTAAGCATATCAGAGATGACCATAGCATAGCTTGTAGACTAGTGACCCTTACCTGTGTTAAGCATATCAGAGATGACCATAGCATAGCTTGTAGACTAGTGACCCTTACCTATGTTAAGCATATCAGAGATAAACATAGCATAGCTTGTAGACTAGTGACCCTTACCTGTGTTAAGCTTATCAGAGATGACCATAGCATAGCTTGTAGACTAGTGACCCTTACCTGTGTTAAGCATATCAGAGATGACCATAGCATAGCTTGTAGACTAGTGACCCTTACCTGTGTTAAGCATATCAGAGATGACCATAGCGTAGCTTGTAGACTGTTGATTGTATCCTGTAGATGCCTCAGAGACCATAGCATTGGTCAGATCAGTGAGGGTCTCTGCCAGATCAACAGAAGAGGTCATGTTAAATGGATGCACCTGGGATAAAGAGCAGGAAATCAATTCAAAACTTGAATTAAGATGTATCTATGTGTCTAAGCAACATCTCAAAAGTCATATCCATGTATGATTTGAAGCATTTAACTGCAGCAGATTTACTACTTTAATAATCATTCATTACATTGTTTATTATTACATTTTAACTCATTTCTTCCCCCCATACCCAATTCAATTTACACTGTTCAATCCGATATTTAAAAACTTTAAATAATCCAAGGCCATGGTAATGAATACACTTCATAACTGCTCCTCTCACTGGCCTAGGAAAAATATTATGGCACCCTCTTTTCATTCATTGTATGCTTTTGATGGCAGTCTACAGACTGTGGTTTCAGTCTAGATGTCTGAAAGTGCCTAATGGAAATAATAACAATATATAAATTTATAGAGCGCAGAAACTACATGGTGTATTCCATAAAGTATATATTCTACTGTGCTTTATGGGACTCCTAAAATGCTTGTTATTAATTGTAATAATACTGTATAAATATCATCATGTAATTATACTTATTATAAATGTAAACCTCACCCTTATTTCCATATTGGAATCCACAGCATATGTTCCAAAGATGTCACTAATCTGAACTTTGATATAAACAATGTAATCATATTCAGATAACCCAGCAGCAAGTAACAAGTCTGAAGAGGATGATTCAGTGTCTACATGAATAGAAAAAAAAAACACAGTAATAAATACAAATACATGTCTTGACTTAATTTTCTGAAGGTCAAAGACCTATTCTACATATGTATTGTTTAGCTCTTGCAAACATTTCTAAGATCCAAAGAAATTTAAGTTTAGTAGAATGATAGATGTTTATCCTAAAAACAAAAACTTTTCATTAATCCATTCATATCATATTCTGTATTTTCTTTGAACTGATAAGACTTCCACAATATATACACAAATACCTACAGAAAAGAAAGTTGTGAACATTTTGCCAGGATCTTTGCTACATGTATAATCTCACTATATAACTGCACCCCTATTTGCATATGCAACATTAATTAACTTGGAAATGGTATTGTATTACTGAACTGTGTTTTCAATTGGAAAATGATGATAAGGAAGATCATCATAATGATGATGATAAGAAAGATAATGAAAATGATAATGATGATGTAATTGACCATCAATGTCACTTTATCCTTAATATCACTATAGATATTGCCATCATCATCCTTATCACAATAATCATCCTCTTACAATCATCGCCATCATCCTTCCTCCTCCTCATCATCACGATCATCACCATGATCATCATCATCATCACCATCACCACCACCACGATCATCATCATCATCAATCACCATCACCACCACCACCACCACCACCATCATCATCATCATCTTCATCATCATCATGATCATCATCATGATCACGATCATCATCGTCATCATCATCATCATCATCACCACCATCATGATCATCATCATGATCATCAACATCATCATCCTCATCACAACCACCACCACTATCATCATCATCATCACCATCATCATCATCATCATCATCACCACCACCACCACCATCTTCATCATCATCATAATCATCATCATCATCATCATCATCAATCACCACCACCACCACCACCACTACCATCAGCATTATCAGCCTAACAAGTCAACTCACCAGAGTAAATCAGGGACCACACATTGTTGGTGTCCTGTGTGCTCAACGACACTGTCTCTTCCACTCCCCTGACCTTTGACCTGACAGCATAGCGCAGGGGACGACAATCATCGTCCACCACCATCCAATCCCGACAGGTAAATGAGAACTTAGTCACCGCCACCGTGCCTTCCAGAGGAGAGATAGAGCAGGAGCCACCGTAGGGAGCCATATCGATGTCAAGGGTCATGGTCATATCAGCTGAAAGATGATAGCAATGTCAGAAATAGTCATCGATATTCAAATAAAAACATAATTCCAAATTGTCGAAAAAATACATATCATAAGTCATAATTGACACGTAGAATATTTTGTGATTATCATCAATGGTTTTGTTTTACAGTGAGAGGGTCGGCATTTTCTAAATTTAACTGTATTGTTAGCTAGAATGAAAATGACTACATTAAATTGATATTAGCTCATAGATTTCAAACACAGGAGACATGGTAATACAAGCCTTACCTGTTGTACTAAATGAGGGAGAGTAGGAAGCCATGAGATCTATCTCATACTGTCCGCCTTCCTCAAAGAATCCACTCTCTATGGCCAGGAGATAGTTGGATGATGTTGTGGTTTGGTTTGACAGTGAAGAATGAGGTAGCCATGCATCTGGTGATATTCTGTGCTTTACATTGCTTCGGTATTCTGACAGCTCCCATCTTGAATTGAAAATATACATTTGTTAATATTATTTTCAGTTTTTCTTTCAGTTTTTCATGAAAAATGAAAATTATAGAGACCATTGACTAGAGACATTTCAATTCTCAGATTAGAATGATATGTTTGTACCAAATAACACATTCAAAATCATACAGAAAAGGGTATGCAAATGTGTGCACATGAACTGGTAAAGGTTCAATTGAAATCATACAGTACCAATAACTAGAACATTGTGTATATCCAGAATAGAAATAGATGTAAGGTGGTGCACTTTAAATCAAATTATTTTGGAGGGGATTACACAATCATACAGGATTTGATCAGTGAGGGATTCATGCGAGGGGTAAGAGGTATGCACCCCTTCTATTTTTGTTGATAATTCATATTGATATATCTTTATCCGAGGAATATTACTAAAAGCATCCCTCCCCCTTTGTTTTGAAATCCTGGATCTGACCCAGCATTTTTGCTGTTCGGTGAGATATTGAATCTTCATTAAAGGGGAATCCAGCCTTGGCCATTAAATGTTGTGTTGGGAAGGAGAAAAATAAATTAAACAGAATGGTGAAAGTTTGAAAGAAATCAGACAAGCAATAAGAAAGTTATAGCTGCTTTAAAATTGAGTTCACTAATACTATGTAGATTTCAAATTGGCAACTGGATAAGTAAATTATGACAAGGGGCAAGGACAACTTTCCCATAGGCCATGTACTTTATTATCAGGGATTAGTGGTTTTCTCCTAAGTACCCATTCCCCTGGGGCAGTAATCTAAATATAACCCAGGTAGTATATTGTTTTATGTCCTCATGAAAGAAAAATATTAATTTGAAATAAAACTTTTGGGAAAAAATCACATTTTCGCCATAATATGAATTGGAGTACATGGAAGAGTAGTCCTTGCCTTACATCACTATGACATCCCATATGCAGCCAATTTGAAGTCTCCATGGGTACAGTGATTACCAATATTTACAACTTTTAAAAATTCATAACTTTCTTGTTGTTTGTCCAATATTGTTCAAACTTTTACCTATCAACTTGTCTGATTTTTCTTTTCCTTATAAAAACAATTTTTTATTTGGGTTGGATTCCCCTTTAAATCTCAATTCTTCTGTAAAGCCACTGTTCCCTTGCAAGCTTTATTAACCTGTTGACTTCTGAAAACCTGTGATTGCCATAGGTTTAGTACAGTGACCAACCAGTTTCAGTAGGCAATGGGTTAACATGTTGACTTCCGAAATCATGTGATTGCCAAACTTAGGTTTTGTATAGCAGCTATCCAGTTTGAGTAGGCAATGGGTTAACCTGTTGACTTTTGAAATCCTGTGATTGCCATAGGTTTAGTACAGTGACCATCCAGTTTGAGTATGCAATGGGTTAACCTGTTGACTTCTGAAATCATGTGATTGCCATATGTTTAGTACAGTGACCATCCAGTTTTGAGTAGGCAATGGGTTAACCTGTTAACTTCTGAAATCCTGTGTTTGCCATATGTTCGATACAGTGACCATCAAGTTTCAGTAGGCAATGGGTTAACCTGTTGACTTCTGAAATCATGTGATTGCCATAGGTTTAGTACAGTGACCATCAAGTTTCAGTAGGCAATGGGTTAACCTGTTGACTTCTGAAATCATGTGATTGCCATAGGTTTAGTACAGTGACCATCAAGTTTCAGTAGGCAATGTGTTAACCTGTTAACTTCTGAGATCATGTGATTGCCATAGGTTTAGTACAGTGACCATCCAGTTTCAGTAGGCGATGGGTTAACCTGTTGACTTCTGAAATCAAGTGATTGCCATTTTTAGGTTTTGTATAGCAGACATCCAGTTTCAGTAGGCAATGGGTTAACCTGTTGACTTCTGAAATCCTGTGATTGCCGTAGGTTTAGTACAGAGACCATCCAGTTTGAGTAGGCAATGGGTTAACCTGTTGAGTTCTTAAATCCCGTGATTGCTATAGTTTTAGTACAGTGACCATCCAGTTTCAGTAGGCAATGGGTTAATCTGTTGACTTCTGAAATCCTATGATTGCCATACATGTAGGTTTAGTAGTGACCATCTAGTCTCAGTAGGCGATGGGTTAACCTGTTGAGTTCTGAGATCCTGTGATTGCCATATGTTTGGTATAGTGACCATCCAGTTTGAGTAGGCAATGGGTTAACCTGTTGACTTCTGAAATCATGTGATTGCCATACTTAGGTTTGTATAGCAGCCATCCAGTTTGAGTAGGCAATGGGTTAACCTGTTGACTTCTGAAATCCTGTGATTGCCATAGGTTTAGTAGTGACCATCCAGTGTCAGTAGGCAATGGGTTAAATCCATCACATGCACATTGCTGGCAAGTAAATCAGAGTGTCAAATAATAGCACCAAACCTACAAGCTTATCATCATCAAAACTAGAACTTGGATTATATTTTTTAGGACTTACTTGTAGTATATGATTTCATCAACAAAGGTAGAAGATTGGATTACTCTTATAACCCATTTATTCTGAGGGTTGACCTTCCTTTGGCAGTTTGCCTCGCATCTGTGATGGATTGTAAAAATAACAATATGTAAATTCAGACATCATCAAAAGTATTAAAAACGAATTTAAAAAAAAAGCTACGTATGGAATTGCCTCTAAAGTGTCTGAGGCATAGCAGAGGGCATTTGGAATGTTTCAAATGTAAATAGTGAGGGCAGTCATTCTAATACCCAAGAAAACGATGTGTTTAATAAGATATTGATGTGGATCCTTTTAATTTTATAAGTCATCCTCATTTAAAATCCATGGCTGGTCAATAACATTCGTTAGTGCCAGTACTCATCTATTTGCATGTTAGCTGAAATTAAATAAATGATTTCTGCCAATCATTGAGTTGGATCCAGAATGCAATTTTATGATAAGAAACTGAATATGAAGTGAGAATAATCATATCATATCATCACATTACCTCTTTGAGTGAGATTAATGATACTGAAAAACTACAAGGATCCCATTATGGTGTGTAAAAGTGTTGTGGCTTTTAGGATGAACCACGATGAAGGCGAATGTTCCGTCAAAACAATTAAGAGTTTTTATTAATAGTAATTTGGGATTTTGATTCATAACTTTCCATTGCGCAGAACAAGGGGGATAGGCCTCGATAGGTCTTTGGCCTTTGCCAATCCCCTTCATCCTCTGCATTTTGGTTTTACCCTTTTCT
Source organism: Lytechinus pictus (assembly GCF_037042905.1). Lineage (NCBI taxonomy): Eukaryota > Metazoa > Echinodermata > Echinoidea > Temnopleuroida > Toxopneustidae > Lytechinus > Lytechinus pictus. The sequence goes on from NC_087254.1 coordinate 19,466,352, forward strand.
TTTGTCATTATATATATTTTGTTTCTGTTTTGATTGATTATTTGATTGTTTATATATTGTATGCTGTATTATTGTACCTTTTAAATGGATGTGAATAAAGTGAATTTAAAAAACAACACAACAAGCAGAGATACATACTCTAGAGATACATCAGGAACGGAGCCATTTTTAACATAGATGGTTTGTAGAGCAGTGGCATTCCTAAAACCATCGGACACATGGAGCTTCATCTCATACACCATGTTTGGGTACACGTAACGTGTATCCATGGCAACCACATCAGAATGCTCCAACAAAAGTCCTAGAAGTGGAAAAATAGTAGGATGTTCAATTGATATACGATACATATAAACCCATTTTCTTATTAAGGCAAGGTGGCTCATGAATGGAAGGTGGAAGATTCGATCGCAGCTATGTCCTACTAAAGACTTACAAAAAGAGGGATGTTCCACCATCTAACTTGCTATTCAGCTTTAAGATTTGAGAAGGGTAATACAAATATTATGTCCTGCAGGGCCCACTGGTAGGACAGTTTCATGACTGAATTGATTATCCTGGAGGAATACCGGTACAAAAATATTATCATATCCCATCTCTTCTTTGATTAAAATTGCTAGTATGGAAGTATATGTTTGCATACTTGAAAATAAATCTTTGTATATTGGGTCAACAATGAATGTCATATCAATGAATATATCTCACTTTCAAGGAAAAAGATAATTTAAATGTCAAATTGTCACCACTCATATTGTAACTCTTTGCCCGCCATGGACAGAATCACCCCTGCGCCACATTAATTTCAAGGTGCGACCCAAAGAGTGATTTTTCATGGACTACCCTAATTCAGCTCACAATAGCTTTTGATTGGTTTATGGTAAAGGAACGCTTTGTGTGTAAACTGTAAAATGCGATGCACACATATGTACAAACGACTTAATGCACTCTGTGTGTATTGTGAATAGAATGTGACTTGAGTCGAACTTGGCAGTCCGCTGTGTATGACTCTAGTCGAACAAAGCGGGCAAAGAGTTACAGTAATAAATAGATCTTAATACATTCTATTTTGCATGGGGACATTGAGAGTTGACTGACTCAGAAAAAGTTAGCTGCTAATTTTTCTCGAAGCAATATGGTAGCTATAAATATAATAATAGAGTATTGAAAAAAAGAATTACCGGTAATCATAAACAGGGACCCTCTGACTCACCTCCTGGTAAAGGTGCATTAGAAGGTCCTCCATGAAGTCCAAAGCATCCTCCAACATCAAATGCTTCCTTCTCAAAGTCAGCGTTGACCACACTGTCAGACAAGAGCATGGAAAAGTCTTGATTCCACACCTGAAAGGTCTCGAGATCTTCGATGATGGTACCATTGGCATAGGTGTAGCTTTTCCTTCTGCACAGCCAGGTGAAAGTCCATCCAGAATGATCCTGTGATTCCTTGTCAGGGTCAAAGGACGAGGAACCATCCACAAAGAGATCCTGATACGACATGGATTCACCGACTTGATACGACACGATTCGCTTATCACCCCCAATGATCATTGCCACAAGGTCACTTGCAGCAATTGATGCATTCGCAGTGGCAACGGTTGCCAAACCAGGCTCATCCTGAATTGATACAGTCACAGATATCACATGATTACCAGGAGAGAACGTACGAGCCGGGAATACAATCTTTGACTGAGTTGCGCCCTCAGAGTCAATGGATGAAGGAAGTGCCACTTCTTCTAGAGTGCCATTGTCCAAAATATAGTAAACCTGCCACATGTAGTACACTAGATTTGATGATGTACAGTTGAGTGAGATTGTTGTCTTGACACCAAGTCTTTGAGACACAAGGATGGAAAGTTCACCAGTATGTCCAAATGTAATCACTGGAGGATAGCATCCCTGACTTCTGATAACTTGCTCTGTGGACGTTCGAGTTTGTGATACAATGTTTTGAACAAGGACCTTAATGGAGAATACCCCTGTAGTACCAAACTCATTAAACACATCAATAGATGTTGTGCCATCATTCCACATTTGTGTCAGATCAAGAACCTGTAGTGGTCTGTCATCGAGGGTATTCACCAAGCGGGAATCCATAGTTGCACAGCTGGAATCCCCAGCTACAGCCAAATATGATGGTTTTGATGACTGATCTTCAAAGTCTACAAAGATACAAGCTTCTGTAGGTAGACTTGAGAAATGCAGTGTGAACATCAATGATTTATTGCCAACTTCAATACCTGGTCCTTCGATGGAAAGACCAGAAACTTTGGACTGAGCAGCCACTGTCAATGATGACACTTCCCAACTTACAGCATTGGAAATGTTTACCGAGACCATGTAAGAGCCTGGGCTTCTAAACTTCCAAGCATTGCGATGAGAATCTCCTCTCCAATAACTAGGCTGAATTTCAAACAGTGCAGAATCATCTCTGGTCCCGAATGACCATTCATAGAGTAGAGTTGTACCTCCTGTTGTAAGGGCTTCTACAACAACTGAAGCATCAAGAGGAATGTGGTCAATGTCAGTTCCGAACGCATTCTCATCCATAGATTTGTCAGTGACATCCCCATAGTTAAAGAAAACATGAACTCTTGGATTAGACACTTCTTCATAAACATCAACTGGAATCTCACATTCCTGAAAGAATTGGGAAGTGTTGAACAGAAAGGTGGCAATAAATGCTCCAGGAGAAGTAAATGATTTTGAGACGGTAGCAAGATGGGTAGAAGTGCTGGTGTCCAAAGAAGGGGAGTTTTCAAAGGTTATATCAAGAGCCCTCTCACCAACTCCATCATCAAAGTCTGCAATGTACACAACATCATCAGGCACAGAGAAGTTTTTGGCATGAAAGAGAAAGAATGGTACTTGGACAATATGGTGTGGAGGGGCAGAAATAGCAAAGGGCCCTTCATTGACAACTGAAAACTTTGAAGGAATAACAGTCAGGGTGATAGTATCTTCAGCCATGCTTATATAATTCTTTACTTCAAGAACAACATCAAAATCTTCAGTCCAACATGCTGAGAATGTATGGCTGAACACCATCTCAAGACTACTGGTGACATTGCTAGACTGGATGACAGAACCATCCCCAAAATCAATCATGTAGGTCACATTAGTTCCAGCTACAAGGGATACGGTAAAATTGACTATCTCACCAGACCATACTGTCAGACTGACGACATTGAATGTTGCATTCTGGATCCGAGAACCAGCAGTAATTTCACCCGTCGACGTTACCAAGCTCACATTGTTGAATAGGAAATACTCATACACAAAGATCCCACTTGAAAAGAATGGAAGTTGGAAACTCACAGGATAAGAACTTCCTTCTGTCACTTCAAATTCAAGATTGTGTACTGAATTGTCAGCTGAATTAATCAGAGTAACATTTAGTTTTACCTCCACTGGTTGCAGAGCAGGACTACCAGTATAACCTATTGTTACCACGGCATATCCCATTTGAGAAACATTTAGATTGACCTGCTCTTGGACATTAATGATCAGGGTATAGACTGGAGCCATTACAACCACCTCCTCAACAACATTTTCCTGGCTGACCTCATTCTGGGCTGTAACGACCAAGGCTATGTTCCCAGGGATCATGAACCGGTGTACTTCTGTCTGGCATGATGAGTTGGTAGGCAAACGATTGGTAGTCCCCGTCAGGTTTGTCCCATCAGAGATTTGGATGACATACGTTACAGAACTTCCCTGATCAGCAAAGAGACAAATCGGCGTATCAACCTCGGTTTCAATCAGGTTATCGACCTGGACCCTCAAATTTGTGATTCTCATCTGAATAGTGAAATTAACTGATGAATTAAACACCGGAGAAAATTCATTGCTCACTTCCACTTTGAGGTTGTAGTATCCAGACTCCAAGTCCACCATGTCTATAACACAACTGGCTCTGCGATCAACCACATCCCAACTGATACAGGTACTTGTTATGTTGGTATCATTTAGAAAGATATCCACAATGATGCCATGCCCATTTACAATCTCAATGTCAACGATCACTTCTTCATCATGCGCAACAAACTTATCGTCACCTGTTTCAGTGAAGTTGGCAGTGATGTTGATTATTGGTCTTTCTGTGATAGCCTCAAGGATATGTAAGTCTAGCGATTGAGTGTCATTTCCAAATGCATTCTGGGATACTATGAAAAGCGGTAAGATGCAGGATGATGATGAAAAAAGACTTAATGTTGCTCCCCAATCTGAAAAGCAACAAGTAAAGATGGATATATGAATAGCAGCTAAAAAAAATATAATAAGATGGATTATGCATTGAAAGTTTCTTTTAAGAGGGTTCTACGCATTGTCGCTTAAAACATTAATTTGGCCTGTAACTCAATTTTATTTCTATGAAATTAAAATGAAGCATTACTTTAGAATTTCATTTATATTAAATACTGAGGGTACTGATCATTAAAAGTCTTGAAGTTTGCCAATCTGATTTTAATTTGACAAACCTTTATATAACACATTTCAAGTTGGAGCCAAAATGGTGGCTAAGTGTTTGGAACATAAATGGGTTCATACTCATGATTGGATTATACCACAGCACCTGCAACTTTCTTGAAAGACTCTCGGCAAAGAGGGGCAATAAAGCTCTAAATATGTAGCTACAAGATTCAATGCTGCCATGCAGAATGTGGATACAGATACAGAAATTGGTGCCACCTTACGAATCCAAAGGAACACGAAGGGCATCTTTATGCCATGCTTAACTATACACTTACTTTCATGTTTGAGCATGATGTCAGCAAGATCACAGGTCCCAATAGAAGCGGATGCAACGGAATCCTCAGGTGAGCCTTCCCAAACCATCAAGGAAACCTCAGAAGAATTCCCTAAAACAACTTCATAGGAGACATTGGGTGCTGTAAACAAATGGAAAGAACATCAGGAGTGTTTATTCAAATTAGCGTTGCATTGCCAGAGAAAATGAAAGAACAAAGTAATAAGGAGTGATTTAAGATTAGCTTTGCATTCCAAAACAAATCAAGATTGATTGATGATTCGACTAACCTTCATAGTAGACGTACCAAGACAAAGACATATCTCCCGATACTTTGAGGACACCATCCTCAACTTCTTGAGCTGACCCTGTTTCGTTTAGTGTGATGTTGGGCAATGGAGGATTATGGGTCACAAGGAAGGTTGTCTGAAAGATGAAGATAAAATGAGATTCATGAAAGGAGTCCCCTGGAGATGATCCTTTTGGTTTATATTCACATGGGCCCGTATTCTGAAAGCAGGTTCAATTCAAACTCTGGTTTAAAGTTGCAGTTTATCTATGGATAGCCAGTTATGACCCAAATCTCTAAAGATACAGGTTCAATTCATCATTACAATTGACACTCGTATAATTCAGAACTATCTGAAAGTAGTTACTAAAACAGTTTTCTTCATCAATAAAGCATGAAGAATGAGAACAGTCAACATAAGAAGTATATAATGTAAACAAATTGTTGATATTTTTGGCTTCCCATAATTCAGCAGTTAGACCATGGCCCAAGTTAAACCGTACTTCAGAATACAGGCCTTTGTCTACAAACAATTGTGCTACTTCTAAAAAAGTCTTTCACCACACGGGTAAAAATAATTTGGTGTACTATCTATATGGTCTTATTGCCATTTGGTATACACTTCACATGGTCTACTACCCACTTGGTCCGATTCCCCTTTTATTCCCAGTTGGTCCAATGTCAGTTTTGTCTACTTATTAATTTTCACTTAATCAAATGAATACTTGGTTCATGAACACTGAACATGTAGACCAAGTGGATATGGCCTCACTGGAAATTAAACAAAATGACAAATGAGCTAACTGGCAATAAGACCAAATGATTGGTAATATTATGACGCTATTGAACTACAGATAGTACAAACAATTTTCGTTAGTAAACTTACCGTCAAAATAACAGAACCATGGACGGTGTTCCCTTCTACAGTGACATTGTACAGCCCAGGCTCGGACCAGGTATGGTGCACCATGTTGCATAGGTTCATCAGAACTTCTTCGCCATCACCAAAGTTCCAGGTAAACTTATCCAGCTGAGTCTCAAAGATGGCTTCAACGAGGATTTCATCACCTACCAAGCCTGTGATATAAACAAAAGACCCAGTCAATCACAGGAAGTGGCTATTATCATCAGGAGACAGAAAAAAGTAGCAAGGACTCATACTAAAAGAACAAAAAATGTTACGAGATGGACTAGAGGGGAAAACGGGTGGTGTAAGGGCAAGAGGTAGACTGAAGGGCAACTAACAGAGGGTTGGAAGAGATTAGAGTGGAGTGCGGAACACCGGCAGAATACCAAGAACAATTCAAAATCACTAATTGCTTTTAAAAATGTTGTTACAGATTTGTGTTAATTCTGTACAAATGGACACACAGGTTCAACTGCACAAATGACCAACAGATAATTGTCTGATAAATTTACATCATTAAGCCTCACACAAAAACAATGAAGTAAAAGGCAGAATAGGTCAAGATGGTAGTATTAATTCAGAGCTCACCGTACGGTGGAGTGACAATTTCTATCCCTGGGTATTGTGTAGGAGCCAGAACGGACTTGAACTTCTCTCCTACAGGGTTGGTGAAGGTGACATTCACCAGCGAGGTATCCCACATTCCTACATTGGTGTTCCTGACCCAGATACGAGATGGTAGAACCACCAAAGCCCTCCATTGATGTTCTCCTGGCACGGATGTGACGCCATCGTACTCTAAGACGCCTTCCCCTGTGAGCCTGCCATTGTCCAAGGCCAGTTCTTGGTCCACTGTGGTCGATCGCCTGACAACCACAGCCGTCTTGGAGACCAGCGCAAGGATGTCTCCTCTGCGGACTTTCACCCTGTCCAACTCATTAAGAGGCACAAAATATCTTCCAACAATTGGAAGGGTCACATCAATACTAGCCACAAGTTGGTAGGTGGTCAGAAGAGTTGGTGGCACTGTGTCAGGAGTGGGATTAATGCATCTTCTCTTGGTGAAGCTGAAACCACCTTGATTCTGACAGCTGTAGCTTGTTGATACTGGCAATACTGCTTCAGCAGGCTTTGTATTGTTTTCACACTTAGTGGAACTCTCATCAGCAAGAGGGCGAAAGACCTGTGTGAATTCAACATCATGATTCATTCATCAAAGCACTAAAGCACTTTATCAAAAATACTTCTCCAAAAAATCCATATTTTTTATTTGATTTGATTTATTTTTTCTTCTGCATTCATAGCATTCATATACAATACAATTTTCATTATGTAACAAACATAATATATCGGTAATTGATTTTGGTATGAATCATAAAGAAATAAATACAAAATAAAAAAGTCATTCTAAACAAATATGATCGACTACCAACAAAGAAAATTTAACATATACAGTTTGCAGGAGAAGGATTGTCATGCAGATTGCTTGAAAAAATGACAACCCCGTAATAAAACTCATTAAATTAATACATACATTTATAAAGCAGAATGGAAATGTTATTTTGTTCATAATTTTAAAATGAAGATGGAGATGAATGAGGATGATGATGATAATGGTGAAAATGAAGGCCATGATGGAGATGGAGATGATGATGATAATGATGATGGCCATGGGAGAGTATTTGGTGATGATTACATCACAGGAAAAGTGATTTAATGATTAACTAAAATGCTTACACAGAAAACTTACTTTAAATATTCTGATAATAACATGGATTTGACATTTGCCTTGAATGAGTAAAGAGATGAACATTTTTATAGACTCTGGTAGAGAGTTCCATAAATCGGGACCATGGTGTCTTATGGATCTCTGTGCAATGAGCAATTTGAGGTTGATTAAGTGAAAAATTTGAAGAGTTCCATGTAGGATATGAATGAATAGATGTGTTCATTGTATAAATATTGTGGAATGAAGATGGAATGAAGATATGAATCCATGTGTTTGCAAATGTATCATATGTACCTTTGTCCAACTCTATTTGAAGGCATTAGAGATGAATGATATGTTACATGGTTTAATTTGTTTTCCTTTTTTAAACTTCTTCACTGAGTATACTGCAAGTGAATTTACCTGGAGCATGTATCCAAACTTGTTGTGAAGGCTTCTGCAACTTGGTAGAACTTACCTTTATACCATAAACATATGAAAAGCCTAGGGCAGATCCAGTAATATATATATGCAGTGATGACTATGATATAAGTGGGACGTCAATTCCCCCACTTTGCCTTTTTATTACAATAAATCATATATTCTTTCATAAATATGTTCATAACCATGTTTCGATTCCAACAAAATAAAGTTGACGTAATGATTGTTTTACACATTAAATCAGTAGTTTCTGGGTGTAAAAAGGAAGAGATGATATCATCAGTTTCATGAAGATATGCAAACAAATATTTCAATAAATAATGCAAAACTTAAAATATACATTTCTCAACTATGTTATTCCTAGTCCGATTTTTATGTAATTTCAGTATTTTGTTTGTGTGATTTTACATTATCTGTTCAGATCATATTCAGCCTAGATTACTAATTACCCCATTAGACGTCTTTCAACCTACCTCCAAGGAGACATAGCCAGAAACCTCTACATCAAGATCAATCCCAACCAGTAACCCATCTTTGAGGACAGGATCCTTGGCCTTTATGTAGCGTTCATCCATAGGTAAAGGTTTCAACACCTCCCCAAAGGACTGAGTAGCAGATAAAGATGTAAATTGTGATCTCTTCACAGCAGAGTCACCAGGAGCCACATGGTCCACTCCAACATACTCAATTTGAGAATCTAAAATGAAAGCATCAATAAATCAAGCAATAAACATTCTTGAAAATATTTTGTATTGCAACAACATGCTTCCTTGTGGATCTAATCATATTTGTACATGAGCAATACGTGAGATGAATCAATTATTGTAAAACGTTTTCCATTCTCCTCTGGTACATAACCACAAAGATCTTGTCTAATATATATATGATTGACAGCTATCAATCAATAAGCTCTCATATAGAAAATAACATCAATAATATCAATTTAGAAGGTTAAGCTCCTTTCACATTTCGTGATGCGACTGCTTACAACTGTTGCGATTGTGTGCAACATACATTGTGACCAAATGATCGCACGGGCAATTATGAAAGCCTTTTAAGGGAGAAAGGATTTCTCACTGATAATACACTAATGAGTATGTATATAGTTATGAATTTCTGCTAAATATTCAAGTTTTCTTCAAAAGAAATCAATATAATTTCTCCACTTGCAGCCCAACTACTATCAACAAAATAGTTTTCTGTTCACTCTGAGTAAAACAAACTTGTCATATCCAAACAAGAACTCTCATGCATGACTGAATTTTAATATCTGTCTTTCAAAGATCAAGACTTGCTATGTTAATTTCCTTGTTTGTGTCAAAAGTAAATTATAATCATCCTTGAGCATGCATTAAGGCATGCCACACATTAGGACATGCCTGAACAAGTTTCCCAGCTGCTGTTTTCTCATCACCTGACACGTTGAAACTATCCAACACCGAATCCTCCTGGAAAAAGGCCGACAGTTGCATGCTTGTTCCCATAGCAACAGTGATGTCACAGTCATAGCTCTGCATCCCTGGGTTACGGATGGGACAGGAGATGGCGATATCGCTGACGGGAATGTGGACCGACACGGGTAGGATCCAATCAGATCCTGGTCCCACTTGGACTAATCTGAGATGTATAGCATGTGGACCTGGCTCCCTGAAAAGAGTGTATTTTGTGCATGAATCAATCCATTTAATTCCATCAAGTGTGATGTAACTGTTGTCAAAATGAACAATTATCTCCCACAGTGGTGGAATTTTGCTCAGAATGAAAATATTTTGATGAAAATTTATATTCATATCTATCTCACGTAATAATAACTAGTGTTAGTTCTCTATGAGCTTTATAATAAATGAGACAGACACAATTATCATATTAATCAAGCATTTGTATGAATTAGTGATAATAGACAATTGATATAATCAAAATTTTGCTCGAAAAAGGGTGCATTAAAACAATTGTTTCAAATTAAGGTCAGATGTAATCACCAACATGCGTTGTGGTCCAGTGGATTAGTCTTCTGACTTTGAAACAGAGGGTCATGGGTTTGAATCCCAGCCATGGCGTAATTTCCTTCAGGAAGAAATTATCCACATTGTGCTGCACCTCAATCCAGGTTAATGGGTACTCGGCAGGATCAATTCCTTGAATGCACCAAGTGCTGAAGGCAGCTTGAGCTAAAGCCGGGGTAATCATAAACAATGCGCCTCGGAATAGAATATTTCTAGATAGATGGCGCTATATAGATGCCTATCATTATTATTATCACAAAAAAGGAGTATATAAAGTAATGAATATTTGCTGGTAGCACTTGATTAGGATAAATCAATTATCAATGCCTCAGATCAAGCTAATAAAATAATCTACCTGAATATATGTTGGAGTGTCATTCCCTCCTGCCAAGGCCCCTCATAATGAAATGGATATTCATCATCGAAGCTGATGTCGATGGTCACTGTTTGGTCGTCAGTTTGGTTCCAGGTGGCCGGGTTGGTGAGTGTGAAGGTCACAGGTTCAAATGCAGGGAAGTCTTTGGTAGAAAGAGGGTAAAGAATGCACCTTCAAACTTTATAATTCGGATGATAAAGAATGATAATAGGTTGTATCTTATCACTTAAGATAATTTAGCCAGGGATTAATACATCTTCTCACTTTATATTTCTCTTACTTCTCATCATCTTCATGTTATGTTTGATACTAACAATGTGAAATTTTATTTATTTATCTGCCATTGAGCAATAAACTGAATCTAAATCTAATTCTGCACTCACATTCAACTCTTTAAAGATGTAATTAACTTGATCCATAAGGAGTGATAATAAACACATTTTCTAAAGCCGTAAATCTAAATGTATATTTTGACTGGCTAAAATAAATGTAGTTGATTGCAAGCTCTTAATAGCACGCAGGATTGAACCCTTTGTATTTTAGTATGTGGGAATCAGTGTGTATAAGATTTCATAACTATTGAAAAGGAAAGAATTAAAACATACCATTCTGACTCTGAAGCTCTTCAATCTGAACATCATCCAGTGTCAAAGGTACATCATTAACATCATAAACTGATACCAGTCTTTCTCCACCACATGACTGAGATGGAGAGGAGTCACATGACTGGTCACATGATGAGGTGTCATAACTGGATCCAAGTTCATCAACTGATGAGTTCAGACAGAAACATGCATTCCCAGATTTGAGAACTGCATAGCTGTAGATAAGATGAATATATATATAATGTGTTTATTAAGAATAATATGTTTAATATATTTATTAAGAATAATCACTATTTTGTAGTCTCTCTCCTTTCCTTTCTACGCCTTCTTCCTTTAATGCTCTTATCTTTAGATGGATAGTATCCAACATTTTTGTTATAGCTTGTCTATCTTATAAAGTTATCAATAGGATAAAATGAACACACAATATATAATAAAAACACAAATTAATCAATCAATTAATATCAAAACCAACCATCAAGCGCAAGTACAATACTTCCGTAACAAAAGAATTAATAAATCAATTAGTCAATCAAAGAAACCAATCAATCATTTAATAAAAAAATAAATTGTTTTATGAGATATTACATGTTAATTCCCAGATTTTACTTGATATGCATGTGTAATAACCCAAATACCAGCAAACACAAACACACCTTTTTTTCTCTCTCTCTCACTCTCTCTTAGATACAGTGTTTATTATCAGGTAAAAAACTCGTAATTCATCAAAATTTCCTCATTGTAATCTACAAGTTAATTTGTTTCTGTTCAAATAAAAGCCAACATGAAGTAGTAAATACCTAATCTAATTATCACAACTGAAAATGCTAAAGCAGCTTGTTCATCTGCCAAAGGGGAAAATATTGAAACCATCAACATGAATAAGTATTTTAAATGTACCTTTGATTCATTGACAAACAGAGAATGGCACAAAGGTCAGGGGTCACAACGTCTGGGTCATATTGACCAGGATTGATGTAAGGAGTCGGGCAGCTGCCATTGAAACTTGGTATGGGATCGTCATAGCAACCAGGAAAAGCTAAGAAAATAAAAAAGTATTCCAAATTTACTTTTTAAAAATATGAGGTAAGTTGCCTATATGATTGATAGTAACATAATATTTACCTATCATTTATTGTGTTAGAAACAAATTTATTCAATGTAAGTGCGTAATCATGTCCAGCATTATCAAATCTAACAAACTTTTTTAATAACTGAATATAAACATTGCACTAATCACTTTCATCTGTAATACAATTACATTTTGGTCCCCATATTAAAGAAAAATATGCATTATGCAATTTTTACTATTCTTCATTATAGTAAAATAGTGATGGAGATTGTTGTAAAGAGATGAAATTGAATGCTTCAATCAAATTCACATCATACAAATAAATCATAGAACAAAAATAAATTCTGAAATAACAGACTTTAAGATTTATCATTAGACATATTTTACAGTATTGCAAATAAATCATTCATACAATGTACCTCAAGTCTTTTTATTTAAATCTTACCATTAAAATTCTATCTACAACTTTGAGATGGAAGGTTTCGTTTGTTTCCTCAAAAAATACAGTTTTCATACATTTTTTAGAATATAAAAAGGGAGGTTAGGAATCACTTGATTTTTGTCAACATTCTTTAATAGGCCTAAACAAAGTTCACATGATTACATGATTGTACATCCTTCCAGTAAACTTTCAAACACAATCCATACAAACTCTCCTTGCATCTACAAAATAAAAAAAGAAAACTCACCAGCTTCTTGCGGCTCTGTCAAAGGGATCAATATCACTGCTACCTATTATTTTAACCAAAACAGGAGAAAACACAAAATCAAAAGATTTTCACTTTATATTTCATTAGATCTTTATCATTAATTCAAATTTCATACTATTTTAAATTCAAAATAATTTCAAACCATTGAAAGATTATTTTTAAATTTCTGCAGTAGAAACAGGGGAAAATAATCTAAGGAAGCATTTCAGATTAAAAGAAAAAACACATTAAGAATTATAAACCATTTTCTACAAAGAGGTGGGTGAATAAACAAACATGAATACTTACCAAAACAATAATTGATGAAATCCACTTTCTCTCCATGTTTCTTATTTGCTAAGACTTGATTCATCTCATCTTTCTCAAACACAAGATGCAGCTATCTGCCAGCGACTGATGTTTTCATTTCAGCTTCTTTCCACATCCACTACCATTTTTATTGATTTTTTTTCCCTTGAAGAATAATCAATCCCATACCATAGCTTTATCAAAATATCCCTCTAATTAATTCTTGATCCACTGCCATTTCCATAGTAATACAAAATAATAAATTGTTTACGGTAAGCAGTAGAGATCAGATCAATAGTTCCAGTGGCAGCATCTAATCAGGTAGAAAATCATTATTGATTTTAGAACCAAAAACAAGGCTAATTACAATCTAACATATAAATAATCAATTTCATGTCTATTTGTTTAACTTCTATAAAAGCACTTTTAGCAGCACCAAGCCAATAAAAGTGAACCCCCTCTTTCTCTCTCTCTCTCTCTATCCCTCTCTCTCCCCACTCCTACTGTATCCACCTCTCTTTCTAACTTTCCCTTTCTCCCTCTCTTTCCTATTCTGTTTTCTATTTCTCTCTCATTTTGCCTGTCTCTCCCTTTCTCACTCTGTCTCTATATCATCCTCCATTTCAATTAATATTATCTTCCCTCCAATATCATATACACTTGAATACATGCTTTTTAGAATACATCCAATTTCATTTTAGAATTGACTTAGATACCTCCAGGTACAGGCTAATGAGGCATTGCATGAAATTTAGGTTTAATTCCAAATCAAATGCATATTTGTAGTTGATCTATGTTGAATTGTAACTCAACTTTCTTGCAACGCCCCACTACGCTTTTTTAATTTTGGAATTTTCGCTTGATTTTAAATTGAATATGTCTTGCAATGCTTTGTGGAGGAACTACATACATTTGTATTGCCTCATCAATTTGAAACATAATCAATAATCAACATATTCCACTAATTAATATCATCATTCAGTTGAAAACTCAACCAGACCATTATTCATCCTTCCCTTGAGAAATTAGCTCCATAAAACTACTTGAAACAATGACAAAATGGTTACTGAAAAATGAAAATTAATGAAAATGTAAGAAAATATATTTTATTAAGTATATATATGCACCCATTATTTGAGCATTTCAGAAAAACACATAAATGAGCCTAGCATTGCATAATTCTTAAAGACTCAATAAAAAAAAAGAATTTCCCATAAACTGTTTCCTAAACTGTGAGTCAAAAAAAATTGACACCTCACAAATCCCAATTTTTATGAAAAAATATGTCATGAACACATAATTATTATAGATGGCCTGAAAGAGTATGTTCTCCCAAATAATTTGATACCATATTTATGTGGTATGTGTTAACGGTTGGATGATCAGGAGGTATTCTTTGCAGTGATGTAAATTTTGATTTGTGCCAAAGTAAGGCATGACTGCAATGAATGGATCCAGATGTCAATGATGTCATAATCCTACAATGATCGCATTAACATCCATTTCAAAATGTGGGCAGGCCCACAAAGTACACAAAGGTACAAGCAGGCCTTTAATTAGCACACCTGGCAGTCCCTCTATTGGTAATGATGGTTACCCCTGTAACATAATCGAAGAGTCCAGATACTGCAGGAGTTTGACCACACTTTGTGAGAAGGGCATTCTACTGTTACTTTTACCAAGAAATAACACGTGTCTGTCTTTTCTCTTCATTTAAAGGTAAGCTTGGTTCATCTTTCAAGTTATTATAATCATTGAATTGTTGAGTGTGATTGGATGTTGAATATTAACTAATGCCAGTTAAAAGTTATTGATTATGTGTGTGACTATATGATGTAGAAGGAGTTCTAAGAAGTACTAATTGTTGAAGAGTGATGTTGATTGACTGTGATTTCTATGCCAGAAAAGAAGTACATTGGAAGAGTATTATTAATTGAACATTATGTAGTTCCATTGTGGTTTGAACTTTCTGATGCAAAGAATAGTAGGTAAAATCATAAACTTTGAATGTTTATGTCTGTAAGGTTCTCATAGAATGAAGTACAGACCTGTTATACATTCTTATGGAAGTTTATCCCCAGTTTAGTATTGGAGCATGTAGATAGAATAAGAGTTTGTTTAGAGTGGATAAAGAAAAGATAAATGTTATATCACCAAGGGTACTTTCCAGGTTTACGTTATATTTCTATAAAGCTGAGAGGATAATAGTTCAGCATTTTGATAATATTGTCTAGGTATGCAATGAAGTTCATAATACCTTTAGAGTTAGAGGGTATTACGAATCACAGTTTAGTTAGGAATATATATAATATTATCTGTATGTTACTAGGTTAGTGTTTATTCGATTCGATAATGAAACTGTATTAATGATTATGTAGATGTAAATAGGAACTCGTTAATACATTGTGTTATCAATGTTAAGTTTATTATATAAGACTGAATAACCTCGGGGTTACAGTATCTTGATATATATGTTGAATCGCAACATATATATATTATTATTTTGTATACACTCATGTGTTTGATTATTTGTTTAAATAAAAAGATTCTACTGTTACTTTTACCAAGAAATAACACGTGTCTGTCTTTTCTCTTCATTTAAAGGGTCGAGGCGGGCTACATTTTGGAGGCACTGCCCGGAGGATGCTGAGATGGTGTACGAGTTCTCCCTAGCGACTCCACCCAACTCCAACATCTCCGAACAGCCCTAGACGAGGCCCTACCCAATTCCAGAGACAGCTTGACAAGAAGGCCGATTCCGGAGCTATCTATGATGGCAGGATTTGAGGAGCTGATCGACGATGTGCTGCAGAGATTGTCAGCGAGCACGGAAGAGCAGCTACTAAAGGCGGCAGCGGAGCTCAAGCTACCTGAGGAAGACGTGGGGAAGGCCAAGTCGAAAGGGCGAGCAGGACTGAAGCGTGTCATCAGACGCTTCCTAGATAGGGATGAGCTGGAGGATTCAGAGGACGGAGGCAAATCAGTGTTGCAGGGTTTGGCCAAGATCCTGGGAAAGGGGGACAGAGATGGAGATGAGAATGTGGTTGAGGTAAAGGCCAGGACCACTAAGCTTCCAAGGGAACCACCCACCCAGCCAAAGTCAGACCAGCCAGCTAAAGAGGCAGACGACACGTCACAGAGATCCCCCATCCTCAAGATGACCAACCAGCTGCCACATACTCCAGTCACGTGGAGAAAGGAGTTTAGGATACAGGGGCAGATTGGCGAGCCTAGCCAGAAGGACAAACTCTCTTTCGTTTCCCTCGCAAGACAGATTAACAGTGGCTTGAAAAAAGGATTTCCAGCTGAGGAGATCACCGAAGCAGTGGTGCGTGCTGTGAATCCAGGGCTCTCGCTCCGGAGCTATTTGGAGGGTCGAGGTGATTTGGACTTGCCACTGTTGCGTCGCCTCCTGCGATCCCATTTTAGGGAGAGGGACGCTACTGCACTCTTCCAGGAGTTATCCTCGGCTGTGCAGGTTCCAAAGGAATCGCCACATGACTTCGTGCTCTGCACCCTGGACTTGAAACAAAAGGTACTGTTCGCCTCAGAGGAAAAGGGGGCAGCAATCTGCTATGGGAGTACGCAGGTCCACAAGATGGCGTGGAGAGCAATCTCCACCGGTCTCCAGGATGCTGTTATCCAGCATGAGCTCAGGTCTACTCTACAACAAGATGTATCGGATGAGGAGCTTCTGGAGGTGTTGACCACTGCAGTTGCACATGAGAGTGAGCGTCAACAAAAGCTGAAACCTCGCCAAGCCCGAGTTGCTGCTGCCATCGCAGAACCGGCAAAGCCTGAGACCACCTCTAAGCAAACGAGTAAGACAGAGGCACTGAACTTGAAAGAGCTGACGAACAGCATCCAACAGATTGTGAAGGCCGAGCTCAGTGCTCTGATGGCTCAACCGAGAGGACCAAGATCTGGCAGGAGAGAGAGGGGCTGCGAGGCATGCCAGCAACAAGGACAAGGAGAGAGCTGCCGCCACTGTTTCCGGTGTGGACGCTCTGAACATTATGCCAGGGGATGCAACATGAGGAGGCAGGGAAACGGGGTAGGGTTACTTGGGAGGGACAACCAGTAACCTCCGATCCATCAAAGTCCCGACCTACCCTCAACTCGACAACACCTACAATAAACCCCAAGACGAGGACGCGAATGATAAAACTTATTGGAAAACAATGCCTTGTATTTTTGGTGCTGAATGATACGCATGTTGAAGTCTTGTGGGACACAGGAGCACAAGTCTCAATAATTTCCTTAGATTGGCTGCGACAGTACATACCCAAAACCCAAGTCCTACCCATTTCAGCAATCCTAGATGGAGAGGAGACTTTGCAGGTGGCTGCAGTGAATGATACAGTCGTCTCATATGAAGGATGGGTGAAGCTGCAGTTGAGAATACCAAGGCGTGAACAGAAACCAGCCATCACCGTTCCTGTCCTCGTAACCAATCAAGCAATGAGGCACCCGATCATCGGTTACAATGTTATCGAGGAACTCATCAAGGAAGACTCCAAGAATGATGCCAAGATATCCCTTAATCGTATCCTCCCTAAATCTCATTGGCAGAAAATCAATGCGCTCACTGCTATTCTGAAGGGCCAGGAAGGAGAGGATATGTGCAGTGTCCTGATGGGCAGACATCCCATTACAATCAACCCTGGACAGACTCGAATGATTGTCTGCAATGTCCGCCTCAACCTCGCCGACTCAACCACTGTCCTGTTGGAAGCCGACCCCCTTCATGTCCTTCCCGACGGGTTGAGCATCGAGTCAACACCTGTCGACCTCAAGGCTGGGAGACGCATGAAGATATCCACCCCAATCACCAACGACAGGAAGTGCAGTATCACCTTACCATCGTATTCATGCTTGGGGAAACTAACTGCACTGCGCTCTGTATTACCAGCAGAGTTGCTCCAGGAGGGCAGACCACACCCAACCATGAAGGCGCATGTCGCCGAGGTGTCTGTTACATCTGCTGACAGCCTGCTAACTGAGAAATGGGCCCCATCAGTCGACTTGTCCCATCTGGATGACGGCCAGAAAGCAGGAGTGGAGGCGATGCTGAAGGAAGAAAGCGCTGCATTTGTCAAGAATGAACAAGACATGGGGTGTATCCAATCATTACAGATGCATCTTACACTGACTGACAATACACCGGTCCAGAAGACATACATGGCGGTCCCTCCACCCCTGATGAAGGAAGTGCGTGAATATCTACGAGACCTGATTAGCCGAGGCTGGATTGCAAAGTCAAAATCTGCTTACTCATCTCCAATAGTGTGCGTGCGTAAGAAGGATGGGACTTTGCGATTGTGTGTGGACTATCGCCAACTTAATCAGAGGACCATGGCCGATCGCCAGCCAATACCCCGAATCCAAGACACATTGGACACTTTAGATGGCAATCGGTGGTTTTCAACGCTGGACCAGGGTAAAGCCTACCACCAAGGTTTTATGGATGAGGCCAGCCGTCCCCTCACTGCCTTCATCACACCTTGGGGATTGTACGAATGGGTGAGGATTCCTTTCGGCTTGAAAAACGCTCCGGCTGCTTTCCAAAGATGCATGGAATCTTGTCTAGAGGGTCTCAACAACGAAATATGTGTCACATAC
The DNA here is from genome assembly GCF_037042905.1 of Lytechinus pictus. Taxonomy (NCBI): domain Eukaryota; kingdom Metazoa; phylum Echinodermata; class Echinoidea; order Temnopleuroida; family Toxopneustidae; genus Lytechinus; species Lytechinus pictus. The sequence goes on from NC_087254.1 coordinate 19,485,116, forward strand.
CTGGATGACATTCTTGTCTACAGTAAGACGTTTGAGGAACATGTTTCTCGTCTCAGAACAATCCTTCAGACAGTGCAAAAACATGGAATGAAGCTACGGCCTGCCAAATGTCATCTTTTCCAGGAAGAGGTTAACTACCTGGGACGCCTTGTTTCAGCTGAGGGCCATCGACCAAACCCGGCCGACATAACTGCAGTACTGGCTTTGAAGGAAAAGAAACCAGCCACCGTTGGAGACGTGAGGAAAATCATGGGTCTACTCGGCTATTACCGTCGGTATATACCAGATTTCTCAAAGATGGCAAAACCCATGTACAACCTGTTAACAACAGACGTCAGCTCAGGAGGAACCAAGAAGAAGAAGAAATCTAACAAACAGGCATCTAAGAAACACCACCAGGCTTCTTCCCGCACTCCTGTAACATGGACACAACTTCACCAAGAGAGAGTGGAGATGCTAATCGATCATTTGGTCCAACCACCCGTTATGGCTTTTCCAGATTTCTCACAGCCATTCGTGTTACACACAGATGCATCACAGGAAGGTCTTGGAGCAGTCTTGTACCAGCGCAAAGATGGAAAGTTACGGGTGATCGCCTATGCATCCCGCACCCTTACACCGGCAGAGCGGAATTATAATTTGCACTCTGGCAAATTGGAATTTCTAGCCCTGAAGTGGTCAGTATGTGACAAGTTCCGCGACTACCTATTCTATGCTCCCTCTTTCCTTGTCTACACAGATAACAATCCGCTGACCTACATGATGTCTACCGCAAAGTTGAATGCAACTGGGCAAAGATGGGTATCAGAGCTTGCTGACTTCAACTTCACAGTGAAATACCGCCCAGGCCATGCCAACGCTGATGCAGATACGCTGTCAAGGATGCCTCTGAACATAGAGACATACATCGACGAATGCACAGAACAATCGCCAGCTTCCAGTATATGTGTAGCAGTGACACAAGTGCATGAAGCTCAGGAAACCCTTCCACTAGTAGCCAGCCTTACAGCGGATATTGCCATGGCTGAGGGTTTGGACGATAGCTCATCCCCAATCCAAGAAGTATCCAAGGAAGAACTCGCCAAGGCTCAGCATGATGACCGTGTGCTTGGAAAGATCATCAAACTGAAAGAACAGGACAACTCTCCAACCCCCACATGTTGGAGGTCTGCTTCTAGTGAAGAGAGAGCCCTCTTGCGAGAGTTGAAGAAACTGGAGTTAGGGCAAGATGGCATCCTCCATCGTAGAACACCAACTAGAAGACAAATCGTCCTACCTCCATGCTACCGGATGCGAGTGCTCAAGGATCTGCATGTAAACATGGGTCATCTTGGTGTAGATCGAGTACTCGATTTAGCAAGGCAAAGGTTCTACTGGCCAAACATGCAGAAAGATGTGGAACACTTCATCCATCATGAATGTAGCTGTCTCATCCAGCGTAAACCTAACCGACAGATTAGAGTTCCAATGGTACCAATCATGACATCTGAGCCCCTAGAGCTCATCTCCATAGACTTTGTACACCTGGAAACCAGTAAAGGTGGTTATGAGTATATACTTGTTGTGGTTGATCATTTTACAAGGTATGCTCAAGCATATCCCACGAGGAATAAGTCTGGCCAAACTGCAGCTGACAGAATCTTTAATGATTTTGTACTTAGATTCGGTTTTCCCCGCCGGATACTCCATGATCAAGGAGGCGAGTTTGAGAATAGGTTATTCCACCGGCTGCAGCAGCTATCAGGGGTGCAGAATTCAAGGACAACTCCCTATCACCCCCAAGGGAATGGAAAAGCTGAGTGTTTCAACAGGACACTCCTTTCGATGTTGAGGACGCTTTCCGTGGAGCAAAAGTCAAACTGGAAGGAGCACCTACTTAAAGTAGTCCACGCCTACAATTCTACTCGAAACGAGGCGACTGGCTATGCCCCAGCCTTCCTGATGTTTGGTCGTACACCAAGGCTACCAATCGACTTAGCATTCGGACTGAATGAAGAACACTCCACAACTGGTGACCAAAAGACATATGCTCAGAGATGGAAAACAGCCATGAGGGAAGCCTATGACCTGGCAAAGCATACATCGCAGGCCAAGGCAGAAGCTACAAAGAAAACCAGAGACAAGGGACTACATCCACTCCCCTTAGAGCAAGGTGATAGGGTACTGGTGAGAAATATGGTACCACAACAAGGGCCCTCAAAATTGCGGTCATACTGGGAGAAGCAAGTTCATATCGTGAAACGGCGTCTTTCTCCAGACATCCCTGTATATGAAGTCTGTCCTGAGATCGGTCAAGGTAGAGTTAGAGTGCTCCATCGCAATATGTTGTTGCCCTGTGATTACTTGGGATTGCGAGTTCAGCAGGATCAGCCAAGCGGAGACAGGCAGAGACGAATACCTCGGGCACTACCACAGGCCTCCCCAGCAGAGATGAGAGACGAAAGTGGTGACTCGGATGATGAAGAAGTCACGCTTATTCCTGTTCATCCACACATTGCATCACCACCATCTTCGCCACCTCCACCTCAGCCCCCATCTCGACTTGAGCCAAGGTATCCATTGCAGCCAACACCAGACAGCAGGATTGCTGATGATAACCAGCAAGGCACACCTCAAGCACCCTTACCTCATCCTGCTAACATACCTCCACCTCCCCCTGCCCCAATCCCACCTGTCCCAATGCCACCTTTCCTACCACCACCACCACCACCACCTCCCACTTTCTTTTCTTCACAGGATGCTGACCTCTACGACTCAGGAGACTGTAGCCCTCCGCAGCAGGATCGTCGGAACCCACCACGCAGGAGACAGCCTCCGCCGGTTCTGACCTATACTCAGCTTGGTGAGCCTCAGCAATGGCGACGGGACCCCAATGTCAACATGGTGCAAACTGAGCTCCCAAGGATGAATGGACAGCCAGGGCTGTACTACCCGCATACACAACCACACCAGAGGATGATGCATCAAGCAGACCCCTGGTCATGGGATGCTGGCCTACCGAGAGGACAGCAGCAGGTTCGTATACCTCATGAAATGCCTTCGTTTATCTCCAGGCCTGCGTGGGACGCGGGACAATTCCAGCAATGGCAGCCATGGATGACAAGGACCCCCGCCCCACAGCCGACATTTGGTCAGAACTAATTTGAACATTTGAACAATTGACCTATACGAACACTGGACCGTATGTCTAGCTCGGACACCAAAATCATGAATATGACATCTTGGAAAGAGACTGCGGCAGATATTCTAATTTAAAATAAGTTATTTTTATGGTTTTTTTTTAAGATCATGAGTTCTTGGATGTTTAGAAAAACCTTTTGGACATTTTGCATGTTCTAGAGAGTCCTCTGGTTATCTTTTGTGCTGGATTGTACCGATAGTGAAAAGTCCTGCTAAAAGGTAATGTTAGGGTAGCATGGGTGACTTTCAGTGTAATTACGGAGAGAGTATGCAGATACTGCGACGGAAAAATTTATTACTTGAAACAACTGTAAAAGTTGCTTGGATAAGAAAGGAAGGCCTCTTTTCTTCTTCCAGACCTCTGAAATGGAATAATTCCATGAGGAAGTGAATTTTTTTTTTTCCTTTTGACTCTGCCACAGAAATGAGTTCTCTCATTCTTTTGATACCAGATGACTACTCTAGGTGTGCAAGCGTTTATTTGAATACATGCATATTTTTGTTTAAACTGTTGTATTGTAAGTTGATGATGATAGGGTACCATGAAAATGAACCGGCCAGCTTATTTTTTCGGGGGGAGAGTGTGGGCAGGCCCACAAAGTACACAAAGGTACAAGCAGGCCTTTAATTAACACACCTGGCAGTCCCTCTATTGGTAATGATGGTTACCCCTGTAACATAATCGAAGAGTCCAGATACTGCAGGAGTTTGAACACACTTTGTGAGAAGGGCATTCTACTGTTACTTTTACCAAGAAATAACACGTGTCTGTCTTTTCTCTTCATTTAAAGGTAAGCTTGGTTCATCTTTCAAGTTATTATAATCATTGAATTGTTGAGTGTGATTGGATGTTGAATATTAACTAATGCCAGTTAAAAGTTATTGATTATGTGTGTGACTATATGATGTAGAAGGAGTTCTAAGAAGTACTAATTGTTGAAGAGTGATGTTGATTGACTGTGATTTCTATGCCAGAAAAGAAGTACATTGGAAGAGTATTATTAATTGAACATTATGTAGTTCCATTGTGGTTTGAACTTTCTGATGCAAAGAATAGTAGGTAAAATCATAAACTTTGAATGTTTATGTCTGTAAGGTTCTCATAGAATGAAGTACAGACCTGTTATACATTCTTATGGAAGTTTATCCCCAGTTTAGTATTGGAGCATGTAGATAGAATAAGAGTTTGTTTAGAGTGGATAAAGAAAAGATAAATGTTATATCACCAAGGGTACTTTCCAGGTTTACGTTATATTTCTATAAAGCTGAGAGGATAATAGCATTTTGATAATATTGTCTAGGTATGCAATGAAGTTCATAATACCTTTAGAGTTAGAGGGTATTACGAATCACAGTTTAGTTAGGAATATATATAATATTATCTGTATGTTACTAGGTTAGTGTTTATTAGATTCGATAATGAAACTGTATTAATGATTATGTAGATGTAAATAGGAACTCGTTAATACATTGTGTTATCAATGTTAAGTTTATTATATAAGACTGAATAACCTCGGGGTTACAGTATCTTGATATATATGTTGAATCGCAACATATATATATTATTATTTTGTATACACTCATGTGTTTGATTATTTGTTTAAATAAAAAGATTCTACTGTTACTTTTACCAAGAAATAACACGTGTCTGTCTTTTCTCTTCATTTAAAGGGTCGAGGCGGGCTACAAAAACACCTTTTCAATAATTTACATTATAATTGTTTAAAAAACACTTTTTAGTATCAATTCTAAAGTTAATTTCATTGAAAAGGGATTTGCAAATATGTTTACTAACTCATGTAGGATTGTGACATTAGCATCTAGATTCATTCATTGCAGTCATGCCTTATTTTGGCGCAAGTCAAAATTTACATCACTGCAAAGAGTACCTACTGTTTATCGAAGCGTGGACACATACCACAAAAATGTGGTATCAAATGAATTTGGAGAAGATACTCTTTCCAGCCTTATTATGATTATGGGTTCATGACAATTTTTTCCTTAAAATGGCGATTTGTGACGTGTCAAGTATTTTTGAACCACACAGTATAATTGACCATTGTAATGAGTCATAAAGATAAGAGAATAGAGTAACAAGTGGAATGCCTCTGGCCGTCTCACCTGCATCACGCGATTCAATATAGCAGCAGTGCTGATTTTGAAAACTACTATAACTCGCACAAGATGTTCAGTGATACTTGGTTACTCTTATTTCCACGTTTTATGAACTAGACCAATACACTTATAGAGATATGATGGCAATTCAACAAATACCCCCAACGTGGCCAAAGTTCTTTGACCTTACATGACCTTTGACCTTGATCATGTGACCTGAAACTCGCACAGGATGTTCAGTGATACTTGATTACTATTATGTCCAAGTTTTATGAACTAGACCAACACACTTTCAAATTTATGGCTGTAATTCAACAAATACCCCAATTTGACCAAAGTTCATTGACCCTAAATGACCTTTGACCTTGATCATGTGACCTGAAACTTGCACAGGATGTTCAGTAATACTTGATTACTATTATGTCCAAGTTTCATGAATCAGATCCATAAACTTTCAAAGTTATGATGGTAATTCAACAAATACCCCAATTCGGCCAAAGTTCATTGACCCTAAATGACCTTTGACCTTGGTCATGTGACGTGAAACTCATGCAGGATGTTCAGTGATACTTGATTAACCTTATGTATAAGTTTCATGAACTAGGTCCATATATTTTCTAAGTTATGATGACATTTCAAAAACTTAACCTTAGGTTAAGATTTTGATGTTGATTCCCCCAACATGGTCTAAGTTCATTGACCCTAAATGACCTTTGACCTTGGTCATGTGACATGAAACTCAGGCAGGATGTTCAGTAATACTTGATTAACCTTATGGCCAAGTTTCATGAACTAGGTCCATATACTTTCTAAGTTATGCTGTCATTTCAAAAACTTAACCTCAGGTTAAGATTTGGTGTTGACGCCGCCGCCGCCGTCGGAAAAGCGGCGCCTATAGTCTCACTCTGCTATGCAGGTGAGACAAAAATACAGTAAAACATTGATATACAAAACAGAATCAGATAAAAAATCTTATTACTACGGAACAAGAAACAACTCTCATATCTCATATTATAATGTCATTCTCTATCATCATCCAAAGTGTTGTTGTGTTCGTACGATTTGCGCAAGATTTTTAAGGGGTGCCATAATCCCCCCCCCCCCGAGACTGATAAGACTAAAAATACCCCTGGCCTGGGGTACTCTCACGGTTAAAGAGTAAAATAAAAAAAAATAAAAAGCACAGAGAGAGGTTACTATCATATACATGTATCTCTAATAAAGAGCAAACAGCTTTCTGCTTTCATAATTGTAGGCCTATGTTCTTCTTGGTTCTAAAATCCAGATTTTTTTTCTTTGGTGTAATGGACACAAATTCAAATTACTCTTTCAATCAACAAAATGTTTCAGGCTAATCATATATACAGCAAATAAACCAGACTGAAATATGTCTCTTAGGGCTATTATGTGTTGTTCGGGACATTTCGACAATATCTAGTCTCTTAGCTAAATGCTCGAGCAATATTTTCTTTTTTTGTCAATGATAAAGCTATAGGGGTAGTCATGTGAAAAAACCAATAACCAACAAAATTGCTTGATTATGGATGAAGTAAAGGTAAAAATGTTTTACATGCTGTACAAGACTCAGAAATGTCCCGTACGGAATGCAACAGTTACACCTCTAATTCACCCATGGACAACATATTTTTGTTGGTTGTCATTTTTTACATAACTACCAATAGAATCCTCCCTTAATGTTAAGTATTGCACATATCGAGGCTCTATTAAAATAAAAGAGTTTTTTTTATATATCACCAAATCTACACTGATAATTAGCACTTGAGCTCCCTAATAATACTGCAAACTCTGAAGAAAAATCTTTTCCTTTTTAATATTTGAAAGCACTAAAAAAATTGTATGATGATTGCAGAATTAATGATCTTCCTAACATTAGTAAGTACTGTAAATCTTTTCAAAGAAACTCAACAATTATTCCCTTTCTTTCTTCAATTTCTATAAAATGCTTCACAAATTACAATAGGCCTACAATACCCTTTCACCAGTTATACATGTAGTCATAACTGAAATGAAATAATTGATAAATAATAATTCTTTTAAAAAAGATAAATAGACATTTACATTGAGTTAGATTTAATTTCCTCACAATATGGCATGAATTCCAAAGCAAAATAAAAGTGAGCATCAGCAAATAATTTCACATCAAAACTTGTCTTTGTCTTGAAACAAAAAATTACTCACAGGCAGCCCTGATAGGAAGACCCTGACTAGAATGACCCATGGATCTCATGGGAAAAAATAAGCCTGTTCAAAGGCATTTGATGTCTGAGATAGGTTGACTGGGTCATAGTTGTAGATCAAATGCTTGGCCATCTCATCAGGAGAGCTGAACTGGTGCTGACTCTTCCGTGCTGGATCATCAAAAAGAGAACCAAGATGTCAAAAAACTTACAAGAGCAGTTGATTTGTATCCTGTGTTAAGGATTATTAGCAGTGTTGTCGCTACATACAGTATATTGCATGACAATACTCTTTTTTTTCTAACCATAATCCTTTGGCACTTGGGTGGTAATTATGGACTTCGACTCTGTTCAAACACATGGTAGGCACCAGCCAATCTCTCATCAGAATTCCCAATTTTTTTAATAGTTGATCACCGGGTACTGGCTGGTGCTCAATATCATAGTTTTTATATGAACCATGTAACGTATCCTTTGTATACTGCCATGAGTGTTATACATGTAATACTAAATAATAATAGATTTATATAGTGCACTTTCCATCTTGATTAGATGCTCAAGGCGCTTCAGAGCAGAACAACAAAAACTATCATCATGTCTGGAAACAAAATAAATGAATCAGTAAATAAATGAATTTATAAATATCACAACTAGAATTCATATAAATTACTTTGAATTTATCTTATGTCATGAGAATTAATATTAGATGATTTACCTTCCTCTACAAAGAAGTTTGCCATATACTGCATGAGCTCCACACATTCCTTAGCATGACATGAATTCACTTTCCATTCAAAGGCATTCTTCTCAGGATGCCATTGGGTGCCATAAAATGGGTAGTCATACGCTGAAAAGAAAAGAAATAATTACCAAGGTAATTAATTCCCTGTCCAGCTCATAAAATAATAATAATAATAATAGGCATTTATATAGCGCCATCTATTTAGAAATATTCTATTCCGAGGCGCGTTGGTATTATTATTATTACCCCGGCTTTAGCTCGAGCTGCCTTTCAGCGCTCATGCATTCAAGGAATTAATCCTGCCAGGTACCCATTCATCTCACCTGGGTCGAGTGCAGCACAATGTGGATAAATTTCTTGCTGAAGGAAATTACGCCATGGCTGGGATTAAACCAAACAGTTACCAACATTTACCAAACCCTGCATTATGCTACATTTACCTTTTTAGCCAAACACAAGCACACATTTGTCACAAAAAAGCCTACATGTATTTTCATTCATTATTATATAAAGATTTAAATTTTTCAGATGTTTGGTAAAGAGTGCCATCTTGTGGCTGAAACCAAAAATAGTAAACAGACTTGGCCAATACCACTAAAATAATCAATTTCCCTCCTAATTGCCACAGTTTTTATCGATTTTTCAAAAATCAACAAATTAACAGAGAATATTTAAAGTTTTCATCCATAACATTGAACATATGATAAGAATTTCACAGGTAAATTTATGCAAAACACAAGTTAGCAATATGATGATAAGGCAAAACAATGTAATAAGCAACAAGCATAAAATGATTTAAATAATTTTGAGAAGTTGTTTTGTGAGAATACCTTCAACGGTTGATATGAACCTAACACCATTCAGGTCTACGTTGGTTGAAAGAACTTGAAAGAAGGAGGACAAGGCTGTAAATCTGGTAAAATTCTGTGAACAATACAAAATATATTATTACTGGTCTAATTTAGTTTATGTATCAAGATCACCACTTGCAATTTATCATCATCATCCCCAACATCATCATAACCATCTTAATACCACCCCAATCATTACCATCATTATCATCGCCACATAATTATCATACCAGGCCTGAAATTTTGACATCTTTTAATGCAAGGTCATCTTTCTACAGGGCACATTTATATATTACAGTGCAAATGGGAAAATAAAAAAGGCACATAGAATATCTGATAATGAGAGGGGCACCAAGATGAATTAATAGGGCATCTATTAAAGGCCATAGCCCTTATAGATAGTCTTGGATTAATTTAAGCCCTCTTATCCTCATCATCACCATTTTCATCCTCATCATAAACACCACCATCGTCATTTAAATATTGCCATCACCACCATTACCATCATCATCATCACTATCACAATCACCATCATTTTACAACCACCAAAATAATCATCATCATTATCACCACCAACTACACCATCGCCATTATCACCCAAATAACCACTATCATCATTATCATTTATCTTGAAGGGCCTCACCGAAACTTTCTTTGATAAATCATTGAATTATGATAAATTTGAATGAGAAGTAACTCCTAAAGCCTGGCTCACATCTTTGCCTTTTTAAGCTGTGTACAGCTCCATTAGTTGGAAAAAGCAATACGCAACCTAACTTGCAATCACACTTTTACCTGCAAGCTCATTAGAGATTGTACAAACTTGCACGTAATAAAGCTAGGTAATGTGGACTAAAGCAAGGAAATTTGCAGTAAATCAAACCTTAACGCTGCGTTAATGCCTACGTGAAGTCACTCGCTGTTACTTGTTGTTACTCGTTCTTGCACATCCTTGCTCATATTTGCTTGTTGCCACTAGTCTTTGCTCGTTGCCACTAGTCTTAGCTCGTATGAATTTTGGTTGCCTTCAGACCTCTGCGGATATTTGAAAAATTCAAACTACTGGGCTAGAAACAAACGCCTCTGCGTTAGCCTATATATTGACCTCGTATTAGCTTATTTCATTGCGCTTTGTTGCGTTTGACTGCGTTTGTCTACATTCAGCTGATTGCAAGCCCAAAACGTAAAGGTGTAAGCCAGGCTTATTGACCACATCATCGCTTTCATACTTACAGTTGGAGTTAATGCCATGTTATGTGAGTTGAGAGTTGAATTGACTGTTGATAGAGTCTTGATGATACTGGGAGGTGTAGTGTTGGCATTCAGCAATCTACTCTGTTCATAACCTAGAAAGAAAAATGGCATTCTTATATATCAAACTCTATGGGGATGAATGTATGACTTGAGTAACAGGGGCATACTTCAAAATCAAATATCAACTGCAGCCCCATTTCATAAAAGAGTCAAATTACAACTCGACACCATCTCTATAGAAAGCCAAGCTGGGTAATATGTAGCCTACAATCTAGGCAGAGGCTGCAGTTATTGTCTTTGCTGTTAAGCTGAACGCAAGCGATACGTCTGATCTGGCGAAGACTGCATTTAGAGCTGCAAAGCAGCCACCGCCTATATACTCCCGTCTTGCTTTGGATGTTGTTTTTATTATCGACTTTGAAATGACGCAGTTTTTCGTACGAAAAATTCTTATGCATATGTATGAGAACAAATAAATCGGACCAATCAGAAATACGTTGGAAAGAAGGTAATGCATATAAGTCACATGACATGACGTACACTTTCTTCATCCACGATGACGAGTATGAGTACACGCGACAAACTTCTGCGAGAGTTTGGATTATGCTGCCGATAAACTCCGCATTCCTAGTGGAAAATTCCGAAATCTTTAAGAATCTGCCTTTCGTAGCACTATTGACTACGGGAGGGATGTGGAAAAAGCGAAATCTACCAGGCAATCCCTCTGTGTAACGATGATATCTTCGCTTTTATGATCTCAAGTCGTTGGCACACGACAGCAATACAGGTACCGGTACGGATCCCGGTACCACAACACGTCAAACGACGAGATGAATACATGAATATTGATTGGGCAGACGGGAGTGTATAGGCGGTGGCTGCTTTGCAGCCACAAATGCGTAGTCTTTGCCAGATCAGACGTATCACTTGCGTTCAGCTTAACAGCAAAGACAATAACTGCAGCCTCCGCCTAGATTATAGGCTAGGTAATATGCTGAATGGGCAAAAATGCATATGCATGGAACAGGCATGTAGAAAGCATATATATCTGTTACCTACAGGTAACAGTTATTGTCCATCTTGGCTTTCCATAGAGATCATGTCTGTTACCTACAGGTAACAATCATAGTCCATCTTGGCTTTCCATAGAGATTATATCTGTTAACTACAGGAAACGGTTATTGTCCATCTTGATTTTCCACAGAGACGGCATCTAGATAAATGGGGTCACAATATGCATATACTATATACTCTGTCTATGTCTTGGCTTCATATAATTCTCTGTCTGTTTAAAGCTAAATTACAGTAGTTGCAGTAAAACACTAATTTCGTGAGAAAGTCTGTTAAACCAAGGTTAAGTATGACTATATCATCGTGAATCTAGATCTGGTACAGTTACATAAACTGAACTTTGTGAAATCATAAAATCTAAGCTGAAATACGATCACACTGAAGATCGCCAACACAGATAGGCACACGTGGGACAGTGTATTATTATTGCTGGAATAAAGACCCGACGGAAGTGACCGAATCCGCACTTATTTTGGTTATTTCTCAGCAATTACACAATTTCTTCCAGAATCCTTTGGCACATACTTTTTATTCATACAAACAGACACTTGGGTGGTCATTATATTAGATTCTGTAAAAAGTCATTTTGAGATCGTTACCAGAACTGGAATTTACCTTTAAACAATAGCTTTAACAGATTGCATTCAAATCAATATGCTGACCACTATCATTGACAAATTATCATTGCCTGATAAAGATTACCATTGGTCAATTACACATGAGACAAACAACTCACTTCCTTTCATTATAGACAGCAATGACCCTATACAGGGTCATCAATAAAGTGACTGAACTTTATCTCTCTCAAACTTGCAAAAAACAATAGCTTGATTTTTGTGCCTTTAGGATCTACTGTCAAATTTTCTGGTGCCAAAATATGAACAATCCTCAGTTATCAAATACATGTAAATGTATGTAAAGTTCAAGGTGATGCTAGCCCATGTTATAGGCACTTTGCAAGAATGAAATAAAATGACAATCATCAATTTTATCATCACCACCATCATCTATTTAAAAAGCACCTTGAGCAATCTGCATATAAGTGCATTATCATCATCATCATCATTATCATCGTCATCATCATTATCATCATCAGTAGCAGCAGCATCATCATAATCATCATAATCATCATTATCATCTCTATCACTATCATCTTCATCGTCCTCCTCCTTCTCATCATCACAATCATAATCATCATCATTGTTACCATCACTTCATTATCATCATTATCATCATCTTCTTCATCACCACCACCATCACCTTCATCATCATCATCATCATCATCATTACCATAATCATCATCACCATCATAATCATCATCATCATCATCGGCCTCCTCCTCCTCATCATCATCATCATTACTACATACATATCATCATATAAGAAAAGATATCTGAACCTTACCTTGTTCTAGCTGTACAGGGAAACTAATATTAGATGCCTTGATGCCTTCTTTAAGTACATCTTCTCCAGCCGTCTGCACCATAAGCTCCTCAAATCCAAGACATATCCCCCAGAGAGGAAAGAAGTCTCCTTGTTTATTAGCCTAGGGTATAATCGACAAAGGGAATGGGATCAATGTTTTATAAACTGGTTGTAACAGCACAAACATGATTATGACTGAAATTTCTAAAAATGATAGACTAAATTCTCATTAAAACTTGTTATTGATGAAAAATTTTCTATATTATTCTGTTTATTTTCAAGTTTTTCCTCATTTAACATTAATGTGTCATTACTTTTACCTTTTTGGTATGATTTATAAAAAAAAGATACTTTTTATTAAATCCTAACTTGCACTGGGGGGGCTGAAAGGCCCCCCTCCCATTGACTAATTTCACCATGTGCACCAAGTCATCTTGTGACTTTTTTATTTGAAGCCTTGCGCATATTTTGACACCAAGTTTGTGAAAATATGACATCTGTTACAGAGTCATGTGACTTTCTGGCTTCTGTGACCAGAAGTCAAACTATAAAGTGATTTTTTCCAATTTTTGTACAAAATCAATAGGAAAGTGATGGATGTTTTTCATTCTAAATCAGACCTTGTTCATCATTTATTTCAACATAAAATTGATCAAAATAAAGTACTCAAACAAAATATGTAACAAAAAATAATAAAATAAACATTAAAAACAAAAGGATACATAAAATCATAAAACAATAAAATATATATAAGAATAAATGTAAATTTCAGATATTTTTCTATGCTTCAATATTAACAAGGCTTCCAGGATACTTCTTAGAAAAAGAAAATTTACAAGAAGCTTTGTTTATAAAGTTATTACAGAAATGTATGATTTATGCATATCATGTAAAAAAGCATTTTTATTTAATTTTTACCACTGTTTAGCTCTTTGTGCAATTCAAAAGGCAATTGCAACTTTTCCATCAGCCCCTTTGGACCCCCCCCCCCCTCCCCAGTAATTTCACGGACCAAAATAGCCCAGTTCAGTTAAGGTTATTTGATCATCATCACGTTAGTATACAGTGTATATACTTTTCATTAGGTAATTAACTTTTATCATGACTGAGTAAAACCATATTCATTACTATCATCAAAGTGTAAAATGTAATACCTGAACAATCTTTATCAAATTATCAAACATAAATGTACAGATAATTGAAATAATCCATTTCCTTGGAGTTTACCTCAAGGCCTAAATGATAGAGAATATGTGCTGCCCCTGAATAGCCGATGTGAGAAACATCTATAATGTCAGATCCTCCTCCAGGAAACAGTATCCTGAGATAGAATAAAATGGAGAAGAAAAATACTCAGAATTCTGTCTTAGGACTCTTATCAATAAACTTGTGTTCAATATCTCACGATCAATCATTTTATACTGATATGTAAAAATAGATTATTTTGGTGGTATAAATGCAGTTCTGGAGGTAATTTCCATTTCAAAATTGGTGATGACTTTTTCATGCTATCTAATAAATTTGCTTTGATCAAGGAAATTTAGTCACTGTTCTGTTGATCTTACCTTATAAATGTGACCGTAGACCACAAAAAGCATGTAATAGGTTGTAAATATTGGAATTTGCTTATTTTTAAATGTTGAATTAATCATGCTTATTTATGATTGGGTAAGGAATACTAGATTATTAAAGCTAAAACTTTCTGAATAATCCTCTCTCTTATCTGTAATCGAAAACTATCTGAAATGGCACTAATGATTTTGTAACTTTTTGCCTTATTATGAGAGCAGACATTATTTCAAAACTCTCATGTTGTAAACCAGATCCTATCCACCATGAAATCACATTGAATATTCAATCACCAGACTTCAGAAAAAATGACAAATAATTTTTCTTTTTTAATAAACCATTGTCTCCCCTTTCTGCTCACCACTGAAATCCCTTTGCAACTTTGGGGTTGCTTTAAGGTGGAGAGTTATGATCCCCAGCTCAAAGTCCACTTCATTTATACATTCAAAGAATTATTTCAATTACATTCTAACTTTTCTTTCAATCACATGGTAATTAACAGGCTTAAAAAGTGAATATTTTAGCCTTAGGAAATATGAAAGATTCTATAAACATTAAACACAAGGGCCTGTATTCTGAACTCGGGTTTAAATTAAACCCTGGTTTAAAGTTGTGGTTTAACTATGGAGAGCCAATTGGAGCACAAATCCCTTACAGAACACATTCAATATATTAACTCATATGACACCCAAATTGTTCATTGTCTGGGAATTGTCTGGGAATGATAACTGAAGTATTTTTCTTCATTATGAAAGCAAAAGGAAACAAAATAGTAAACATAAGAAACATACAATATATACAGAATTTTTTAACTTTTGGCTCCCCATAATTTTAGCAGAGTTAGACCGTGGTCTAAGTTAAACCTGACTTCAGAATACGGGCCATAGCTTCCTACAGAAGCAGAGTTCCCAGGAACAAATGTCTTTGAAACCTCATCTTACCCATTGAGAGATTTGAAAATGTTGTTATAGTATTCATCCGTTTGATTTACAAGGATGGGAACAACTCGAGCACCAGCAGACTCCAGATACTTGATGTAGGATGCAGCGATGTAAGAGGCCCCATACTTCTTTGTCGATGAGGAACTCCCTTGCGCCAACACACCTTAAATGCGTTTGGAAAAAAAATGTGTAACTTACTCAATTACCAATATTAACAGTAAGGCCCTAAAAGACTACCTTCCCCCTTTCTTTTCAAATTAAATTCTCTAGATGCAGTATCAATACATAACTGCTCCTACCACTCTCAGTAAATCCAAAATGGTATGTTTGTCTAGACCGGGAAAATTATTCATGGTTGATGTTGCAGCTCCTCCAGACTATCAAAAAATATAGGGCTTATAATGACAACTTACAATCAGGCTCATTTTACACTGCCCTTATAAAAAAATTGATTTGGATTGAACTGAACTTGGAAAATGGCCCTCTAGTCTTACATATATCTTTTGTAGCATTATTGTAACTAATAATCAATAAATTGTTCATCATAAGTCAATACAGAACTATAGTCAAGACAGCCCGGCACATAAAGTGGATAACTAGACCTAGATTTACAGAATAGATTCTTGCAACATGATCACCCTCCTCGATTATACCCTCATTTTCCTTCTTTAACTTTTTAACTGAGCACTCCTACTTTTGCTTCTCAAGTTCTCATCCTCCTTTCTTCTTTCGATCCTTCTCCTTCTCAATCTCCTGTCAAACTTCTCATTCTCATCCATTTCATCACTGGCTAGACCAAAAGCTTCAGTTTCTGTGATGTCAGTTGTTCCACTTGACTCCTGACTTGACTACTCTCTTGATTGTGTAGGAAAGTTTTAAATGTAAAAAAATATATGTTTAAAAACCCCTCCAAACAGATGAATTCAACTGCATGGCATGCATTGATTGGTCTGCTTTCCAATGAAATGTTTCTTCAAAAGACAAAACACAATAAATGCTTGTGAAGTTGTGTATTATTCTTGAATAAACATGCATGCTGTAAAAAGACTTTGGCAGTGTATCCTATTGCCGGACACCTTTATTTTAGTGCTTTAAAAATGACAACTAGAGGAAATACAATCAAGAAAAATTCACACTTGCTATTCCAAATATTATGAAAATTATGAATATGATGAAATTATTTTATATTTACCAACCATTTTCTTTGCATCGCACTTGCCGCATACCCCTCCACGAAAAACAATTATTTTCGGACGCACGCCGGACGGGTAAAGATATCCTTGATTATAATGATGTAAGAACAAATTTGTGTGATTTTTTTCTTCTTATATCATATCATGAGTAAATTCTAAGTTTTTATTTGCTTTTTTTATATCGAATCTGAGCAGATGTTGGTAATAAATTCGTATTTGATAACTTATTAAATCTTATCTTGTTTGCTGCATGTTCCATGGCACTTTCCAATAATAATAAGTTCTATCGATGCGCTGCCGATCGACGGCTCTACTCACGGTAAACCTCGCGCACGGGTACCTTGAGAACTAGCCGTCGACGATCACCCACAATACACCATACCTCATCATTCGATCGAAGGAGTGGACGAGATTGAAATTCGGCAAATCAGGCCCATATTTCCGTTAGAAAATATACAAATTGTTAATGCAAACTATGTCATCAGTAGAGGCGCACGGCCAATATGGGAGACTCTCTCCAATAGGGGAGACAATCTCCCACATTGGAGACTTGCTTTGCAAAAGGACAAAAGAAACAACACCAACAAAAGCATGATTTTTTCCACCCAAAATTTTTGTCTCACTGAGGTCAGAAGCCCATTTGTTTTGTATGTGATTGACAACAAAAATCCTTATCAAAACAAAAGTAGACGGTGAATATTTAAAGTAGACGGTGAAAAGGGGTAATTTTTCATGAGGAATCTGCTTATCACATTTTTATTTGCCGCCAAGGTAATCCTTTTGCAGCAAATGTAAACAAAGGAAATTGGACTCCAAAACTGGAGACTGTCTCTGAAATTGGATACCCAAATTCTTTACAAAAGTCTCTGATATTGGAGATAATCTCCCACATTGGAGACAGTCTCCAATATTGGCCGTGCGCCTCTACTGGTCATATGATATTTTAAGCATTTTCTGTCATTTTAGAGATAAATAAGGTAAAAGTTTGATTTTTTCACCTTGTTTTAGCAATCTTGTTCTATGTATTGCTCTGTGAAATCGAATTGCGGAAGTCTTACGGTACGAAATTGTTTTCGAACGCAGTAATATGCGCGTCCGGAATCATAATATTGTCCGGTAATTTAGTAATACATTACAAATACAATACGTGACGATACTATTACTAAAAAATATGTGAAACACAGATCCTGCTTGAATTCGTAATCAGCTAATACACCGAGGACCTTGGATACGTGTCTTTGGGTACACAGATAATTAGTCAAAAATATTTGGCACAATTAAGCACGGTCAAATTAAATAGTGAGGTCCGCGATGGAGGGCCCACTCCACTCACACGTATTGCGACTATGCTGGGCCCACTCAACATAATAGCAATCGCAGCTCTCACCCAGCCAGAGCGCCTGGCGCGACACAGGTGGAGTTTCCGTAATCACAATCAAAAGGCGAGAAATCAGCCGGAGAATTACTTCAGTGAAACAAAAAATAAATACGTGGTATTGCAACTTACCCACAACGGGACGAAGTGGAAGAGCATATGTAGAGATGATTGACACTGAAATAATTAGGAAAGTTACTTTAAAGATAAAAGTATTCATTGTGAAATTAAGTCGGAACGTCGTCTGCAAAATCCTCGAGTACGGTGCCGTACTTGTTGTGAACGATCGTGTGATGCAATCAGAGTTATCAGACCACGCACGCGCACTTGATGATAGCGAGGCTATAACGGTAGAGCTCGAGCTCGCTACGAGATGGAGGCCGAGGATGCCTGCCGATGACGTGATGGTGTGGGGGTGCCGGGTGGCGAGGGTGGACGCAATGGGTCGATAGACGAAAAGGATTCAAGAATCAACAAAATTAAAATCTTAAAATAGAGAGAGTGTCTTCACTGGCGTAAATGGGGGGGGGGGGGGGGGCCTGGCCCAAAAAAGTTCCACCACCAAGATAAAAATGAGAAAAATGAACAAAAGGAAAGGAAAAAAACACATTAAATATGTTATTTTATATTGACTAATTAATCCCTCTTTAGCTTTTCTTATCAAAGAAGGTAAAAAATATTTCTTGTTCACTCAAAACTTTCAAAAATTGTGCTCATTACACAGTGATGTTTGGGGTTTGTCCCCCTAATTTTATTTGGCTCATTACCCTACTGGGTGTTTGTGTGAGGAAACAGGGGTATACAATTTTTCCCTCCCCCCTTCCCCCCCCCCAAAAAAAAAAAAATATTCAGGGTTGCAAGCTGCATGTCCAATGGAAATGAATAATTGTCATCGTTGGAAAAGGCAGAAAGGAAGGCTTTTGTAGTCACATTCATTTTCTTTTCAATTTTTTTAAGGTCTACTGCCATCACAATTCATTCATATTCATTCTCATCTGTTTTATCTTATTTCCCAAAAAGAGCACATCCTTTTTTTTCTTTATTGTGTACATCCTGCCACTCCCCCTCTTCTCATCCCCCCTCTCACTCTCTCCCTCCCTCCCTCCCCCTCTCCCATTCTTTCTCCCTCTCTCTCTCAGCTCTCCCTCTCCGTATGTCTGTGAGTTAAAAACATGGCAAATAGTTAATCTGTGCATCAAAGTGCATTACAAAAATTATTCTATGCATTTCAATCACTT
Organism: Lytechinus pictus; assembly: GCF_037042905.1. Classification (NCBI taxonomy): domain Eukaryota; kingdom Metazoa; phylum Echinodermata; class Echinoidea; order Temnopleuroida; family Toxopneustidae; genus Lytechinus; species Lytechinus pictus. The sequence continues at coordinate 19,504,268 of NC_087254.1, forward strand.
GTTTATGATTTACGATCAGACCATTCTATTCATCAAATTGATAAGGCAATCATTTCAATTCAAAGTCAAAACAGAATATGAGAGTCTATTCTTGGAAAAAAATCCAAACTGTCTGTTAACAAAACTATTATTTTTAGGTCTTACTGTAAACTAATACAGTATATATATATATATATATATATATATATATATATATATATATATATATATATATATATATATAACTAGAATAAATGTAACCACTTTTATTTTAAAATGTAAATGACAAAAAACACTATTTCCATTCCTATTTTAATATTCCATTTTAAAGTATCCAACAACATACCCACAGGAATATAACCTCTGAAACTCTAGACGATTTCTTAAAAGAAAAAAAACAGACCATCACAGCCAAAATATGGGTAATATATAACTGTATTTCCCAGTACATTCATGACAGTTTGAAAATGACAAGTAAAAATCATCTGTATTTATATTTCCTAAAATATATTACTTGTAGTTACATTGTAGTACAAATCAAATTGAGTGAATTTCAATTTTCAATTTCTAACATTATCATATGCTACTACATCTCATCTGCCCCCCCCCCCCCTCCCCAGAAAATATAATAATAATAAATAAATAAATCAATAAAAAATAACAATAATAAGCAGTCAGTCCGCAAGCCCTGAAAAAGTAGCTTCTTTTATCCAAGTGATATTCATGACTAGAGGGTTTTTGCATAGTTAATGAGCTTGGTGCGAACCAAAACACCTCTTTTTATTCGGCCATTGCTGCTCTAAATATTGACCAAATTTCATGTTTTTGGTATCTTTGTAAAGAAGAAGAATCATTCTTTTAGGTCATGTGTTTGGATTTTTTAAAAAATGTTGTAATATAGGAAAAACTTTTGATCTAAAACATGAAACAAATTTTTTTTTTCATGCAACAAAAGTTGTTATTTTCACACTTAATTTCTGTTTGGGCACAAATTATTTTTAAATCATGATAAAGTTGAAGATCTAAGCTTTAATATGATATAATTTTTATAAGAAGATGTATTTTAGATGGGTCAGCAGCCAGCTTTTCATAGGCCAAGTACATTTTGCAGCTCAAAAACAAGAATACTGCGCTCTGATTGGTCATATAGACCACACACCCATGCAAATTCCAATGTTCCCCACACTGGGCCTCTGCAAGGTCACACTCACCATGTGGTAATCTCTTCAAATTACCCGCGCCTGTTTGTTTTGAAAACAGTATTCAGCCAATCAGAACTCTGGATTTTATGTTACTCAGAAATTTCAGAAATCTCGTCTTGCATCTTGATGGAAAAAGCTGGCTGCTGACCCATCTAAAAGATGCCACATATCAAAAGTGACATTGTAAGAAAGTATAGAGTTTGAGCTTTCTGATGATATAAATAATGTTGGTGCCTAAAACACAAAATGTTGCACAATTTGCAAGTGAAAACAGAGGAAGAAAATTCTGTTTGATGCATCTTTTCAGGTAAAAAAATCACTTATTTATCAAAATATTTCATTCAAAAGAAATGACCAATATAAAAGAGTAACATTTACTCTTGCCCATGGTACAAAAATAATCAATATTACTCAAGGAGAAAGTGGTTAAATTCTTTGAGAAAGAAAGTCTCACAATTCACGAGATTTTGCAGGGACATGAATTCAGCCACGAGAGGACTTGGATAAATCTTGCTCATTTGCTCATTAACACAGGGGCTTGCGGACTGACTGTAAGTGTTAAATATAAGTCAGTTCACAGTTGGCTCATGATCAACTTTTCTAAAATGACCTTTCCTATGTTCCATTAGGGTGAGCACTATCACTTTCAAATGAAGATGTTGTGTAAGCTTTCCAAGCAAAGCAATCAAATTCTAACAAAGATAGGCATGGTACAGAGCAGCTTAGGTGTGATGAAAAGAATATATTCAAATGAATACATGAATAGTTACCAAATCACAAATGCTTGTCAGTGAATAGGAAATACTTGATGGTTTATCTCAAATAACCTTTTACTGCTCATGCGCAGTTTACAACTGTGAACAGGCTTATTGCATCGTCAAAGCTAAAAGCACTTTATCTGCCTCTGATGAGTTAGGTCACTTGGGTGATCCTACATGCAATGAATAATCACTTTTAAATAAAGGGATACTTTGTGAATGAGATTAATACTGAGCTTTGGGTTTTAAAAAGCAAGCTTCTAATGCAGTTTTCTGTAAGACAAGGACTTTCAACTAAATGAGGGATCAATTTGATAGTAAAACTTATGTAGGCAGTGTAACCATTTACTTAAAGGATAAAATGAAAATATGTGTATAATTAAATGACTATTCAAAATAAAGCCTTTGATTATATGTACATGGTGTTATTGAAAATTTGTGCATATTTACAATCAAATTCAATAATAATAAAATCAGTTTTCTCATTCACATTTGTACCACAGAAGCTCAAAATTTGCTACAAAATGTTCAAGTGACATATTAATGACCACTTTAATTGTCAATAGTACTATAGATTAAGGGGCTTTCACAATTGCTTGGGTGATCATTTGCAATCAGTTTGGCCCCAAAATTATGATACAGCTTACAGTAAGTCATATTATTTGCATTTTTAAAAGATTAAAGTGTAATTTGCACTATAATATAATATTGTACATGATTAAAAAAATAAAAATGTTAAATCATTTCTAGTCGACTCAGTATATATTACACAAATTCAGCAAATGTATAAAGCAGGTTAAAGCAATTAGGTAATTGAAACTAGTGTGGTTTCAAGTCAACCAACCTTGACACAACAAATGCCAGATGACTATTACCAACTGGGCACTTCCACATGGGCATTGTACTTTAGTTATAAAGTTTTTGAAATAAAAAATATGTCTTTTGTTTTGCTACCCTCTTTACCATTTAATGCAAGAAAAATTATGATTGTTCTCTTCCACTCAATTTTCTTACATCCATGATATTATAGTACTTGACCACGATACTGGTATTACCAGGAAATTGAGCCATTTTCAGAGTACAAAAATGTCTTCTGAAATCAGTCATTTAAAAAAAATTAACAATTAACTCTTTGTAAACTCCCCCCCCCAAAAAAAAAAAAAGTATGATACTAATGCCTGAACCACTGAACCAATACATAGAAAGATTGAGCAAACCAACTTCATTTTGAACCCTTAACCCTAATTCTCCCGGGGGGGGGGCCATAATGGCCCCCCCTCGACAATTTTCGCGATATATCTGCTGCGCAAAATTTTTTGACCTCGCCGCTTACTGACTTTTTACTTTCAAGTCTCGCGCAAATTTAGAGACCAAATTTGTGACGCCCGGGTACACGGTTACGACATTACGCAACATTATGTAAGTGCATGTCAGACCCAAAATTGCTCATAAACGTGATTTCAAGTACAAATCCAATGCAAATTGTGTATTTAGCCAAAATTCATAAATGTATCATTATTTCTACTTTTACTGATTAAACTTAATTAATTTTGCCTTGTTTATGGTCAGAATTAAGTCTGGAACGATTTCCATTGAAAAAACAATAAAAAACAAAAAGTAAAAAAACAAAGAAATACATAAGAAATTCATAAAACAATAAAATACATAAGAAATTGATTTCCAAACCGAAGTTTTTTTTTTATCGCGATTGTTAAGAATGCTACAAAGAATATTTTTACCAAAAATTAGCATTCTAGGAGCTTTATTTAGTGAATTAGTGCAAAAAGTATGATTTATGCATAAATTAGAATAATTAATTCATATAAAATAAAATCTCATTATTTTGGAAAATTTTACCATACAGCCCTGTAGATTACATCGCACACTACCAGCGTGCAAATTTTTGCGTCGCTCGCTCGCTCGATCAGCGGCCGAGATCTTAAGGGGGGGCCATTATGGCCCCCCCCCCCCCCCGGGAATGACAAGAATCAAAATACCCCGGGAGAGTTAGGGTTAAAGACCAAATTACAAAACCTCTGCTCTATAAACTGACCACATATCTCATATCTAAACATGGCAACCAACTTTCTTTATTTGACTATGAATTCCAATTAGTGATAATAAATTATATATTCGCTAATGTTTGTACCTTTTGCATCAATCATGTAATTTATTATTATTGGTAGAATTTGTTTATATTTGCAGCTTGTTGTTACGCTACATGTAGCGCCATGAGCGTGTTTGGACAGTGTGTGCGCTCTATAAAACAATACCATTATTACTTTTACTATTATTATTCAGAAACCATTAAACATAAATCCAGACAGATTTAAGGTCAGCCATTAAGGGACACTCTACCAGAAATAAGAAGTCTAATTATGTGCACTAGATCATGCTTGTAGTGATGTTTAGTAAGACTCAATTACGAAAATGGCTAAAATTACATTTACAGCATAATTGTATACTATACAATTCAGAATGAAAAATAAAAATAGGACTTTTAGGTACTTATAATGCCACATATATGATTGCAATCCAGTGTCAACCAATGGTAATGACATTTAAAAATAAATAAAATACATAAAAAAGTACTATACTGCAGGGATGTTGTATGGTGTATTACATTCTTCAGGCATGATCCAAAATGAATTATGTGTTTAAGTACATGTATCAATATTTAAATTAAAATTCTGTACCCAAACACATCATAATTTCCGAATAAGTTTTGATTTCAATTAGATTGCAAATTCTGACAAGTCCGCAGCAGTCAATCAATTAATTTCTCAAATATCCCTGAATATGAAGAATAAATATCTTTATAAAGTCTGCATTGCTAAGGCAATTAGTCCAGATTCACAAGAAGTCTGTGCACAAGACTAATTCATTGATTGATCTAGCCCGAATCAAGCTGCTCTGAAGTTCCTTCCTTTATTGCGTTATTGGCCTGTGTGTCAAGGTTTGAAGCCTCAGATGTTGGTGTTTCATCCGTCAACAAACCCTTCTCTCTCTGTGCTGCCTCCCACTGAAGACGTTTGAGTTGCTTGGACTTGAAGAGCAAGTTGTGACCTTTGAAAAGTACAAATTCATAATAGGATTGAATTGAATTAGGATTCAGTTCCACTGGTCGCAATATACAAGATGAGATATATGACATTCACACTATGATGTACACATACTGCTCAAATCTAATATCTTACATGGTCATGGGACAGAACTGATAAACTCAAGATTTAATGAGAGCCACATAAAAATGTAAGTTTCCCCCTCTAACGTCAGTGACTTTTTGGCAAAAAATTACTTGATATTTAACTTGTAAAAAATGTGCAAAATGTCTATATTTAGGGTGCATAAGTAATTTAACAGTGAGAGAACATTTATATTCATCACTTGTTCTTCAAATGGGGAAAAATATGCAAAATATGTAGGAAAAAGCTATTGATAATTTGAGGTAGATTTATTTCAATATGAAATCATCTCAACTTTCTCATTTCTAGTATTGAAAGTCACTCATATCTTGTTTTTGCTTTTAGGTATTTTCATCCTAAATCAAAGCAACCTCATGGCTGGGCTAATAAAACCTTGTATCTCAAAATTTAAATATTGTGTTGATAGCAAAGAATTAAACCAGATATTAGAATTATAACATGGGGTAGCAACCTTCTTTTGCCTTGAAAGAGTTCTTCACAGGTACCAGGAGACTGTTTTCAGACAATGTGAGACTGCCACTATTGCTATATTTCTAAAATACAGCCTTTTCTAAGCTGCCCTCAAAATCTTTTTAATTTTGAGATTTCATCGGCCCTCCCACAATTATTTACATAAGAATGTTCTTCCCGTTATCTACTTACCAGGACAGTCAGCTACTGCTCTGTGTGCTGTATGCTTACAGCAAGCTCTGCATTCACTAAACACACACTTCATACCACGGGGATTCGCACACTTGGCACACTTCTCATATTTCTTGGCTGGAAAGAAGTGAACAAAAAAGTACAAACCGTTCTTAAAATTCATATCGATTGTTTTTTACAAAAGGTCATATAAATCTTTGTAAGATCCATAGCATTTCATGAAATGGATACTAGTATTTGTGGCATGTAGGAAAAATGTGGCCTCCAAGACTTGCTTTTTTAATTACAACTTTTTCAAAGATTCACGATTTATTAAAAACATGTGATCGCAGTTTAACAGCTGAATTGACAGTTGAACAAAGAAATTAACAAATAAGTGATATAACAAAAGAATCAAATAAGAGGGTGACAATATCATGTAGTGATGTCAATGAGATTTTTTTTTTAAGCTTTAAGAGAAACACAATATCTAGTAACGATGAAAAACCAGAGAGAAAAACCGGATTATTGTCTAAACCGCACATAGAGTCAATACAATTGATTTACCTTTGCTTTGGAATGTAATCGTGGGATTGCGTACTCTCTTCTTAAGCTGACTCTTTGACAACCCCTCAGTGTTCTGATCTTCCATGATGACAGCTAGAGGGCGCTTTCTATTCTTCTCTGCACGATTAGCTTCAGTCTCCGCTGGACTACAGAAAACGTAAAACAAGAGTGAATAATAAGAATAATAATGACAGGGACTTTCTTAATATTAGATCAAATTGCTAAGGATAAGATTTGAGAAAATAATACTTTCTGATTATGGGCTAGTTCTAATGTTTAACCAAAAGGAAATTTTGAAATAAACATATAATTAAAGGTATTGTTTAACTTTGTGAGCAGCTGATTTAAAAAATTCTCAAACCAAGATGAAACATGTGTACAAGTGCATGTATTAGAACTAATAAACCCTGAAAACAACCATTATAGAGAATGAAAAGCTAAAACTACAAGGCAAACCCCGATTTTGTAAATAGGCGTCTTATAGATGCCTAAATAGTACACATAAGTGTATGGGATGAAATTAAGATGGTGTTTTCAGTCACTTTATATTTCAATTTTTGAAGCACTAAATAATTATTTTCGACCGCAATTTTCTCTGGGCTTCATTTTTGTAACATATCACAGACACAGGTAACAAGTGTGACCTTCTAGCTCAGATTTTTTAAAAGTCAAACCAATGTTAACCAATCACTTTAAAGAAAAGAATTTTGAGTTGCAAATCTTGCACAATCAATTCTTCCCTGGTTTTATCATGTCTACCCCAGTCAGGTACTCGAGCATTCTGGGAATTCCTTCCTAACAGGTACACATTTACTACACCTGGATGGAGGAGCAAATGTAGATAAATGCCTTGCCAAATGATGTAAGTGCTGCAGTGGGATTTAAACACAAGACCTGTGTGAACAAGATTCTGCCATACCCATTGAGCAGTCTCATCAAAGAATGAACTCTCTCTATGATAAAAAAAGATGAAGGAACTCACGTCGGCCTGAAGTAAGGTTGACAGAGCCAGTGAGGTAGCTTGCCGTCTCCTAGTGTTGGTGCAGGATCCTGTTTGTCATCTCCTAACCTTGCTGAGAGATCCTGCTTGCTGTTGCCTAGTGTTGCTGTGGGATCCTGCCTGTCGTCTCCTAGTGCTGGTGTGGGATCGTGCTTGGCAGCTTCTTCCTCACAACGAACATGTAGCCTTCTGCAGATGTCCTCACATTCTTCTGCAGACTTTGCTCTGGCTAGTTCCATCCTCAGATCATTATGAATTAGTAGGCTATGCAAAGTGAGAGGACAAAGACTGTGAAGGTACTAGTTAGGTACAATTTTTACATTCTAACTATTAAAATACTTTCACTCATTTTTAGATTTATGAGGGGAACCTTTCTTGATTCTGATCATTCACATTGAAACCAGTAGCGATTTGGAAGGGTTCTTTGGCTTATTATGAAGACTGGTATTTAAGGGTGAATCAGTTATTAACCCTGAATATATATATTTCACTAGTTTAAAGCTTATTACAATTGCAATCACTGATCATTTTGAAAGAAATGCTTCAAATACATGAGTGTTACCAGACCATCATTGATATAATCTGACAAAGTTTACTACTACTACAGTATAAATCAGACACATCTGAGAATGAATCGACAATGGTACGCCAGACAGAGTTTACTTACACCAAATATTGCAAAATCATGGAATCTACACAGATTAGCTGGAAAAAAACACATCAACCTGACAGAATACTATGCTTTTGCTCATTTCTAATCAATTACTCACCTTTCTTCCCAAAACATTCGGCACATTCATTTATTGATGCATACAAGCATTACGTATCATTCAGTTGGATTCTGTTCAAATTCCTTTAAAGTGATTGGTCAACATTGGTTAGACTTTTTAAAAATCTGAGCTAGAAGGTCACACTTGTCACCTGTGTCTGTGATATGTTACAAAAATGAAGCCCAGAAAAAATTGCGTTCAAAAATAATTATTTAGTGCTTCAAAAATTGAAATATAAAGTGACCCAAAACACCATCTTAATTTCGTCCCATACACTTATGTGTACTATTTAGGCGTCTATAAGACGCCTATTTACAAAATCGGGGTTTGTCTTGTAGTTTTAGCTTTTCATTCTCAATAATGGTTGTTTTCAGGGTTTATTAGATCTTATACATGCACTTGTACACATATTTAATCTTGGTTTGAGAATTTTTTAAATCAGCTGCTCACAAAGTTAAACAATACCTTTAATGATCATTGCCACAACTGGCATTCATGATTTAAAAGCATTGAGCCTGTGATAGTTGATGATTACCTGTGATGCCAGAGTTTGAAGAGATGTGCTCTGACTGCAGAAAGTGCACAGGGATAGGCCTTGACCAAGGCAAAGTATTCATAGGATATATCCCAGAAGAATGGATTGGTACCTTCAAAGAGGGCAGGATTGTGGAGGTTCCCCTCAGCACTCATCACACCATCCACCCCCGTCTCCTCGATGCACTGCTCCACATCCTTCAAGGATTGGATGTTGCCGTTGGCAACCACAGGGATCTTGACAGCATCTCTGCAGTGATAGAGTTTGAGTGTTGTTAAAAGAAAAATTCTAAAAAATTCTATGTAGGTTTTTAAACAAATTTGCATCCTCAAATCTCAACTGAAATTGCAGCAAAGACTTGATAAATAATTTGTTAATTTCTTGTTTTCAATAAAAATCAGTTATGCGAGTGTTTCATCTGATAAGTTGTAGGTTTGACAATCCTACTTAATTTTCATTGGCTAGCGTCTGACTGTAACATGGTTAATTGTCAGATAAAACAGGTTGTCAGATTTGTTGGAGTGTCAGATAAAACAAGTCCTTTCATGTAACACTCCCTAAGAACAAGCCAAAGACAAAACTAAGATACTGCGAAGATTTCTCCTCATCAAGGTGAAAAAATTAATGAAAAAAAAAACCAGGGACAATAATGCCAAGAGGGTTGTTCTTACTTGACCGCCTTGATAACCGACCATTCAGCAAGTCCTGTCATAGGTCCCTTCATCTCCCTGGTCCTACCATGGACAGTGAGCACCTGACATCCAGCCTTCTCTAGCATCTGGGCAAAGCGTACTGTCTTCTCCACACTGGGGAAGATACGGATCTTACAGGTGACTGGTACAGATAGCTTCTTGTGGGCCAGGCTCACTGGAGGATGGGAGAGATTGAAAAGCAAGGTTCAATGACGAGGTTGGCAATGGATTACAAACATGAAAGAACAATTCTGATTGGTTCCTACTCCGTATTTTTACAAAATGTACATGCAACAATGACCTTGATTGGTCAATGCCATTTAGCAGTTGACTGCGAATATATGTACTTGTTATATAAAGTCCTGGGAAAAACTTCATGAAAGTGGTCAACAATGAAGGGCTAGATGTATGACAATTACCATAACATTGTGCTCCTCTGCCAAGCCAATTCATACATTTTATTGAAATTACAATAAATAACTCGTCAGTGATGCCAAAGACATACTTCATACCATAGCAATAAGTCTGTAAATGTCCCACTGCAATAGTGATAACAAACTTTCAATGTTCAATGGTCTCCTGAAATTATGTTCAGAAGCAAGTCCTAGTTATCCCTCAATATTGATATACTGGTATATAAAAGACAATACTTTGATGATATCAAAACTCAGTCAGTAGAGCAGGGGTTTCGGATTCTGGTGACCTGGGTTCGATTCCCACCAGTGCACTACTGCCCTTTGGTAAGGCATTAATCCTCATTACCAGGTCCCTCGGAGAGGACCTTAATTAAATAATAATAATAATTAACATTTATATAGCGCTTAATACAACAGTTTCTAAGCGCATTGGAAAGAGAGAAAAAAAAAGAAGTAACAAAATATAGGGACAGTGATTTTCCGTTTCAAAAAATTGCCTTTTCCGTTCAGAAAATCTCAAATTCCGTTTCAGCATGTCAGAAAACGGAAATTCCGTTTCCCCATAGACTTTGTACACACGGAAATGTGACAATTCCGTAATACACATTTACATGCACACTCGCACTGGTCAAAATTTGTATCTGCTACTGTACCAACAACACAATAAAATCCGTTCTAATCGGATCTATGCGGGTGAATAAAATATTTTAACACACCCATTTTGCATGCATACATCCTCACCTTTCATATTATTAGCATTATTTCACGGTGAAATGATATTTCATCGATAATTTGGGGGTTTTTTGGACATCGTTATCATCAGTCATCGGCTTTTCCCAATCCGCCATCTTGGATTTTAAGACCACGATATCGTGCTGTTACATCTTCAAACGTAGAGGGCAGCAACACACAACTGTGTACATGTAGTTGAACGATACATGTGTGCATGTGAAGCCCAACGTCAACCCGGCCGGCCGCGCCGGGTACGGGTACGGTGCGGGGTACAATCGAGTGTGCTGATGTCGAGTGCAGTCACGATGTGTGAATTGTCATGATAGTAGCGAAGTGAGATCGTGTTTTCTGGGTTTTTTTGGCCATTTAATATTCTCATTTTGTTGTGATTTTGGAGTAATTTCTGTTGCTATTCTGTGTATTTTGAGGGAAAATACGTTTTCCGTGATTTTCCGTTTGAAATGCCATTTTCCGTTTCAAAAGGCCCTTTCCGTGAATTCCGTCCGTTTTCCGCGATCGCGGAAAATCACTGTCCCTAAAAATACAGTGAGAGAGAACAGGATAAGGAATTAAGAGGACTGCTTAATGAGGTAAGATTTGAGGAGTGTTTTGAAAGATTTGACAGTGGATGCATTACGGATGGAGATGGGGAGATTGTTCCAGAGTTTAGGGGCAAGATCAGAAAAGGCACGATCGCCGTAACGGGTAAAAGTGCGGGGTCCTAGAGAAAGTCGAAGGTGAGCAGTAGAAGAAGATCGGAGACGTTGAGTTGCAGAGGATGAGGGACAAAGAGAGATAAGATTTTGAAGGTAGGATGGGGCGAGACCATGGATGATTTTATAGACAAGGAGAAGGAGCTTGAAAATAATTCTATTTTGAACCTGAAGCCAATGGAGGGAGTAGATTGGTCCTCTGATTGCTTGCTTACAAGCATTCATGCTTTCTTAAAAGCAATCAGATTAAAAAAATCATCACCATTTATCACATTGCGACTACAGAAATCTATTCACCTTTGACACTTTACTTAGAAGAGGAATACAACACATGTTTTACAGTCTGGCAAATATTCAACTTATAAAAGGTCAAATATGCAAGTTTCCATTATTTTACATTATTTGGACTTTGCCCCTTTGCATATCTTCTTTCCTCTTGTAATAAGAAGAAATGTATTTTACACTCACCCATATTACTGATCAGTTCCCATTCATCCTGTAGAAATGCACCATAATGACCTTGAGAAAATGACAAAAAAAACAGAAAAAAGGTGATTTATGATAAAAAATTGTGTTTTTTTTATTGATGACAGTGATGAAAAATAAAATTAAGAACATTTATACAACATAATTCATTAATAAATACCGACTGGTTTGGACACATATTCACATGTGGGCGTTCTTCTAGTTGATACTTGAAATTCAACTTTTATGACCCTTGAATGAAAATCAAGATATTTATTTTTTTGTTCTGAAATTGATGTTGCATGGCAAATGGCTATTCTGTAAACTTGGTCCCTGCAAGTTTCAAGCGAGTTCCAAATGGATTCTAATAAGTTTAAAGTCACACTACTCTTGACAAATCAACCTATTTCACAAAGAGTTCAGCAAGACTTAACATCATGCTTGCTGAGGAAAGATAGCAAGTACATCCAGCTTGCTGAGAAAGTGATAGTTTGCCTCGTCACCTGAAATCAAGAGGTGATTACATGCTTTATATCCCCCATCAAGAACCTCTATACATGAGGAAAACGATATCAATACGTCTCTATATGAGATTTTTTTTTAATCAAGGTTTTCTTTGAAAAAAATCCATTGAGATGACATACTTGTTTTAATGCTAGCACGTATGTAATCTGTGCGCAAGCATCCAAGATGTTGCTCCAACAAGATTTATTGTGACCTCACAAAGGAACTTTGCCATCACAACAAAACAATCGAGGAGCAATGCACTTTTTTGCGCGTATGAACACTGCGCGCGCCCATCTAGATCTTGAGCGATTGTCACTGCAAGTGATGGAGAATGACAGACCAAAAAAATCGAGTGGCAAAATTTGCGTACTCAAAATAATTCATAACCGTTATGACCCAGTGGGCTGAAGAGGATCAGCGAAACAAGGTCCATCACTGCAAGTGATGATTCATGGGGAAACTACCCTTTATCACGTGACCGACTTCTGACCAATCTTAAAGCAAGATTCTTAGTATGCTGAATATAAAGCATCATATAACCTACCTCTTTTTGCAATGGACTGGGGACACCCTAAATTGAGATCAACTGCCACACAATGATCCTGGGCTAACATGGCAGCTTCTACAAACACCTCTGGGTCATTGGCACAGAACTGAAAAGAGAGATGAAATCAAACTAATATGACAATTGTTATCAATACTGTTGCTGATACCACTACTAGCTACTGCTACTAGTATCTAGTCCTCCCCCTTCCCCTTGCTACTTCTGCTTTTGCTGCTTCTAGTACAAAGTAACTAATTCTATCACTTATAAAACCAGACTGCTACTGCTGATGCTATTTTCTACTACTACATGTACTTCTTACAAAAACAAAATCAGAATCATAAAACAGTATTTTTTCCCTTTGTAACATTACTATATGAAATAATAATCTACAATAAAAAATCTCAAAAGCAGTAGTACCAAGCCTTGAAATAAGCGGGCGCTGAGCGCAAATTCGCGCTCATAAAGCCATCAATTGCGCCCATAAAGCCCCTAAATCATCAAAATTTTGACGACCGGGCGCAAATATTTTCCAGGTAATTGTGCCCGCCGTAAGTGAGCAGTGAAGCCATATCATACATGTAATTTAAATATCTGAAAAGCCAAAATCAAGTAACTTTCAATTTACGATAAACACAGTTTAAAATTGCCAAGTGCGTCTTTTTTTCTGTACCATAAAAAGTGAGCTACGTCCGTTTTTTTTTTTCTGTAATACATGTGCGCGCGTGCTTCCGGTAGCGGTTTTATACTTCACCATGTGCAATTTCTAATGCACACATTTCCAGTTGGGATATCACAATTCTGCGATATAGTAATTCGAATTGCACAGGAGATAAATCCCTGTTCACAGCACATACGATGTGCGAGTCTTTTATCCTCACAGTCGCCGACTTTGCTTGTCAAAACGGATCCAGCCTTAATAATCCAAAATCACTTAGCTTATAGTTGTGAATTGTAGCTTTTTAATTTCTTTCTTGGAGAGGGGTAAATATCAGACAATAAATCATCAAACAAGGCTCCATCTAAAAAAAAAAAAATAGGACGTCATGCACTTGAGTGTGGTGTTAGCTAGCCAGTTTGAGCTCATGTTCTCTGCCAGAGCTCTGGGTGAGAATTCTATCAGTAATGGCTCAAGTGATGGTGATTTTCCGTTTCAGATAGAGTTTAGATTTCATGTTAATTTTTGAAAACTGTCAAAAAACTTTATGATTTCTTCATTGTGATGAATATTTAAGTTATTAATGAATACATTTTCACCAAATTTAGACTCTCCCAGAATGAAAGGCATTTTCTGTGGAGATCTGCGTTTTCAAATAACTTGTGAAAAACTTAAGGTACATAAACCTACAATACATGTACATAGCCTGTGGCTGTGTGCTGGAATTTGAATAGACTGAGTTAGATATTGATTTCATTTCTTTAACATAATTTATATGCAATCCAAGTGCACCTCACAGTCACAATCACACACAAACACTCACCCACCCCCGTGATTCCAACCATGAAAAAAAAACCTTAAAAATTATTACATTTTTTCTAAATTTATTATTATTTGATCTGAATTCTCTCTTTCTCCATCTCTCTCTTTTTTTATATTTTTATTTTATTCATTTATTTAGATTTTTTTTGGGGGGGTTCATTGATCATGGTTCATTAAAGATGAAAAATAAATAAGCCCATGTGTGTGTGGTTGTAAAGGGGATGTGGAGTGAGGGTGTCAAAACACACTTAAACATTTAAATCTGATTTCTTAAATGTTTGAATAAGCCTAATACTTAGCATATATGCTATTCATGTACTAATTAAAAAATTGCAGGAGCTGCGCTTACTACATGTATAAACAAATTTGCGGTGGTTCACCGTTATATATTTTTTTTAAATTGCCCCAGGTTCCAGAAAATTGCCCCCGGTTCCTGTAAAAAGCCTGTGAGCCGGGGGCAATTTAAAAAGAAATTGCCCCCGGCTCACGGGTGTTTATTTCAAGGCTTGAGTAGTACTCTACTATTTCTCAAGCATAATCTGATAACTATACCACACAGCTGGTTGACTGGCCTTTGATAACATAAATGACAACATTTCTAAAAAAGGCGATCAATTATGGGCAAAATTTGACATTTCCATAACACATCCAATTAAATGATTCAAATCAATGACGATGAAGCAATGTAAAATGATTAATAGCCACTTAAAAATTGAAGTTTACAACCATTAAAATTCTAATTATTAAATCTTTACCAACCAAAATCCAAAGTTTTATAAAGGGTTTAACTTACCTGAACAATAAGGGGACTATCTTCCTCACAGGATGCCAGTGAATCCTTCCTGTAGCGATGATTTCTGATGAAGACAGAGGCATGTAACATTGGTGTGTAGCATAACTGTGCCTTGTGTCTTCTGCTCAATAATCGCCATGGTAACTCACTCTGGTCTACCATAGGAGCCACGATGAAGCGAGGTTTACCCAGGGTTTTCTCCCAGAATTCATAGCCTTCAAGCTTTGGCATGATGGTTGCTAGGATTTTCTCTATCTGGTGAAAAATGAGTATATGTATTGATATTATAGAATTATACCATTATACCTACATGTAAGTACATGTATGTACTGCACCAGTCGAAATTAGAAGGCTCTGGAAATATAAACTTTGGTCTTAACCCTTTGAACCCTAAATTATTGTGGGTGCCTGTGACCCATACCCTGAATTATTTGCACATATCAACCACATTCACAAGCTAGTACCCAGACCGACCAAGTCGGCTGAACTTGTTTAGCTTCTCGCAGACCTAGTCAACTTTAGTGTCTGTTTTGGGCACAAAATCACTGTTTTGACTGAAGTCAGATTTATCAATAGCTTCCCCATAGTCTGCATGTGACTCGCCGCGTATTAAACTGTGTATTACCGCACATGCAACATTTTGCCATTTTTTATGCTAAAACTTTAAGAAATCAATACCAATGCCTTTACCAATCTTGACTGAAATTATCAACTAAACATCCTCACACGTACTAGAGATGACATCATTTTTTAAAGATCACCTGACATTTAGAACCCATATTTTTAAAGTCACATCGGTTTATATGCATGTTCACTGATAGGCCGGTATTCCGGCCTAATCGGGTTCAAAGACAAAGGGTTAAAATGGGGGGGGGGGGTCTCTGGAAGACCGGAACTACTCTATGATAGTATGAGTATGATTAATGATTGCTAAAATGCAATGCTCTGGAACTGGCCATATCAGAAATCGGGGTCTCAAGAACTACATGTAATTTGATAGTCCCGCGCTTCATGCTAATATCGATTCTTTTGATCTAGCTAGAGCGATGAGCTAAGCACTAGGATCGTAGAGCGGCCATGGGGAGCTTCGCCGCTTCGTTCGGAGGCCCAGCCAAGACAGGCCGATTATGCTCGCAATGCCGACAGGCTGGGAAGTTCATAATGCCATCAATGCAAATTGATTGGTCATTGGTGATGGTCTCGAATGGATACACTACCCCCTGGGAAATTATTTATTTGGCCCTTTTTTCATAATTTTAATATTTTTAATATGATCAATATTTGTTAATTTGTATAATACATTCAACATAACGTTAATGCCTAAACACCTGTCACATGTCATGTGAGGTTTAAGTTAAGAACCCCATTGCAAAACCAACAACTCGTACCTCTATATCATGCCGCCATGCGATTCTTATGCACGCGTGTTTCCATTATCATACCACGTCTTCATGAAAAATATATTCAAATTACACATGAGCTAAATCGCAAGGTCTTGACATTTGATAGGCGAAGCTGTGCGTCAAGGATTTTTCATCTGTTCTGGATCTACTTCTGGAGCATTCTCACAGTCACAACACAAATCACTACTTACCCTCTAAATTCTTAAAAATAGAATGTTCCTGTGCCAATCCTCGAAATTTCCTTAAAATCTATCCTCAAAGATGGCAAAAAGAGTCATCTCCTCGACCTCGATCCTCTTCCACTTCGCGCATTGCAGTGTTACAAGGCAAAGGCTCTAAATTCAAGGATATGGTACCGGAATACCGGATACACGTACCGTACGCTGCCCAATCGTCGCTCAGTTTACGTATTTTCCTTTATGTTTCATTCAATGAGCTACGATATGCTTACTTCCATATGTCATCTGAAAGCGAAAATACTGGAAAATCGTTTCATAGGATAATAATTATATGTCTTAGAAGCCCCGCTGCGTAATTCGCCGTTTTTGGCACCCCTTGCGCCTGCCCAATCGCCGCTCACCATTGCCCTAACTCCGCTCGCTTAGCGCGCGCATTCATACATGGTGTTTATAAGGCCTGATACTGTCTAACTCTTTCTTCTACCCTTTTTTCTTGCACTTCTGAGTGAGAAAGTGTGTAATTTTGTTGTGATTAAATGTATTGTTTACAAGTTTTATAGTACTATACACTGTATAAAATGTTTCTTTCGCCAAGTGCAATTATTTTTAGGGCCTCAAAGTAACTTTTTGTTACTGATCTACGCCTATATATCGGTTTTTTTTATCCTCCAAACTTTATTCTATATATTCTATATTCTATATATATTTTTTATAAAATACATATTTTCAAAAAACCTTTCCCGACAAACTTTTAACTGATTTCAATTGTCTAATAATATGAATATGATTCTAATCCATTCATGAATTTTATGAGTATATTATTATTCATTTATTTATTTCGGAAATGAAAAGTATATGAAATTGGAACAATTAATGTAATACAACATTAACAGAGTATATAGATTGAGCACCCACTGGGTCAAATAAATTACTGTTGTCAATAAAGACCATGACCCTAACCAGTGCTATAATAAGGGTGCTTACAAAAAATCGGAAGCGGATAAAAGAGTCAGCATGAACAAAAATGTTTAAAGAACAATATATATAATAGAATAACATGCTTGATATAGTTAAGTTAACTTAATTAACTTAAAATATCAATATTGATGAATTTACATTCTTATAAATAAAACGCTATAAAACTCTTTTAGCACATTCGCCATTCAAAGTAATCATTTTCGCCACTCATCCAACTTGAGTGCCCCCCCCCCCCCTTGTCGTCCCTTCCGCTCATCGCCCCCAGATGCCATTGGCCATTGATTTCCATTATTATTTTTTTTTATTAGAAATAATTATTTGCATCCTCCTTCAGGTTCTAAATCAAATTTGTTGCTTTTACACTATCTTGACTCATTATTTATCAAGTATATGTATTCGTGTATCCCACTTTTTTGTTTACTCTTTACTTTTTCTTGTCGTATTGATATTTTATGGGACTCTCACTGCATAATTCTTTGGAGCCTTCAACCAACAAGCTTTGCTTTTACTTTTAGCTCCCTCATATCCACATCTCTCATTTTCTTTCTTTGTCATTATTTTAGAACCAATTACAAGAATACATTCTAGTACTTTTTTCTATTGTTATATTATGTACACATTTCATATTTTTACGATGTTTATTTATGCTTATCTATGAAAACTTGTAGGCCTATTGTATAATATTATTGTTTGTATTGAATTGTTGATTTTTTGAAAATGTGAAATGTTGATGTGCATAAACCTTGAACCCTGAACTCCGATAATATTTTTGGGGGGATTCCCTTATATTGACTTTCATTTAAAAAAAGCTCATCTTGAAAAACAACAATAAATATTTAATCACCTCGCTGGTTTAAGTTCATATTCGAACTTCCGTCAATAATAGGAGAGGGAAAAAGGCACTCAAAAAAATTATATTTGTTCAAAATAAATTGGTCAATTTAAATCCTGTTCCGTTTTCAAACAAAACACAATTAAAAAAAGGAAATCTCCAGAAACATGACAAAGTTTCATCTATTCAAATCAATCAGGAAACTACTGATCGAGTTCAAAAGGCCTATATAGGCCCATTAGTGGGAGATTTTTTCTTATTTATTCATTTAAATTCTTTATTTTATTTAGATTTATAGATATGAATCAGATAGGCATGCAGATAATGCATATGGGCCTACCATAAAATATATGTATCATTAGGCTCATAAGTTATCAAATATAGGCCTAATTACACATCTATTTCCATCATTCCAATTAAATTATCCCTAAATCATGTAAATGTCATACTCTGAGTAAATAATTTTGGTAATCATCAAAATATGAATACGCCACATAAAAAAACAGTATTACGATCGATAATAGCCTAGAAGACATGCCAGCCTGCCAGGGGCCGCGGAACCGGGGGAGGGGCTTCACCCCAGAACAAAAAAAAACTATCCCTATATCTCTAAGTTGTTTGTACGTCGGTATTTAGTGATAAACATCGAAGTCTCATTTTTTAGCATTGATGACCCTACGATTCGTTATAGAGCAAGATAATTTTTGTAAAACTTTTTCCCAAACACTTTGGGCCGGGACAATGATTACAATTAAATCTCGAAATATTTCTGGTGAACAGTGACAAACTCTTTTGATCATCTTTCAACATTTCTGAAAACGTCAGCTTATCTGCCTGCTCCATGATAAATCGTTGACGACCGAGGGGCTTTTATTTGCCGTCACCCTCAGCTAAAGGGAGAGAGAGGGGGGAGATAGAGAAGAAATCATAGGAGTAGTGAGAGAGGAAAATGTAAAAGAGTATAAAGAAGAAAAAATGGCCGCGTCGCAAAAAAGACAACGGAAGAGGTATCAATCAAGGCCGGAATAGGAAAATAATGAAATGAAAAAAAAAAAGATTAAGAGGAAGGAAAATAAAAGGAAGAAGACAAGACGAAAATGAGAGTTGGGGGACCGACAAATACCTGTCCCCTTCATTTAGAACAAAATAACTATTCAGCCTGCGCTTCGCACCCGCATTGCCCGTTTGTTTCATTATTCATGTCTTGTTTTCAAGTCATTCTCGGTTTGTAACATAAAACATCATTACAAAAGTGCTTAAAATGTCTCGTTTTTTCTCTGAATCAGGGGCGGAAATCTCTCCCAAAAAGTAGGGGGGGCAAGGGGCTGGAAAATTTGACAAGCAAAAAATTATGAATTATGACCTGAAATAAATTCAGACATTCCTACATTGTTTACACTTAATTTTCATCTCATATTAAATTAACGAGTTGAATTAGAAGAGTAATCAGGCGTTACCATGGCAACATACCATTATCATGCATTCAAATGAACTTATATCCATGCAGAACACTCTGTTGTTTTCGATATTTAATTCAAACGAATTGGTCAAACCTATATGGATTTTGGCATTTTCATTGTAATTTTCCACCATTCATCTTTTCCCACCATAATGTTGATTTATGATGGCAATTCAATAAATGCCCCCAACGTCATTGGCCAAAGTTCCGTCATTGACCTTAAATTACCTTTGACCGTGGCATGACCTGAAACTCACTATAGGATTTTCACTGACTCCCTTATTTCGAAGTTTCATGATAGCTATAAAAACCTGTAGGCCTATTTCAAACTTATGATTACATTTCACAAACTTATCCTGTTTTAAGATTTCAATGTTTACGACGCCGCCCGCGCGGCGCCGTCGGAAAAAGCGGCGCCCTGCATGTCTCTGCAGGCAATCAAGACAATTGTATTTTTCTGCGGGAAAGGTAAGCCGTTACCATGGCAATGTATCTTTTGCAAATACTTTGATGACTTGATAGGCCTATATCTAGAAATTGAATTTGGAAGGCTTAAGAATGATAGATTGGACCATTTAAATTGACAGGGTAATGTGCCATATATATAGGATCAACTTTTTTAAAAAACATATTAATCAGTTGCCATGGCAACGGCGGAAGGAGGCATTTATGAAACTGGCAACAAGCGGATTCATGTTCAGCACCATCAAAATAGAGGAAATGACACAAAAAATCAGATTCTAAAGAAAAGTCTACTTGAAAAATTATGACAATTCCGTTTAGGCCCTATACTCTTACAATGATTATCATACACAATCAGGGTGAGCGGAGTTAGGGCAGGCTGCTATCTCAAGGTATGCCCTCGCTAATTCATTCACACAACAAATATTCATTCTGGAGAATTTGTCATGACGACATATCAGGACCTCCCGCACCTGCGACTCTCACATTTTCATTCATCAGATAAGAATATAACATTTTCACTGTTTTTATGAGTTTTTAAAGTGTTTGACAAAAACCTTAATTTGGTGCAGTTGCGGTGGAGTTGATCGAAGTTCAAACAGTTATCGGGTTACTTTACATTTAAAGCAGTATTTCACGATGATTTATTAAGGGATTGATTTTATTTTTCCACACTTTGTTTTTTCATGTAATGGTCTCCTCTTGGGTGCTTAATTATGCGAGTATAAACAATAAGGAATTTGGGACGAATTTAAAATGATAATCATAATAAGCAGCGTGCGCATCGCACTTGTGAGGGTGAGCGAGAATTGGGCAGCGTACGGTACGTACACGTGCGTGTAAACGTGTGTGCGTGCCCCCCCCCCCCCCCTTCTCCCTATAAAGATAAACACCAAAACTTTTTGGGTCCTCCCGAATGACACCAAAGGGACTATAAAGCTAAAGATCATCGACATCCCATGGCGTAACTACGGGGGCGCACGGGGCACGTGCCCCCCCCCCCCCCCCCCCCCCATCGGCTGGCCACAAAAAAAAAACGGGGGAAAGGAGAAAAAGAAGGAGAAAGAAAGAGAAACGTAGTGGAAAACAAGAAATCATTGTACATTATTACAAAATATGTTATAACATATATATATTTATATAAGAAATATTTTTTCATAACTTTATGAAACATAATTTGCTCAGGGCCTATAAATGTGTTCATCGTTCCTGATGCTCACATTGTCTGTTTAACGAGCATTAATTTTGGAGGGGCGCAGAGGGGCGGTATATGCACAGAGATACGATCTTACGCATACGAAGCGTGGTGCCAACACTTACAGAGCGCGCGAAGCGCGCTCCCTAGGGGGTGGGTGCACGGAGGGGGAGTTCCCTCCTGCGCAAAGCTTTCGACGCTTAATAAATTAAAATGAAGGAGCTGTCTCTCTTGTCTCTAGTACCCATATCAGCTCCAATTCAATTGACTTTATTGTGTGATTTTGAACCTTAAGTGATTGTGAACCCACAAAAAAGGGATGAAATGGAGGAAATTGAATTACCCCGCGCGAAGTGCTGAAGCTAAAGCGTTTTATCAATTTTTTTGGACAAGAAAAGGGTCCCGATCGAGAAAAAGGTATTCTCTAAATTATATTAAATGCTTCCCTTGGGAAGATGACATTTGATTAGGCCTATACAAACAATTTGGCGACAGTGCATATAAATTTTAACTCGCAAAATTGAACAAGAGAGGAAGGGTATATCGCTGCCGGGAGGAAGATATTCCTCCCCTCGCAGAGCTATAATACTGAAATTTTAAAGGGTGGACGTTTCATCAAATGCAGATATCTCCAATACCCCATCGGCTCTAATTCAATTGATTTTTTTAAAGATTAATGAACTGCATTACAAAGAAAATAGTGCGCAATTAAAGTTGAAACTTCTGTGAATTATTTTTTAAAAAAAAATTTAATTATGTAAAATTTCTTTAATTGACTTATCCTGAAGTGCTTCATTTTGAATGATTAACAAACTTAAGTGTCATTCAAAATTTCAAACTGAGGGCGTAAAACAAACAGGAGACAGGGGCGTATATCCCACCAGATTGGGGGGGGGGGGCAAAATCGGCTTCGATCACACAAAACAAACAAACTCACGCACACACACATAGGCATATATATATGACTCATGATAAAGAGACACATATCTCACCAACAAATTAATGCGAGCGCGAAGCACGAGCTGAAATTTTTTAGTATACTGACCAGAAAACAGGAAAAGGGTATACCTGTTTAGGACTGTTTGTAGATTTTAGCTCGCTCTCGGCACTTGCATTATCTGTGTAGTGAGATATCCTCCTCATGAGTACTCATGATCATGAGGATCAGAAGCAGATCTAGAGGGGGGGTTGGGGGGTTGCAACCCCCCCCCCCCCCCAAAAAAAAAAAAAAAAAAAAAATCAGGGGACCATTTTTTTAAATCTTATCTTTTTTTTTATGCAAGAAAACGCCATTTTCACACACAGATTTTCAAAAATTTTCCCTACTGTGGGAGGGGGGACACCCCCTCCCACACCCTCCCCCCTCGCTCGCTCCGCTCGCTTGGACTCGGTCGCTACGCTCCCTCGCATACCACCCCAACCCCCCCCCCTTTATAAAAAGCTGGATCCGCCCCTGAGGATGATATACACAGATAATGCAAGTGCCGAGAGCGAGCTAAAATCTTTTATATTCTGACCCGAAAGCTTGATATTCTAAGCATTTTTGGTACCGATGATTAAGATGGGTATCTAAAAGAACAATAGAGCTGAAAATTTTGATATTTCGATCTGAAAAAATTGACAATATGATTTACGTTTTAAAAAAAGAACAAGATCAATAGGCCTATCAAATAAACGATTATTGCAAATCGAAGCGGGAGTTCTTTTGATACAGGGGCCGTCTACAAAAACGTAAAAATGACCATATGATTGTGATTTTTTGCATGGTCAGCCCCCCCCCCCCCACTTTAAAAACCGTTCCGCGGCCCCTGTGATGTTTATAGAACTGAAAACAGATCATTCTATTTACCCATTTAAGCATGAAAAGTATGGGTTTTTGCTAAAGAAATGATGCGAGCGCGAAGCGCGAGCTGAAAATTTTTATATTCCAATCTGAATTAAAAGCAGACATTTTGAGCACGATCTTAAATAAAGATCGAGATGTGTATTTCAATCTCGCTTGCTGATTTCTTTGTAACATTACAATCTTATTTTATTTTGCACATCAGGAATTATTTGGGGGGGGGGGCAAAACGATTTGCCCCCCAATATTTTCATTGGCGGTGCGATCGCCCCCCCCCCTGCGCCCCCCCCCCCTGCGCCCCCCCCCCCTGCGCCCCCCCCCCCTTCCAGGATCGACGTCTCTGACAGGAGATGAATGTGCAGGGAAATGACTGAAGTTTCATAGAATTTGATAGAAATATTTTTTTTTTTTAATTTAATACGGCACGAATTTTGCACCTTCCTCATTTTAAATGAGAAATATGTTTGCCCTCAAATTATGGTTGTTTAGTCGGAGCTGAAAAGCGGGAGGAGTTGGCCTGTATGGGGTGACAGCATAAATTGATATAAAGATTTTACCCTCCCCGGGCCGACGGGGGGGGGCGTTTCATGAAAGGACTTGTCAGACATTTTATCCGACAAGTACCAGTTTATCCGACAGTTACCATAGGAACAGTGCCTCTCAGCCAATCAGAATCAAGGAAAGATGTCAGATCTGACAGCTTGTCGGATGAAAATATTGATGAAACGCTCCCCTGACCAGAACTTGGTGCGGAAATTTTGCTCGATCAATTTGAAAAAAAAAAAGATAACTTAATTTATACTTCGGCCTAACCTTATTCTAATTCCATGCCCTATATAATGTATACATTTAAACTTTAACTGGCAAGGAATACACTATTCCTATAGCTGAGATGGAAAACAGGGTAGGAGAAAGGGTGAGAAACAAACTAGGAGAACTGAAATGTATTGGCATTTAATCGCGCGAAGCGCGGAACTATATATAAATTTAGAGCGAGAGTGAAGTAGTTTCGTTAATAATAATTCATTTGAGAAAAAAATGAGAATAAAAGAAAACCCAACGAAGTTACCTTTTGTCCATTTCCTCTCTTCCCTTTTCCTTTTCTCTTTTTTCTTTTTGGGGACGTTTGGGGGGGGGGCGACCCGACCCGACCGCGGCCCCCGCCGCGCCCCGCCCGTTTGATAGTCAGGTATTATTACAGCTAACATAAATTGGAAGTATCTTTTTGAATATGCAAAGTTATGCATTGAAATTGTCAAAAAACATTATTTCCATCAAACATCCATCTCGAGCTTTTTTTTGGACATCACCTTTCTTCAAACCTTCTTGTAATATAGGTCTTGCATTATATTATTGCTCAAATTTTTTTAGGTAGGCCTACCGTATGTAGGCCCTACTTGTATTTCTCTCTTTGTTTTAAAGAATTTCAACTGCTTTTTGTGTTTTGTGTTGTTTTTACTTTCCAATTTATTTTCAATGAAAAAAATTAAGTAACCCAAATTACGCAAACCAACATTGAAGTGAACACCCTATTTGCATTGAGGGTCGGTACAGTAGGCCTATGTATCTCTATGGGGTCGGTTGCACAATACAATGGGCGGAGCATTAGCGAGCAGCATAGCAACACAACAGATTGTGTTTCTGGATATCGCGTCGTCGATATGAATGGACTAACCCCGGGCTTAACCTTGAAATATGATATTTTTTTCGATGGAATGATTTATGGTGAGTTAAATGTTTCATTTTGATGATGATAAGTAATCAAATTTTACATTTCTGTTTATTAAATTTGTAAATTTAATGGGATAATATTGATCTTGTGCCAGTGTGTCCAAAGATGATTAAGCGGGGAAGAGCGGTTGCTAGGGCATGACTAGTGCGGGCGTACCGGCTTCATGACTAGCAATCTGCTATGTGTTATTTGCTGCGCCATGTAAACGATCTACAACATGTCATGGATGGTACCCGGCCGGGAGTTCTGTGATAATTTAATATTGATATGAAATTATGAATTATGTCTAGATCTATCAGTGTTTTGATCAAGAACTGCTGGTTTGATTGTGAGGGCAGGTGTTTGACTTTCGATTTTGTTTGCTCCGACTATAACACAAGGCCTAAAAATAAAAATAAAAAATGATAAACTGCAATTTTGGTCACATTTGATTTTAAAATTTGGTTTGATGGAAACTTAACAGGTCTGATGCTAATGCTCTAACTGAACATAGCGATGTATTGAACAGAACACAAAGAAATGGCTGGCTCACTGAATTTTTCACTTGTCTTTTTGTCATACTAGTAGTACGGTAGGCCTAAAAAAGGTACCCAGTTGTTGTGTGTCCGGACAGGTTGTGTGTCCGGACGATCAGTTTTAGAAAGTCATTTGGAAAAATTTACAAGCAAAGTTTCATAAAATGTTAAGTACGAAATGTTAGGTAATATTATAGAGAACAAAACAGAAGATGATTACAACTATTGAATTCGTATTTTTAGTGTAATCCAAAGACAAAAAAGAAGGCTTCAAAAATATTAAGTGTCCTTCTTCCTCCTCACACAAGCCACATTCTCCAGCCTCTCGACGTCGGCTGCTTCGGCCCGATGAAGGCACATTTCAACAGGCAGTGCACAGATTTCCTCTCCAAGCATCCTGGAAGGTCAATCTCTAGATTTGACATGACAAGCCTCATCAGTCACGCATACCTACAGGCGATGAGAGAGGAGAACCTCAAGGCAGCATTTAGGAAGTCTGGAATCTGCCCATTTGACCCCGAAGCAGTTGAGATTGAGAGGACGACGAGACCAAGTACCGTCACCAATGCCGACACCCCTCATCCGGTTCATCCCCCATCAACTAGCTCCGTGGAGGCATTGTTAGCAACCAAGAAGCCTTCACCACCAACAAAGAATAGTCAGAGGAAAAGGCGGGCTCCACCAGTCTACGAAGCAGGAGGGGTAGCCATCACGGAAAACGGAATCTTCCTGAAGATCTACCGTTCTTCTACCACCGAGCAGACGACCCAGACTCTTATTGCTGACGATAGATCAGATGACGAACGTTGTTGCCAGTGCCATTTGGACGAACCACCAGCAGCCTCTGACACGGGCACTGTCATTAACTGGGCGGAATGTGACTCCTGCAAACACTGGGTCCATCTTGGTTGCGCCGGTCAAGTTCAAGTCCAAGTTGGCGACGACGATTTTTTCAGGTGCCCTTGCTGTGAGACGGAACAGTGAATATATGTTAATTTGTATATATATAAATATATGAATAAGTAATTATGTGAATATGTAACTATGTAAATATATGAATATGTAAATATATGAATATGTAAATGTATATATATGTATATATGTGAATATGTAAATATGTGAATATATAAATATGTAAACAATTTTTATTTCTGAAAAATATGACATTTATGAATAGAAAATGAATATGAAAACAAGATATTAAGTTGAACATACAAATCATAACTCAGTGTCTTTTCTTTATTTTCTTTTTGCTGTGTTCATGTGGCGATGAATTAAGTGTGCTGATGAAAGAACAGAAAATGATCATTTCCCCAATAGACAAAAAATAAAGAATGATGTGTGTGTGGCCGGGGGGGGGGGTCTAATAATTTTGCCCCGAAAGATGGTAACAATTAATAAATGATGTGAATTTTTGTGAGAAATGTTGATAGTTGATAGATTCTGGAGTTATATATACAATGGAAATCGTGGTTATGATGATGAAAATATATGATAAATGTGGTGATGATTGAGAAGTAGCGGCGATGATTTTGGGGGCAAGCCTTTTGTGAAAAATAGCTTCTTAGAAGCAAGCAAACAAAATATCAAAATAATGAAATTTTTATGGTGAAATTGAATATGATGGTGAAAGTGAGTAATTTTTTGGCATAATTTTGAGAAAAAAAATGTCTTAAATTTTAACATCAATAATTGGCCCCCGCCCTATACCTCCCATTCATGCAAGAATTCCTTAAATTTTCAGCAACAAGCAATGTATAACGAGTATTGTAAAGACGAACATTGATGTGTATATAGATTGGGAAAATCCATGATATTGCACAAGCCTATTCTCAACGTCGAAAAAATCAGTAAAAAATAATATTATTACCAATTTCAAAGTATTTACTCAAATGGCTGGTAAGTGTTTGACAATACGAGGTGGTTTTCGAACGTTTTGACACTCGTTGTCGACCACAAGAGGGCAGCAAACTTACTGCGCAAAATTAGGTCACACATGTGAGCGGACGACGGAGTCGGTAAGCGTTGCAAATTTATCGAAATTACATTGATTTTAATCTGAAATTTGAATTCTAGCCCATTGAATGTGATTATATAGGACATTCTCGTTCTTTTGAGGTATGGGACGTTATGTGTAATAATCTAGATGTCCCAGAATCGTTAAGAAAACTAAAATGTGCGCAAAATATGGTCACCCCATCATACCCAGTTGTTGTGTGTCCGGACAGGTTGTGTGTCCGGACGATCAATTTTAGAAAGTCATTTGGAAAAAATTACAAGCGAAGTTACATCAATTTTTAGTACAAAATGTTAGAAAATATTATAGAGAACAAAATAGAGGATGATTACAACTATTGAATTCATATTTTTAGTGTAATCTTAAGACAAAACTAGATTTTAATTCGTCATGCGGACGAATTAGGTGGTCTGTCGTATAGATAGATAAACAGGAAAAAAATATTTAAACAGATATTAGATTGAAAAATAGATAGACAAACAGATTTACATAATCAAACAGATACATACAAGAAAGATAATTATATTAGATGGATGGAGTGATGGATGGAGAGATAAATTATAGGTGGTTATATTAATAAAACATAGACATATATAGATAGATATAGAGAGACAGACATATAGATAGAGAGACAGACATATAGATAGATAGAGAGACAGACTTATAGATAGAGAGATAGATTGATAGATATATAGATATATAGATAGATAGAGAGATGATTGGTGGTTATATTAATAAAACATATATAAACATATAGATAGAAAGAGAGACAGACAGATAGATAGATAGACAGATAGATAGACAGACATATATATAGATAGAGAGACAGACATATCATGAAGCTATTACGAGCTATCTCGTAATAGCTTCATGCTGCGTGGTCCTATCGCGTTATGTAAGCGGGCTCTAACTTTCGCCTGGCGGCTCGCCAATTGATGTTAGATATCGTTCCTTCGCCCGAAGGAAGCGATAACAAAGGATTAAGAGAGAAATTGGAAGATGGTTCTCCTTCTCGTGATAGCTTCATGGATAGATAGACAGACATATAGATAGACAAACATATAGATAGACAGAGAGACAGAAATATAGATAGATAGAGAGACAGACATATATATAGATATATAGATAGATAGATAGATAGATAGATAGATAGATAGATAGATAGACATATAGATAGATACAGAGACAGACATATAGATTGATAGAGATCGAGACAGAGATAGATAGAGAGACAGACATATAGATGAATAGAGAGACAGACATATAGATAGATAGATAGATAGATAGACAGATAGATAGATAGATAGATAGAGAGACAGACAGACAGATAGATAGATAGATATATAGATAGATAGATAGAGACAGGCAGATGGATGGATAGATAGATAGACATATCTAAACAGATAGATACATATATATTAGACAGAGAGAGAGAGAGAGAGATAAACAGACAGATAGATATACAATGTAGGTAGATAGACAGACAGACATATGGATAGATAGAGAGAGAGGGACGTATTCAAACAGAAAGATATATATTAGACAGAGAGATAGATATGTCATGTACTAGATAGACAGACAGATAAATAGATATGATATAAAAAAGTAATTATAATCTGTTTTATTTTGCAATATTTTAGCTATTATTTGTTAGAATTCTTATAATTGATCGTGGGCAAGATAGCTAAAAAAAAAAAAAAAAAAAAAAAATCATGTTCACCCGCGGACTCGAACCCCTGCCTGCATGATGGAATGAGAAGTAAGTCTGACGCCTAACCGATTGAGCTAGAATATTTCCCATAGACTTAACACGTAAGCAAAACACCAGAATCTCAAATCCAATCTTGCAAGTAAATTACGGGCATGATCCCGACATCTGATCGAAAAATGAAGGAAACGCAACCGAAAGCTTAGAATCTCAGCTACAACATACTAAAAGCTCAGGGATAACTAGCAACAAAAATTGGAGATATGGCTTACGAAATAGAAGAATGTAGAATCTAGTTTTGAGAAAAAGTCATGTCCCATAGAGATTACACGCAAAATGAGTAAAAATGACATGCCATTATTATTTGCAATTTTTGAGGATGATTTGTCTATCAAAATGAAAAATAAAGGCAATAACTCAGAAAGAGTAAGAACTAAGCTACAACATATCAAAAATTGGGTGAAAATTGACCAATATTCACGGAGTTAGAGCAAGATTTGCATAATTATAATGACGTCATAATAGGCAAAATGGATTTTTTGAATTCCGACGCCATTTTGATGACGTCATAATATAATTGAGGGTCAAATGAGACATGAAATTATATCTCTAGTTCATACTCTATCAAAATATGAAAAAAAAATTGGGGGTCCCCATGCGTTCTGAAGAGCTACAGCGGATTTTCTATAGGCATGTTTTTGCCCATATATGGCCTATAGTGAGAGCTCGCGCGCACACGTGCTGCAAACTTTAACGGGTGTTAATTTCCTTATTAATGGTCGTAGAAGGTTGATCAAGGTATCAAATTGCTCAAAATTATATGATCAATGCAATGAAATAAAAAAAACGGTGTTTCTGAGTTGCATTGAGGCGTTACGCGCGGAAACGCGCGCGCATACGTTTGCGCGCGCAATTTTTTGAAATGCTTAAAATGACCTGAAACGTACTCTGTTTTGGTCAAAAAGTGATTTTGAGCATTTTAAAATTTTGACGCGCGCGTACGCGCGCGTCGTGACCTTCAGGTGACCTTTGATGACGTGACCTGATGACCCCTGATCTGAAGTTTATGTCATGTAAATTTGATTTATTTTTGATAATTGATAATGGAGATATGATTGATAATGTGATTTTACAAAATGGCGTCTAGATGACGTCATGATGACGTCATGACATTAAGATTCTTGCAGAATTGAGGTCTTAATGATGTTGATATGTGGTGATATTTTGATGATTATTGAATATGAACTTTCTGAGATTTGCTGTCCACAAGAAATGGAGGAAATAAAAATAAGAAATAAATAATAAAGAAAGAAAATTCGGACAAACATAAGAGGTGATCTGTCATAGACAGACCACCTAAAAAGAAGGCTTCAAAAATATAAAGTGTCCGGACACCCGACCCCCCATCCTACTACTACTGTAGATAGAGATCGATACATGTATCTACATGATCTAACTTTACATCAGACATTGTTAATGCACGATTCTAGTAAAGAAGATACGCGACAACCAATGCATACATAGAAAGATGTTCATTAAAAATCTGACTCAAATTGGTGGGAAAATGATGAATTTCTGGCATTTCATGTGACGTCCTCAAAATGCACTCTCCATTCTTATCAAAATCCCCGAATAGTGTGTAAGGTGAAGGGGTGCGCAGACATGGGGCTCCATTATTTTGTTCAATCTGAAAATGACAGGGTTTTTTTATTTTTTCTTTTAAATTTTTATGAGATTTTTGGCACACTTATTTATAAAAGTAGAAGGAGCATTTTTCAACATAAATTTTGTGTGAAATAAAAACAATTCATGTTAAATCGTAAGTTAAATAATTTAGGTGCACAGACATGCCCCCCCCCCCCCTTCATATCATGAAAAGATTTAGAATGCTCACAAGTTCCTTTACACCACTTTTACATCATTTCTCTATTGACCTATTTCTTTCTTTTTTTTTAATCTGTAGATCTCAACAACTCTCGGGTTTGAAGATGGCAGTTTCTTTGGGTGATATCAAAGCGAAGCGCTCCCAAGCCGTTGCTCCAAGGAGTTTGTTTGGTTCAGTGATCGAAGTCACAAACGAAGATGACATCCAACATGCCAAGTCACTTCCTGTGCCTCAAAGGCGTGTCAAGAAGGACAAGCTCACCAACTTCATGGCTCCAGAAGCCAAAGGGTTAATGAAGAAGGAACTGGCAGAGGTGGAGAGGCAAGTCCATAAGGCTAGATTTGCTGAGAATAATCTCAAGGAGGCCTCTCATCTTGCACTCACCTTTCAACCAAATCCTGATACCATTAAGACTGGAATCCCAGATGGAGCACTGACCTTCCAACCAAAAAACAAGTATGCTCCATACAAGCATGATATCAAGCTCCATTCTCGGGACATTTCCCTGACCGAACACTTCAACAAGCCGATGGGACTCGATGCAAACCCAGACTATAATTATGAGCGTTACCGTAGGCCATATACCAATGGTCAATTCCAGCAGGTAGGAACTATCCTCGGCAAAGGGGGTGCTTTTCAGAAGCGAGATGATGAGTCAAAGAGCATGCGTGAAACTTTCCCTCCCGCCACAAGACGTGTCCGAAAGACACCTAGCCCAGGCATTAAGCCAGGACATCGTGCATTCCCCAGTGACACAATCCCAGACAACATTCGCTTTCTACACGGGGAGGAGCTATGCAAAGAAGTGGCCAAGAGCCCAGAGATTCTGCAGAAGGCCATCGCACCTCCATCTAAACGCATCCCCGGTCCGCTAATCACGGCAAAGTTTCCTCCAGTAAAGACCAGCATCCCTTCTGAAACTGATCCAATGTATGCAGCCCTTGGCACCTCCTTGAAGCAGGACATTTTTAATGGAGTACCATACAGTCATTTGAAGAGTCTTTACAAGAGTTCATACACACAGAACATCCATGACAAGTCTGATGAGGCCTTTCCTCCCAAGTTTGCCATACAGAGGAATGCAGACAGTGAGTACAGAATTATTTTAGTCATATAATATAGGGAAAAAACAATGTTCAGTGTCTTACCCTCAGAAGGCAATCAATTTTGAATGATATCGTTTGTAGAAATAAAGATCTAATTTAAGTTTCTTAATGAGATTGCATAATATTTGTAAGGATTATTTTTAATATGGCCTAGATCAATTATAGAGGTAATTAAAGACATCAGTGTGTTTCAATGTTTTGCATTTTCCGTTCCAGGAAAACACATAGACATGCAATAACGTCTGTATTTTTTTCATATTTATTTCCTTTCATAGATGTTCGTCTTGCTCATATTTTCATAAAAATAATTTCTTCCATTGTCAATCTTATCCATTGCTCTCACTTTGTCTTTTCTTATCTCTCTTTTGCAATCAACTCTGTTTTATTATGATTCTTTTTGTAATACACTTGTTAAATATCTTTCATTGCAGGTAAATGGAATGAGGATGGTGTAATCAGGATGAAGCTTTACAAAGCATGGGATGTCATGATGGCAGAGAGATTACAGGCCAAGGGAGGTGGAGCATCCTAGCTGATACTACCTGGCAGACCATAGTTACAGACATGGAGCTACTAACACCTTTTATGTACAGGGTATGGGTTACAGTAGTTTATAGGCTCAGGTCCTTGTTACTTGACTTGTAGGACTCTGTCTGTGAGCATCATAGTACCGATGCTTGCATGAGCAAAGTTGGGTTAATCAGTGTGCTATGAAAGTCATCTATTTTCAAACAAGCGCCTGTGCCTGTAGAAAAGCAAGTATCATTTATATTTCCACCATTTCTGAAGCTTCAGTGTGTGCATCATGCAGAAATAATGCTCCTTCATTAAAAAAAAGAGCATAAATTCATTTATCATCTGCACAAGTTACAAAATACTTTTGTTGTTCAGGCTCACTCCGAGGTAGGTCTGTCGCTGCCCCCCAACCCCCACTTCCAAAAAATCCCCCAAACATTGAGGAGAAGCGAATATAAAGAAAAGCAAGAAAGGAAGCAAGTTATAGATATTTTTCAAAGAATAAAATCCCTGTATGAGATATTGAGATGTCACCTTTCACTTGAAATTAATTGCTTGAGCACAAAGCACTGAAGGTCACTTTTGCTAATTCCCCCTCCCCCCTTCTGCATCTATCTTTTTCCTCTGTAGAAGTCTGAGGTAAATAGAATTGTCACATCTCCATTTGGGGTGAGGGGGGGGGGGGGGTCAGGGATATTAAGGATAAAGGTGCTGGCCGAATGATAATATGTAACAATTTTATACTTCAGCTTTCACACTGTATATTTACTTGGATAATTGAGTCCATGCATAACATAATTTGAGTTATTTATACAATTTGTTTCCTTTTATATTATTTCTTGTCATTGTCTGTATAAAACTTTCCACCTTGATTTCCTGATATCATCATAGCTTGTAACATATAAATGTGATAGTTCTAAAGAGTTTTAATTGGTTTGATCCATTGAATGGATGACCATTTGAATTTTAAGAGTAATCTACTTTATTCTTTGTCAATCTTTTTCAATCATCAATCCCAATTGTTGATACCTGGTTACAAACTTCAATGTATAATAGTGAAATTTCTATCTCAGGGCAACTGCTTGTATATTTTCTGTCACATGTGTATAGATTAAACAGTGTTTTTAGGGAAAAGAATACTATGTAAATAGAAGAGACAATTACAGATTCCAGATTTTTGAGGATTTTCCAAACCAAAGGTAATTGATATCCATTGTGCTGTTCATGTTGGTGCATATTTTATATGAATTTTTGTAAGCACTTTGTATAAATTTATGTCTTTTTTAAATAGAAATGGAATCACTTGTTTCATGATAGTATATTTTAAAATATGTGAATAATCATGATAATGATTAATAGTACAATAATATATTTTCTTGGTAAGTATTATAGATCATATGCTAAGTAATTGTGATAATTTATTGATTATGATGGTGATAATATCAAATGAGATTAAGGTGCCAAATCCATCAATCATTATGGTGTATTGGTTCTGATTCATCATTCTCATCTTCCAATCAGTGGGTCAGGGGTTTGAATCTTGTTCCAGACATAAACTTAGTTCAATAAGAAGTCCATCAGGTATGCTCCATCCAGCACAGGTGAGTAATTGAATGCACAGTATGATTTAAAAAGCTTTATCACCTACGTGGCTTGACAGCTGCTAAGCATACAGCCAATGTATGATTTAATGTGTTAGGTGCAGTAGACTGTGGGCCCCGTAGATCTGTGCTATGCAAAATAGACATTATGTAATTGGCTGTAAGAAGTTAATGTATTTCTTCTATGATTATGAAGGGTTAATGGGCACTTTGGTTATGGGGGGAAAATGCATGAAGTCAGGGCTGGCACAATAGATACCTTTTGTTTCAAATTTAACATGTTTTTTTATAGAGTGAACATAGAATCAACAAAAAGTGACAGAATGCTTTTAAATATTATATGAGAAATGTTGCATAAAATAATTATCTTTTCCCCCTCAGGTATTAATGTTCAACCCATGCATAATTTGAAACTTAAATAATGTAATGTAGTTATGCTTATCTTGCAGTATTAATTGAGCAAATCATGTCTTCAGAATTCCCACCTCTGTCACAATATTTTGAGAAGTATTCGGTAGGAAATAAAACATTTTTATAAGAATTATCAGCTCTTGGCATGGTTAGCAATATACTCTCTCGTTCCCCCTCCCCTATTTTTTTCTTCTCTCTTTTCTCTCTCTCTCACTGCCCTAGCTGAAATATGTAATGTCAATGTACCTGCATGGTGTGTGTACTGTTATGCAATGTATTCAATTTTTTTATACTTTTAACTACAGTATTATTCTGCTGAATAATAAAAATGTACATATGTTTGGTACGTAATCTAACTTGAATCAAATGTGTCCTTTGTGTGTGTCTGTTTGCTTTAGCAGTGCTAATACACTTGAATTTCCGTCATCAAGTGGAGTACTGAAAAGCCTGAAAACATTTTTCATCGACAAGTTGTCAGTAATAGTCTGTTTCATGAAGCTGGTAATGTTACGAATGACTTTACGCGTGACTGGTGATCGTTTCTTATACAAAGTAAATCAAGACCAATTCAAATCTGGGGTAAAACATTTACCACGAGAAAGGATCACCAGTCGTTAGTATACAGATCAGTGCTGGTGCAACTTGCAAACTTTCCTTGAATTTGATTGGCTGAGAAGCACAGATCCCAGGGTATAGTCCTTTCATGAAAAGCTCACTATCAAGATGCTCCTATCAACTTGCAACCATTTGGGAGGATGATAGGTTTACATTTTTCTTCTTCTTTTCTTTACTGCGTTATGTGCATCTGTTATATGATCGATACCGTCGCATTTCAAATGTCCAACATTTATTATCATTATAGGTCCTTAATATTTGCAAACATGAATGAAATGGAGAAAGGACAAAACTTGACCTTGGTTTTTTTTTTTTTGGGGGGGGGGTCCTTACATAGATTTATTGATTCAGATCAGGCAACCTGAAATTGATATATATTTTCATATAATTGTTCAAAGCATATTTACATGTACATGAAATCATTATGATATGAATCACACTAATTGGAAATTATTAACATGATTAAAATTTACATTATTTCTAAGCTTAAAAAATGGCGGGGGAAATGTCCTCTATCACCTTTATGAAATGACCAACCTCAAAGCTATGATTGATCTGGAGTGATTGCGATTCTTTGTCAGTAAAACAAACTTTCAGTGGAATTTCAAGCGTTTCAACATACTTCAGAATGACAATTTATTCAAACCGTGGCTATATTTTATTTGTAATTTTGTTAATAACTTTGTGAAATAAAACCCTTTGTTGATGATTCAAAATAAGGCATAAATTTTCAAGTTCACTCTAAAAACTATTGGGTAAAAGTGTTCCATGAGGGTAAATATGTGTCCAACCAACATTGGACATTTCTTTTGGGCATTTTTATTTATCCAGTGCGATTAAAATTTGGCCCATTCTAAAGTAATTGCTGCTTATTTAAAAAAAATCTTACTGGACAATATGCATCCCGCATTGGGTAAAATAATGCCCAAAATAGGTTGGACACATAATTACCCTCGTGGTGGTAAAATTTTACCCAATATTTTTTGCAGTGAGACAGCTACTTTTCTTACCTAAAAAGAGGCTTTACCTTCTGAATGACCCTTTTGCATTAAAAAGGGATTAGGCCTATCATAGAGAAATAACAAGAGTCCGTTTCATAAACACAACTTTACTGTACATTGTTCACCGGCGCCTTGACGAAAATTTTAGTTGTAAGAATACCAGAAAAAAGGGTATTAAAGATATTGGTGGAAGTTTTAGGAAATCCATCACAGATTAAACATGTTATCAGAATTTTAGGTTTTTGATTGTGATGTCATAAATTCATTTTTTTCAATGGTTCATGCTGGCATTTTTTTTCTCTTTCTTTTATTAGCGGATGTGAAATGATTTGTTGAGAAAATTACATTTCATTTTTTTTGGCTAAATTATATATAAGGAATCTGCTTGCATATGACGTAACAGATCAAAAAATACAATTCTAATAACTTTTATGATTTTAGATGGATTTTTCGCAAACCTTCACCAATATTTTTGTTATCATTATTTTTTGCTAATTTAAAAACAACTTTTTTTTTAGGTTGAACCGCCCCTTTAAATGCAGATAAAATAGTAAAAGGAAGAATCAATCTGAATTCAGGGATTCCATTGTAGTTACAATAATGGGCAAAGAATCAACCATTAATTGTTAGCCATTGTCTTTAATTCGGAAATACCGGGCCTTGAAACAAAACTCTGATTTCAACATGGATCCACAACAAGTTGTTCTGGAACCGAATGAAGCCACGCCCCCACACGTGGACAAAGGTCATTGAACCCGGAAGTTTTCATAAGAAAAACAACCATTCGCCGGTACCTCGATTCCATGACTACTACTAGGCCTACATGCTATCAATATTTTATTAATAACTCCACCACCTAACTAAAATAATTTGTCTAATATGGATGATACGAAACGGAGACTTATCAAGAGTTTATCCAAATTAAAGGCAGACGCCGTGAAAGCTGGATTAACCTTGGACGAAGTTGAACATGTTTTGCTTTCGAAATGCAACGACTCTTCAAAACGCGAGCGGCATGTCGCTACCCGTTCAGGCCAGAGCTCCGGGGACGACACTGGCAGGTCTTCCGCTGGATCTCGACATCCTCCATCATCGGCTCTCACAAAATGTTCCCGTTTTCTGACACCGTTACTCGTTTGCTTCGCGGCTCTCGTGTCAAGTCTCCATTATTTTGGACATTTTAGCAGTCTGACAGACATTCTAACAGCCAACCCGTGCTTATGGGAAGCAAATGTATTGTTTATGGAGATTTCGAGACCAGTTGAAAAGTGCGATTTTTGTGACGGTCTCACTTCCTTTCCGACCTACCAAGACATCTCCCGCGATGAATTTTTGGACAGACACGCATACACCAATCGACCAGCTCTTATTCTGGAAGGAGGAACGACAAATTGGACTGCTCTAGATGTATTCAGCTACAAGTTCTTTCAGAATTTATACCAGGATAACGAAAGGGCACTGGAGGCGCAGGAGGATTGTCAGTTCTTTCCATACAAGTCTGGAATCGAATCCTTCCAAGAATTCCTTAACATGTCTGATGACAAAGCCGATTTGAAGGAGGAGCAGTGGTATGTTGGATGGTAAGTGCAAGCATTCAGTGTTTAAAGAAATTAACCATTGAGCTGTTTATTTGCAGATGTGATATTGTGTATGAGAGGCTTTATGTCTTACCGATAATTAATTATCAGTATGATCATAATTATTGTGATTACTTTCTAAATGGAGATATATCTCTCACATCATTATTTGTAATAGAGTTGCACTTGTGTATCTTTGGAATAGTATAGGCCTATTTGATTACAGTATTACAAAACGTGTATAAAGCGGTTGCAAAACGGAGATGGTTGCACATCGGATATATGGCATGGCATGCAAAGTTGATCTGTAGAATGGTTATGCATCTCGATGGTTCTATCAAATCAAAGCAATAATCGCTCTTGGATTTCAAAAAAACTACAGTAGGGTTCCCAGCCCATCAGGGAAATCAGGTAAAATTATTTTACTTTTTTTTCCAGTCAGGGAAAAATCAGGGAATTTGATAAAAAGATACCTCAAATCAGGGAAAATGCCTCAAATGAGGGGTAAAAATCAGGGAATTTGATAAGCCCAAAAGTCGAAAGCACGGTAGTCAGTCAAACTCTGTTATATTTTGTTGCATATCAAAGCAACATCCATTGAATGACTGGTTATGGTGGTACTAATTAGTTTTACATTATTGCTTTTATACTGAAAATAAATGTAATTCACTGCAACAACTTAGAAAACATGCGAAACTGGGAATGGGTTTACATAGTTATCAGGGAATTTTTAAACTTCATCAGGGAATTTTGTTTTCTTGAAAAGCTTGGAACCCTGTACTAATGATGCTGAAAAGTGAATTACCTCACATCAATAATTTTGACATTAAATCCTCTACTGCAAAACACTATTGTCTATTAAAAATAAATACCCCGTTTTTTCTATCTTAATGGCAAGTTCCCCTCGCTGTAAAATTAGCGAATTTTCTCCCTCGATCGCTAAGCCTTTTCACAGTCATTGTCCTGCGTTCCGTAACACAAAGGTTAGCGATTAATCGTACGGTTGATATTCACGATTGATTGTACAATGTAGTCAATGGAATCAATCGTTATTAATGTTGTACGATGATTGGTAAGCTTTGTGCTACCGGCCCCAGATAGGCACAAAACAATTTCACTGCAATCATGCAATACCCAATTACCCGATTCTATACCATTATGTTCAGAATGCTCATGAGCTATCATATTGAAAATACAAAATATTCTCGCCTAGTTGTCAAGCTCTCTCGCACTGAAGTATTTTTTTCTGAGTAAAGTTTCAGACCCCAATTCAGCTGGAATCTTGTCTTCCCGTTAGTGAAAAGAAATAATCGTTTTAGGGGGGACCCAATTACAAGAAAGGGCCAAGAGGGACAAATGCCTGCTCCCCTCAGCCCCCGTTTAATAAAAAAAATCTTGATCGGGTGACGGGTCATTGCGCTATCACTGTTTGTAATTAGTTTCTTTCCTTGATTCCTTTTTAGGAGTAACTGTGATACAGTGATCTCAGCTGAGCTGAGGAAACATTACACAATGCCCCACTTTCTTCCCGAAGGTTCCGAGTCGAGTATCACAGACTGGATATTTATTGGTGGACCTGGACTAGGAGCTAACGTCCATGTAAGCATCAAACGCCTTTTCATTGATATATGGGCTCTGAATGGGATGTGTGGGGACCCCAACTTAATTCTTGATAACAATTTATTATTATTATAGGTCTGGATTATATTTACTGGCAGGCCCAAAGTACATTTCGAAGGTTGATGGGGATGGGGGTGGATTTACTTTAATTTGAGCAAAACTGCATTTGTTGCCGTCTTTGTATAATTATGCAGAAATTGAAATTAATCCAATAGAATTAATGTTAGTCAGCAATCGAATTCAAACATTCTTTAAAATGTTGGCCATTTCCAAACATCAATTCAACTCATCTTCCTCATCTTCCCCTCCCTTGTTCTTTCTTCCTTCCTTCCTTCCTTCCCTTTCTTTCTTTCTTTCTTTCTTTCTTTCTTTCTTTCTTTCTTTCTTTCTTTCTTTCTTTCTTTCTTTCTTTCTTTCTTTCTTTCTTTCTTTCTTTCTTTCTTTCTTTCTTTCTTTCTTTCTTTCTTTCTTTCTTTCTTTCTTTCTTTCTTTCTTCCTTCCTTCCTTCCTTCCTTCCTTCCTTCCTTCCTTCCTTCCTTCCTTCCTTCCTTCCTTCCTTTTTTTTTCTTTCTTTCTTTCTTTCCCCTCCCACCGACCATCCCATTCACTTTATCCCTCCCTCTCCCTCTCTTCCCCTCCCTTTTTGTCTTAAAATATATTCATCTATTTTCTGTATACTCAATTTTCTTCTGTCTCTTCTCTCTATAAGATCTGTCATATGTTACATATTTTTCACCTTTACTTTCATTTAAAATTGTGAGTAAACTCAAAACTCCTTGCTAAAACCCCGGCCATACTTTCATTGATTGTCTAATTTAACGCATGCCTCAGTGTTTTGTTGTCCTCAGCTCAAAAGAGAGCTTTAATTTTAATTTGAACTTGAACCATCTTAATGTAAAACGATCCGGGTTACGTTATAGTACGGTACGTCTTTGATACAAAATGGAAATTATTTATTAGTGTGTACGGTTCCAAAGAGACTTTTCACAATCACACTAACCATAAACTATGTTTTGGCAATACAAACGATTGTCATAATTGAATAGATCAGTAATGCAGTCACTCTGCCTGTGATTTTGTACGGTTTGGGACCCTGTTTATACACTGACCGTATTTGATGGGCAGACGCCTTTTCACTTCCTCTTTGAATGCTTTTATCATTCCCTCACTTGGCTATATTCACCATCTTAGATTGACAGTGTGGACAGACCTTCGTGGCAGGCTCAGATTAGTGGTTCTAAAACATGGACGCTCATTCCTCCACCTGAATGTGAACACGTCTGTCATGAAATCAATGCTACCATGGTCAAAGGAAATGTCAGTAAGTATATTTAATATATTTAATAGAAAACCAGAAAAAAGAAAACCATTATATAATCTTTACAAAATCGATATTGTACATTTATTCTAAGCTTACCCCCACCCTAATTATATATGAATAGCATCTATTTGTCCACATGTATATTTATTTTCCTACTGAATATCATTAAGTTTCTTATTTCCACCAAAGTAATTCATACAAATCGATTGGAATATAACAATTTCTTTGTCAAAAAATATAGGAAAATGAGCATCAGCATCGACTATAGACGTTAAGCATATACTTTGAAATTTAATTGAAAATCTACCATTTTATTTCATTGGTTGCAAGCATGATTAATCGTTAATTTTCATTTGTGTATTCAAGGCTTCAGGCAATACCTAAATAAATGTATATAAACTCACTTCTACTATCAATATGTCCTCGGAAGTGCATCTGAACATTAAATAGAAAATGCACTCTGTAAAATAACAATAACAATAATGATTATAACAATCCGCTTTAGCGCTTCAATACATCGGAACAACGTCTCAAAGCGCTTTACAGATATATTATTACCCCGGTCATCGGATCCTTGCATGCCGCATACAATGTATGCACCCTCTCCACTCCCTGGGGAGCATTCCAACAAGAGTTTCAAGACTCAGTTGCTAGGCACATATGCTCTCGCATCCTACCGGGTACCCATTTAACACCTGGGTGGAGAGTGGCAAACTGTGGATTGACGCCTTGCCAAAGGACGCTAGACCATGGTGGGATTCGAACACACGACCCTCTGATTACAAGGCGAGAGTCAGAACCGCTACACCACGATGCTTCCATAAGACTATCATGCATCTACTTATGGGTGGAAGTAATGATCTTACATGGGCCTCTGCACAATTTACCAACCATTTCGCATCAGTCATTGCTTCCAACTAAATTTACTTCCGATTGTAGCCATTATCAATGGCTAGCAAACTCTCTGGTAGACCTCTATGATTTAATAAACAGTTTCCTAATATTTAATACAATTAAATCGTTTGTATTCGAACTGGTGAATAAACACGAGTTACCACTTCATTTATTTGTTCTATCATTGCAGTCGTGGTTGATACCAATAAATGGTACCACAAAACGGATATCCACCCCGGCGGTATCAGTATCACAATCGGTTCGGAGTATGATTGAATAACCGACTCCAAATCTGTCTGCTGTGAGGTAACGTGGTCTAATAAAGAACTCGCCAAATTGTGATTTGCAAGGTGCGGGTTCAAATCCCGTCACATCACCGATGGACTTTGACGAGACATAGCTCAGAGTAGTAAGTTGCTACCCGATGGAATTGATTCGAACCGTGCAACACAGCTGCTGGTTTCCATTTGGTGAAAATTGCTAAAACGAGAATAACTAAATGCACTAGATTTGAAGCATAATGATAGTGAAATACTCAATTTCTTAAATTCCGCAGTTTCCTATCTTGGTGTTGAAGATTGTGAATCGTGTTTCAATAATAACCAGTAGATCTATGTCAAACTTCATTAAATTTCAAGTTTAGAATTAATGAACAGCAGGACCGACTCAACGTTTCGAGCCAAAGGAGAGATGTTGCTTGATTTTGTCTGATTTTCTTTTACAAGATTTTAATTAAATCTAACTTGTATAAACGGAGCTCGAAGAACGGGGTCGTTCGTTAGATGTAAGCATTTTCGTAAGAAACCCAACGCAGTGACACAAACACCTCAATGTAAAGACATTTCACATTTTAAAACAGCAACATTATCCGAATAGAAATGTGATCTTGATAATACTACAGAGATAATAATTTATGTATAGCACAGCTACCTAATATATATAAATATACTCTACAATCTACCGCGCTGTTTTCATCTCATCCATTGTTTCTGTACAGATATACTAAAGATATATTTAAAAAGAACTATAATGATCACCGTCTTTTCATGTTTTTTTTGTAAAAGATAAGTTTTAACAAAGACTGAATAATACAAAATTACTATTAGTCCGTTTATTCCAAAAACATTTATCAGTACAAATGAAATATACATGTACATAATTTATTGATTGCAAGAATTGAATTTCCTAATTTCCTCCCCAGGAAAATTAGCAATCAAAATGTTATCCAAAGTAGAAGATGGAGTTAAGAGTATTTGTACATCGTAATTGAAATTGAATTTTATTCCATGATCCGAGTCTAATAGGACGATTAAACAGTACTATTTGTATTATTTTGAAGTATAGATTCAGAATGAGTTAGAATTCTTTAATACGTTTTAATATGGTTCCTCACAATCTAAGCAAGGAGGAGATGAAGGTCTTGGAAAAGGAAAGAATAGAACAGCGTGAGGATAGGGAGGAGAAGGAGGGGGATAAGAAGGAGGAGAAGGGATATGATTATGAGATGGAGGAGAAGAGGAGGAGGAGATTCGACTTGGATCGGTCGGAGAAAGGGGAGGGAAAGAAGGAGACGATGCATGTGGGATATAAGCAGGAGAAGAGGAAGGAGGAGGTGAGTTAGAGTTTTGAGGAGTAGAGGGGGAAGGAGAAGTTCTGCTTGTTGGGGAAGAAGGATTGCGCGAAGTCGGAGAAGGAGGAGGTGGAATTATGTCGAGTTCCATGTTTTCCACTAATATCACTCTATCAATTTTCTTGCTTTGCCTGCTGCCAACATCCCCGTCTCCTCGTAGGCTAGGTTGTGGAACCGGAGACAAGTTAATCAGCCCACAACAAGTACAACAAGCAATGTAACACTTGCCGCAATACACGCAGCACCCAAAACTCTTGGTACCACCGCTGCAGGCGAACCTCTCTCTGGTGTGCTTACTGAAAGTCGGATGTAACATTACGTACACTATCGGCTGCAGGCTTGCCGTCAAAATGGCGGCTGTCTCACTCAACTGCGTGGCTACGAAGATAGCGATCCTGCCGAATGGTATGGACAGGTAGATGATCATTTTGGTGATGTAACGCGCACCGAAGTTGAATGTGTAAAGAAGAACGATGACGAGGATACTCCGCAGAATCTGCTGATCGTGGTACAGACGGTATTCCTCTGGCGTACGCGTCACCACGACCCCGTCCTTCTTGACGCGCAAAGA
This sequence comes from Lytechinus pictus, assembly GCF_037042905.1. Taxonomy (NCBI): domain Eukaryota; kingdom Metazoa; phylum Echinodermata; class Echinoidea; order Temnopleuroida; family Toxopneustidae; genus Lytechinus; species Lytechinus pictus. Next base: position 19,548,319 of record NC_087254.1, read on the forward strand.
TTCGCCGCTTCGCTTTCGAAGCTTGCGTCTGATGGCGAAGTAGACGACGGTGATGACGGTCAGGGGGATGATATAGGAGACCACGAAAGAGATGCTCATAGCGACTTTGAAGCTGGATTCGGAAATGTCGAAGGTACCGTTAGTAGTATCAATGCTGTAGAAGACAGGTGCACACACTGCCAGAGAGGCTGCATGGAGAAAATTCATGAAAGTAAACAAATGTATAATGAAAGCAAGGTCAAACATACCGTAAAGTCAAAGACGACACTATAGAGGTAAAGACAATCTTCTGTCCTATATTGATAGATTTGTTTAAAGAACTGTGAAATTTAAAACCCCAATCTGGAAGTTGTTGACCAGTCAACAGGAGAATATTTGTTTTCCTCTACATTCCAAATGTTAGAGTCTTGATTCATCACACGATCTGTTGCAACTTCATATTGATAGAAACAAGGGAGTGTTACAAGAAATATAAGAATTCCTCGGGATGTTCTCTTGAACCTGGGTCTTTGAGAAAAAAAATAATGGAGAGAAGACGGAAAAATATATTTGACCTGTTCTCTCGCTTGTTTGGTCAACAATTTGAGAGAAAAAAGGCTGATGGGTCAATTCTTGAAACCTAAATGGCCTGTGCCATTGTAAAGCACATTTATAGATAGAACTGTTTCTTACCAATCCAGACAAGGGCGCATACGCCTGTAGTTATCTTCACTTTAGAATATTTAGCCACTTTCTTCGGATCGACGCTGATGGCAACATAACGATCGATGGATAAAGCCGTTAACATGGAGACATCGCAGTTGGTTATAACCTGTGAGGGAAATAAAATGTTTTTTATATCGAAAAGGGACCGTTAAAAATTTAGAGATTGAAAACACAATTTTTTTTTTCTAAAAGAAAAATAAAGGATTACGTCGCCAGCCTTAATTTCCTAAAAGTAAAGAAATCGGTGGAGTATAGAAATCATTGTGGTTTGTAAAGAATATTAACTACTGCTCGTCCTTTTTTTCCCTAAAACTAATTCAGGGGGCACGGGGTCCGCGCCTTCTTCCACCACTGGATGTGCCCCAATGCAATGTCCATATAGAAAAGAAGGAAGTGTACTACTCCCTCCCCCCGAACATTGAGTTTCATTTTAATGTTGCTTTTTATCTTTTTTGAGGGGATGTCCACCAATGGAACATTATCTCTCATGTTATTTTCTTAAACGTCACATGATGACGTTTCATTTTAGATCACCACTTTTTTTAGGCCGACATTTCCGTCACTTTTTGCCAACAAGATCGGTTTTAGGGGTTGTAAACATAAATTGCCAACCAGCCTCAGAGATTTGTTTTTCCACTGCCCCTCTGTTGATATCCTGAACCCACCACTGTTTGCAACTTTCAATTTACAAAGTTTATATACCATGATTAAAAACTGTACTATATAAACTTAAATGTTTCATCTACTATATTATAATCGATGCATCAGTTTTATTATTCGCATAATGTCCGTAAAAGAGATCAATAATAGTACTTACGAGACTGATGTAGAGATGAACAGACGATGGTATGACACTGCTATGAGCAATATCACGGACCGTCAACACGTAATCATAGACGTCGGTAGCACCGATAACGACAAGGAAGATGAGATGGGTGGCGCTAAGATTGGTCATGAAGAGATTGGAGAACGTCCTCATGTCTTTGCGGGCGACGACTGTGTAAACGATGTATATATTAGCGACGAGACCGATGATGATGAGGACCATGAGAATGGGAGACAGAATGCGTTCGAAGTTGACTACCCACTCGCATTCATCGACCGTATAGCCTGATCCGCAGGCCGACTCTGATGTTGTCGTGGAGTTGATGTCGTCGAGTTCGGTGCCGTTATATGATGAGATCGTCGTTGAGATGCTGGACCACAATGTGGTAATTGTCTTCACTGGTTCTTTCGTTGGAGCCATTGTCGTCGAATTGAAATTTGGGTTCTGTATGACAGAATCGTTCACAACAGCCACGGTTGATAAAATAGTCGTTGAGACATTTTTGACAAAATCTGTAATTTCTGGTTTTGCGGTAGTCATACCCGATGTTATGACAGTCGATATCGATTCATTAACTGGTGTTTCAGATGGGATACCAGTGATTTCATCAATCACATCTGTTTCTACATCTCCTACAAAAGGTATTGCTAAAGCGGTTTCCTGATTACCGTCTATGGTGTCCTGGATGACATCAGTAAGGTTCGGCCATGCTCTGCTGATATTTTGAAGATAACCGGCTATACCTATGTTCGGAAAAGAATCGGTGATGTTTGCAAGATAACCAGCTAGGTTTGGAAATTTTTCGGTGATGTTTGGAAAAGAGCCAGCCAAACCCTGCATGGAATCGGCCAAGTTTGGCAGAGATTCAGCCAGGTTCGACATACTGTTTGCGACATTCGCCGAAGAATCGGCTAGGTTCGGCAGGGGATCGACTTCTTCTATACACTCAATGCTTGAACCTGAATCGTGGGGCCTTCCGCTTGATCCATTATCATGACGGTACAAAATATATTAAGTGAAGAATTTATTGAGATTATATACTTTGTGCTGTGTCGCTATGATAACAATCTTAGTGAAAAATTTGATTGCAGTATGGGTCTCTTCCTTCACAATCTGTATGGGAAGCCAAAGTCACTCTGTCAGTGATGCGATAAAGTGAAATAGATGTAGAGAAGAATCATTGTCCGAGATATTTTTAAGTTGGTACCTGTATAATGTACAGAATGTATATATCGTTCAATCATGTGACATCTGTACAAGATGAAAGATATTTTGAAATAGATCGGTGGTATACTTATGTGTAGTGATTGATGGACATTCAAGACAAGTGGTTGTAAGTATCAGGGGCCGCGGAACGGTTTTCAAAAAATCATAATCCTATGGTCATTTTTACGTTTTTGTACACGGTTTTGGAAAGAAGTGGGGGGCTTCAGCCCCCTCCGCTTCCGCGGCCCCTGAGTATATAGACCTACATTGACAAAACTGAAACAAAGGGGGGGGGGGTATCAGGCGTGTATCAAGGATTTTACACCCGGGGGGCCGACCTGATTTTGTCGCCCTTGTGTACTTTTCGATAATGGCGCCCCCCCCCCCTAGCCGCGAGGCAGACGTATCATTCCATAATCACATAAAAGATAATCTAATTTAAAAAGAATAATTGCGAGCGCGAAGCGCCAGCGTTTTTCTGTTTAATTTACTTAACTACCATAAAGCATAGAATTTTAAGCACTTTGGGGTTTCAATTTCGATTAAATTCCTTTTTTTTAAAGTATAGGCCCTACTAAAGTTATAAGAACGGGAGCTGTAATTTCTTTACTAGTCGTTTTTTAATATCCTTCAGGAATAGTATTGATTACCTCTTGGAAATGATGCAATCTCCTCGGTAATTGGCTCAATCTCCTCATCAGTGGCGTAGTTAGGGTTTATTCAGCGGAGGGGGGGGGGGCTTGAACATGTTGAACTTTTGTAGGGGAACCAAGATAAATTTGTTTTGGGGATAGTCCTACAGAACGAAGTTTCAGAAAATCTTAGATTCTCAAATACACGACGAGGTATCTCACAAGGCCTAGATAAATAATGCAAGCAGGGGCGTCGCTAGGCTTTTTCCACTGGGGAAGGGGGGTGGAGGTCCTTGATTTCCAACAAATTTTGGTACCGATTACCGACGTCCGACAACCATGAGTCTTGGAAGTATTCCACTTTCTCATCAGTCACATTTTATTTCGCCATACCTAGGGGCAAATCCAGCTTTCATCATTAGGAGGGGGCGGAAAAATATTTCCATTCACATTTTCTCCCGATCGGCCGCCAAAATCTAATTTTCGTGCTTTTTTATTAATATTTTAATCTTGGGTTTGTCCTAATTTAAGAGAGCAGTTACATGTATAAGTTCATTTTATCTTTACTCTTGCTAAAAAAACAATAAGGTTTCTCGTGAGGTCTGAATATATCTTTCGAGTGCAGTTTTTGTTATTCATGTCTTTTATGTATTTAGACCTGAAAATTTAATATTCTGGGCATTTTTTTTTTGTAATCATGAACAAGATGCGTATCTATCTTAATGCGATCAAGAAGTGCGAGATTATATTTTGAATATACTGACCTGCAAAAGCACCCGTTGCAGTGACTCATGAATAGAATACATATCTCACCAATCAAATAGTACGAGCGAAGCGCGAGCTGAAATTTTTTAACATCTCGACATAAACTGGAGATTCTAAGCACCTTTTTAACCATGAATAGGATGGGTATGTAGGCCTATTTTATTGATGCGAGAACGAACTGAATTTTCCCGAAAGGAAACCATGATATTCTAAGCACTTTTTGTCTTCGTAAACAATATGTTTTTCTAACTAAACATGCAAGCGCCGAAGCACAAGCTGAATTTATTAATATACTGAAAAGAGACATATTAATGACTGTTTGACTCATGAATAGAATATATATATATCTCACCAATCAAATAATGCGAGCGCGAAGCGCGAGCTGAAAATTGTTTAGATTTTGATTGAAAATTGGACAGGTTAACAACTTTTTGCAATCATAGGATGGGTATCTAATCAAAGAGTTAATGCGAGCGCTAAGAGCGAGCTGATTTTTGTTATACTCGTACCTAAAAACTGGACAGTTCAAGCACTTTTTAAATAAGAACATGGCATTAGAGGGCCAAGTGCGAGCCGATTTTCAAACTTAGATTTAGACCTAAAACAGGACAATGTAACCATGCGTGAACAGGATGGGTATATATGTCTAAACAATTGATGCGAGTACGAAGCGCGAGCTGAAATCTTTGGATTTTTAGACATGAAAACTGGACATTCTAAGCATGCTATCTCACCAAATAATGCGAGCGCGAAGCGTGAGCCATTTTTTTTTTCATTTTCCGTTATGAAAACTGGATATTCTAAGCATGCACTTTATGCAATCATGAACAATATGGGTATGTAATCAAATGATTTATGCGAGCACAAAATTGTGATACTCCTTCGGGAAGGCGTAGATTCTGAGTATTTTGCGCGAGTCTAAATAATTGTGATTTCTTCCTGAAAACGGTTTAAGCATGTTTTTAATAAAGAACACAGTTTTAGAGCGCGGAGCGCGAACAGATGTTTTTTTTGTATAGATTTAGAAAAGAACCCAGGATATTCGATGCAATGTAACCTTGAACAGGATGGGTGTATCAAAAGAAAATATTTTATTCTAGCGCGGAGCCCGAGCTGATTTTTTTCATTTTGCGACATGAAAGCTGGATATTCTGGGCACTTTTTACAATCATAATGTTGTAATGTGAAATTGGCTATATACACTTATTGGTATATAAAGTTTGTAAAATTTATATTTAAATCCATTGTATTATACTCAATGCTAATTATATTCCCGGATTTCCACTTTAATGCAATATCATTATCCAATATTTTATGATTCAACGTTCAAATTTAACCAATTTCCTTCATAAATTTTGCTGAATTATTTAATGTGTCAATCATGATATCATGTACTTTAATTTATATTATACTGTAATTGTGTTGTTTATGATAACTTTCTCATTTCACCGATTCCTCAAATATTTATTATGTTATATTGAACAAATTATGAATTAGTGATTTTTCTGTAATGTATTGAATTCATTATTTGTATAGTTATTTGTATAGCTTAAACCTAAGTTACTCTATCTTTTATGTGCATATATATTGTTATTTTATGTTAACAGGTTCATGCTGAAAACAGTCAATCTGAGCTTTTCATCCTGTATAAATATGTTTTAGTGAATAAATATATATATAAATAAACAAATAAATAAATGAATGAAAAAAAAATGGTCTTGCAGACAGACTCGTAGAACTGGCTTAGTGAACAATGGCTTTTGTTCAAAATTCCTTCATGGATGCATTCAAGCATCCCTCTATATACTTGACTGGACTGACCAGTGTAATTGACCATTCAATAGTCAATTTGGGGTTTCAATTATGTACCCCCAATAGGAGGCTTTCTTTTCAGGCGGGAAAGGGACGGAAGCGATTGAAATTTTGAGGGAGCAGGTTGTCTTACCAGTGTGCAATCAAGTGAGTTGATGGTTGTTATTTCATGATATTACTGGTATATTTTTTAACTTCGCATGATAATGTGTTTTATTATTGCTCAATAATTAATGATGCCCGTGGAATTTTGGTCAATTTTATCATGTAAACTGACATTTATGCCTCTTAAGTTCAGACTTTGCAATTGTTATATTTTCCCCGTGCATTATCTAATATTGATTGGGTAGCATACATGAACACAAGTTAAGCTTTTACTGGTTTATGTTGATGTGATTATTTTTATAATTGTTGAACATATTTCCGATAATACCATCAGATCTGGTCCATGATATTCATTGTAGTATATTGCCCATTTTACTCCTATTTAGCCCAACAAATGAGTTGCAAAATAAGGATATTATTACTTGTAGGCCTGGAGAACAGCTACGGGAATTTTTATATATTTTTTATTCACATTTGTTTTATTACAATAAAGCATGTCTTGGTATTGTGCAATATCTCCAGGGATTATTTAAATCGTTATATTCATACTGCAATTTGATTACTGGTTACATTTTAGAAGATACACATTTGCTCAAACCTCACGAGTGAAGGAATAATATATGGCATTTTGTTGAAAATTTGATTTTTTTTTTAATCAATATGTATTTTCGATATATTTTTATCATTTGTATTCCACAGCGAGGCTGTTGGTTTTCTTGAAATAAACTCAAATACCACATACCGGTCTGGATTTTGCATTCTTTCAATTAATATATTGGGTATCTAATGAAACAATGCGAGCGCGAAGAGCGAACTGAAATTTTTTATATTATGACCTAACAACTGGACATTCTAAGCACGTTATTTTTTAATAAAGATCAAGGTATTGTATCTTATCTTATGAAAATGTTACGTAGATGTGGGATCACCTCCATGGCTGCCTCCAGCACTGGTGGGGGGGGGGTAATTGGCTTCCCCTTAAAAAGTAGGAATACCTCGATTATCTTACAAGAAATTTGTGCATTAAAATTTTAATTTTCACTATAAAATTGAAATAAACAGGGCACAAAATAATGGCGCAGGTATAGAGAAAGTAAATCACATTATAAATCACTTTATTATCACCTCCTCCATATCTCAGTTCCGTTTTTAACTACAATAGTCTTCAGACTTCACAAAAACCGAGTTCACATACAACTACATGTACAAGGTTGAAGAGTCAAGTGCCAGGTTGCGTGGTACATGTGTATCTACTCTCTTAAAGGGATGGTCCGGGCTAAAAATATTATATCTAAATAAATAGAGTAAAATTCACAGAGCAAAATGCTGAAAACTTTGTCAAAATCGGAGAACAAATAACAAAGTTATTGGATTTTAAATTTTATCAATATTTTTGTGAAAACAATTATATGCACATCGTCATGAATATTCATTAGGTGGGCTGATGATGGCACATCCTCACTGTCCTTTTTCTAATGTTATTACATGAAATAATAATGTTTAAATTTTTCCTGCATGTGTAAATGGTGTGTCTCCATTATGATGAAAGAAGTTGCGGCAATAAATAATTAATGCAGTTGTCAATCCAATTGTTTGAGTTCTTGGTAGAAAATTTTTGACTAAACCTAATTTATATGACAAAATACAAAAGAACAAGTGGGGATATGACATCATTAGCCCACCTAATGAATATTCATAAAGACATGCCTAGAACTTTTTCACCGGAATAATGCAAATCTTTAAAATTCATAAACTCCGTTATTTGTTATCCAATTTTGATCAAATTTTCAGCATTTAGCTTTGTGAATTGTTATTCATCTATTCATTAAACACCTGGCCTGGTGCAGGCATACAATACAGGCTGACCTGTATTGTACATAACTTTCTATCATTCACTTCAGGCTCTATGCCCAAGGCAAGAGTTATACCTTGGTCACATTTGCACTACGGCGGCCGTACGGCGAGTCGAAAATAGCCTTTTTATTGATTTTAAGTCAAACCACCTATATATAGTTGGACAAAAAAATGTTAAAACGGCTGTTCTCGACTCGCCGTACGGCCGCCGTAGAACAAATGTGACCAAGGTATTAACTTGCACCTGTAATTCAGATCACTACAAAATACATATCCCAGTGGCGAATGCCCAAGGAAAGACTTAAACTTGCACCTAAATTATATATTCCAGTTGCGTAATGAGCCAACAATTTTAAAGGGTCTAGATAAGGCGTATCTCATAAAAATTACAAAAATTTGCTAGCGAGCAAATTTCGACATTTCTATTCACAAAAATCAAATTTTGTAATAGATTTTGATACAAAATTCAAAAATATGGTGTCATATTTCACCCTTCTGTTTCCTTTTCTCTTATTTTTCTTGGTCGTGAAATTTTTTGGGAGCAAGAGCCCCCCCCCCCCCATCTGTACGCCATTAATACATCCCCTTATGACGACCTCGTTTCCTTCGCTCACTCCTGTTCAGATTTCTTTAAAGAAATATGCGCCTAGTGCCCAGTTTTCAGATCGGAAAATCAAAGCAGAATAGGTATCTAACTATGCAACTGATGCGAGCGCGAAGCGTGAGCTGAAATTTTTCATTTTCCGAATAAAAATGGTTTTTTTTTTTTACATTCTAAGTGCTTTTTGTAACCATGAAGACAATGGGTATCTGATCAAATAATTGAAATGAAACGTGAAATTATATACTGACTGGAGAAGGGCTATTTCAAGCTCTGATTCCTTTTCTAATTGTTATTTCTCTCTCTCTCATAAGGGGAGAGGGGCGGCCGCTTTGCCCTCTGGATCCTCCTGTGTATACTGACAGGAAAAATCGTTTTAAGGACTTATGTACGTGGGATCCATGGAGAAGATATGTAACGTACTAATCAAATGTTTGTATCGCGAATTGAATTTTTTATTCGGCACTTTTTTTAATCAAGATGATTCCTATATGATCGTAAAAACAGGATATTTAAAGTCGCATTTAATCCTTTTGGGCAGGATATGTATCTCACTATAACAAGGCTATTCGAGGATTTAGGCGTCCATGGTCGAATATAAAATTGGCCCCCATTAAAGATTGGACATCAATTCGGCGCCCCCAGGTCGAACATTAATTCGGCGGCTCCCGGTCACCATAAATTTGGCGATCCTAAGTAGAGCATCACTTTGGCAGCCCCCCCCCCCCTCTCTAGGTTGAACATCGAATCGGCGCCCCTAGGTAGAATATCAATTAAACGCCCCTAGATTGAACATCAATTCAGCGCCCCTAGTTATAACATCAATTCGGCGCCCGCTCTAGGTTTAACAACAATTCGGCGTTCCTCTATGACGAATATCAATTCGGCGCCCCCTTTGTCGAATATAAATTCTGCGCCCTCCCCTATGTCAAATATCAATTTGGCACCCCTCTATGTCGAATATCAATTCTGCGCCCTCCCCTATGTCGAAAATAAATTCGCACCCTCCTATGTTGAACATCGATTCGGCATCCCCTATGCCGAACATGAATTTGACATCCCCCCTAGATCGAACATCCATTCTGCACCCCTATGTCGAACATCAATTTGGCGCCCCCTTAGATTTAACAGTTCGGCCCCCTATGTCGAACATCAATTCGGCAACCCCAATGTCGAACACGAATTTGGTGCCCTCTATGTCGAACATTAGTTTGACGTCCCCTAGATGGAATATCCATTCGATGCCCCTAAGTAGAACATCAAATTGGCGCCCCCCCCCCCTCCCATGTCTAACATCAATTTTACGCCCGCTATGTCGAACATCAATCCAGTGCCCCGTATGTCGAACATGAATTCTGCGCCCCCTAAGTCAAACAAAAATTCAGCACTTCCTGTGTCGAACATCAATTTGGTGCCCTCTATGTCGAACATCAGTTTGACGTCGTCCCCCCCCCCCTCTAGATCGAACATCAATTCGCCCCCCCCCCCTCCTCTAGGTCAAATAGTAATTTGGCACCCCCTTTGTCAAACATCAATTTTGCTCCCTCTATGTCAAACATCAGTTTCACGCCCCCCCCCTTAGATCAAACATCTGTTCGGCGCCCCCCCCCCACATCGACCATGAATTCGGCACACCTTTCGAACATCAACTCGGCGCCTCTAGGTACAAGTTCAATTCGGAGCCCACCCCAAGGTTAAACATCAATTCGGGGCGCCCTTTGTCGAACATCAATTCTGCGCCCCCTATGTCGAACATCAATTTGGTGCCCCTATGTCGGACATTAATTTAGCTCCCCCCCCCCCGTCGAACATTAATTTAGCCCCCCCCCCTCCTTTGTTGAATGTCAATTCGGCGCCCCCTTTGTCAAACATCAATTCTGTGCCCCCTATGTAAAACTCCAATTCGGAGCCCACCCCAAGGTTAAACATAAATTCGGCGCCCCCTGTGTCGAACATCAATTCTTCGCCCTCCCCTATGTCAAAAATCAATTCGCACCCCCTATGTCGAACATCGATTCGGCACCCCTTATGTCGACCATGAATTTGACATCCCCCCTAGATCGAACATTTATTCTGCGCCCCCTATGTCAAACATCAATTTGGCACCCTCTATGTCGAATATCAATTTGACACCCCCCTATGTCGAATATCAATTCTGCACCCTCCGTTATGTCAAAAATCAATTCGCACCCCCCTATGTCGAACATCGATTCGGCGCCTCTTATGTCGACCATGAATTTGACATCCCCCCTAGATCGAACATCAATTCGGCGCCCTCTACCATCCGAACAACACCGACCATATTTTCTTTCAAACGACAACTCAATTCACATCTTTTTCCAATTATCTAGTTTTTTATTTTCATTTATTTGATATGTATTTGTTTTGATGATTTTTGCTATCACTGTTTGGTGTGACTTTGCTAGCCCATCTGGGGCCTGGTGGCCTCAAGTGCTATACTAGAGCTTCTGTGAATTATGTGCTGACCGGGCTTGTCCCTTAAATTGTTGGTGAACGAAGCAGCAAGCAAGACGCCACCAGGCCTCATCTGGCGCAGTTAAGGAAACCAATAGTTGATACAATTTAATATATACAATTCTATACTTTTTGTTATTTAAGATTTGTATTTATATTTTATTTCTGACCATTGCAAGCGCTGTGACACTTTTTGTGTATAGCGCATATAAGTAACTGTTTTATTATTATTATGTCGAATATCAGTTTGATGTCCCTCCTAGATCAAACATCCGTTCGGGGCACCGCTATGTCAACATCAATCCTGTGCCCCCTATGTCAAACATGAATTCGGCACCCCCTAAGTCAAACATGAATTCAGCACCTCCTATGTTGAACATCAATTTGGTGCCCTTTATGTCGAACATCTCTTTGACGTCCCCCCTTCTAGATCGGACATCCTCTCGGCGCCCCTAAGTAGAACATAGATTCGCCTCCCCCCCCCAACTAGGTCAAAGAATAATTCGACGCCCCCTTTGTCAAACATCAATTTGGTACCCTATATCATGTCGAATATGAGTTTAATGTCCCCCCCCCCCCCTAGATCAAACATCCGTTCGGCGCCCCCGCCCCAAAATGTCCAACATAATTTTGGCGTCCCTTTTGAACATCAATTCGGCGCCTCCCTTTGTCGAACATCAATTCTGCGCCCCTTATGTCAAACATCAATTTGGCACCCTCTAGGTCGAATATCTATTTGGCACCCCCTATGTCGAATATCAATTCTGCGCCCTCCCCTATGTCCAAAATCAATTCGCACCCCCCTATGTTGAACATCGATTCGGCGCCTCTTATGTCGACCATGAATTTGACATCCCCCCTAGATCGAACATCCATTCTGCACCCCTATGTCTAACATCAATTCGGCGCCCTCTACCATCCGACCAACACCGACTATATCTTCTTTCAAACGACAACTCAAGTCACATCTTTTTCCAATTATCTAGTTTTCATTTATTTGATATGTATTTGTTTTGATGATTTTTGCTATCACTGTTTGGTTTGGCTTTGCTAGCCCATCTGGGGCCTGGTTGCCTCAAGTGCTATACTAGAGCTTCTGTGAATTATGTGCTGACCGGGCTTGTCCCTTTAATTGTTGGTGAACGAAGCAGCAAGCAAGAGGCCACCAGGCCTCATCTGGTGCAGTTAAGGAAACCAATAGTTGATGCAATTTAATGCATACAATTCTATACTTTTTGTTATTTAAGATTTATATTTATATTTTATTTCTGACCATTGCAAGCGCTGTGATACTTTTTGTGTATAGCGCATAAAAGTAACCGTTTTATTATTATTATGTCGAATATCAGTTTGATGTCTCTCTTAGATCAAACATCCGTTCGGGGCACCGCTATGTCGAACATCAATCCTGTGCCCCCTATGTCAAACATGAATTCGGCACTCCCTAAGTCAAACATGAATTCAGTTCCTCCTATGTTGAACATCAATTTGGTTCCCTTTGTGTCGAACATCTGTGTGACGTCCCCCCTTCTAGATCGGACATCCTCTCGGCGCCCCTAAGTAGAACAACGATTCGCCCCCCCCCCACTAGGTCAAAGAATAATTCGGCGACCCCCTTTGTCAAACATCAATTTGGCACCCTCTATGTCGAATATCAGTTTGATGTCCCCCCCCCCCCTTAGATCAAACTTTCGTTCGGCGCCCCCCAATGTCAAACAATAATTCGGCGTCCCTTTTGAACATCATTTCGGCATCTCTAGGTAAAACATCAATTCGGAGCCCACCCCAAGGTTAAACACCAATTCGGCGCCCCCGTTTGTCGAACATCAATTCTGTGCCCCCTATGTCAAACATCAATTCCGCACCCCCTATGTCGAATATCAATTTGGTACCCCCCTATGTCGAATATCAATTCTGCGCCCTCCCCTATGTCCAAAATCAATTCGCACCCCCCTATGTTGAACATCAATTTGGCACCCCTTATGTCAACCATGAATTTGACATCCCCCCTAGATCGAACATTTATTCTGCACCCCTATGTCTAACATCAATTCGGCGCCCTCTACCATCCGAACAACACCGACCATATCTTCTTCAAACGACAACTCAAGTCACATCTTTTTCCAATTACCTAGTTTTCATTTATTTGATATGTATTTGTTTTGATGATTTTTGCTATCACTGTTTGGTTTGGCTTTGCTAGCCCATCTGGGGCCTGGTTGCCTCAAGTGCTATACTAGAGCTTCTGTTAATTATGTGCTGACCGGGCTTGTCCCTTAAATTGTTGGTGAACGAAGCAGCAAGCAAGAGGCCACCAGGCCTCATCTGGTGCAGTTAAGGAAACCAATAGTTGATACAATTTAATGTATACAATTCTATACTTTTTGTTATTTAAGATTAATATTTATATTTTATTTCTGACCATTGCAAGCGCTGTGATACTTTTTGTGTATAGCGCATATAAATAACCGTTTTTATTATTATTATGTCGAATATCAGTTTGATGTCCCTCCTAGATCAAACATCCGTTCGGGGCACCGCTATGTCGAACATCAATCTTGTGCCCCCTATGTCAAACATGAATTCGGCACCCCCTAAGTGAAACATGAATTCAGCACCTCCTATGTTGAACATCAATTTGGTGCCCTTTATGTCGAACATCTGTGTGACGTCTCCCCTTCTAGATCGGACATCCTCTCGGCGCCCCTAAGTAGAACATTGATTCGCCCCCCCCCCAACTAGGTCCAAGAATAATTCGGCGCCCCCTATGTCAAATATCAATTTGACACCCTCTATGTAGAATATCAATTTGGCACCCCCCCCCCCCCCTATGTCTAATATAAATTCTGCGCCCTCCCCTATGTCCAAAATCAATTCGCACCCCCTATGTCGAACATGAGTTCAATATCACCCCTCCTAGATCAAACATTCGTTCGGCGCCCCCCGCCCCCAAATGTTAAACAATAATTCGGCGTCCCTTTTGAACATCATTTCGGCATCTGTAGGTAAAACATCAATTTTAAGCCCACCCCAAGGTTAAACACCGATTCGGCGCCCCCCTTTGTCGAACATCAATTCTGTGCCCCCTAGGTCAAACATCAATTTGGCACCCTTTATGTCGAATATCAATTTGGCACCCCCCCCCCTTATGTCTAATATATATTCCGCGCCCTCTCCTATATCCAAAATCAATTCGCACCCCCCTATGTTGAACATCGATTCGGCGCCTCTTATGTCGACTATGAATTTGACATCCCCCCTAGATCGAACATCCATTCTGCACCCCTATGTCTAACATCAATTCGACGCCCTCTACCATCCGAACAACACCGACCATATCTTCTTTCAAACGACAACTCAAGTCACATCTTTTTCCAATTACCTAGTTTTCATTTATTTGATATGTATTTGTTTTGATGATTTTTGCTATCACTGTTTGGTTTGACTTTGCTAGCCCATCTGGGGCCTGGTGGCATCAAGTGCTATACTAGAGCTTCTGTGAATTATGTGCTGACCGGGCTTGTCCCTTAAATTGTTGGTGAACGAAGCAGCAAGCAAGAGGCCACCAGGCCTCATCTGGCGCAGTTTAGAACACCAATAGTTGATGGAATTTAATGTATACAATTCTATACGTTTTGTTATTTAAGATTTATATTTAATTTCTAACCATTGCAAGCGCTGTGATACGTTTTTGTGTATAGCGCATACCAATTACCGTTTTTATTATTATTATGTCGAATATCAGTTTGATGTCCCTCCTAGATCAAACATTCGTTCGGCACCCCCTGCTCCCCAATGTTAAACATAAATTCGGCGTCCCTTTTGAACATCAACTTGGCGTCTCTAGGTAAAACATCAATTCGAAGCCCACCCAAAAGTTAAACCTCAATTCGGCGCCCCCCTTTGTCGAACATCAATTCTGCGCACCCTATGTAAAATATCAATTTGGCACCCTCTATGTCGAATATCAATTCTGCGCCCTCCCCTATGTCCTAAATCAATTCGCACCCCCCTATGTCGAACATCGATTCGTTACCCTTTATGTCGACCATGAATTTGACATCCCCCTAGATCGAACATCCATTCTGTACCCCTATGTCGAACATCAATTCGGCGCCCTCTACCATCCGAACATCACCGACCATATCACCTTTCAAACAACAACTCAAGTCACATCTTTTTCCAATTATTTAGTTTTCTATTTTCATTTATTTCAGATGTATTTGTTTTGATGATTTTGCTATCAATGTTTTGTTTGACTTGGCTAGCCCATCTGGGGCCTGGTGGCCTCAAATGCTATACTAGAGCTTCTGTGAATTATGTGCTGACCGGGCTTGTCCCTTAAATTGTTGGTGAACGAAGCAGTAAGCAAGAGGTAATCAGGCCTCATCTGGTGCACTTTAAAACACCAATAGTTGATGGAATTTAATGTATACAATTCTATACGTTTTGTTTTTTAAGATTTATATTTTATTTCTGACCATTGCAAGCGCTGTGATACGTTTTTGTGTATAGCGCATACCAATAACCGTTATTATTATTATTATGTCTAATATCACTTTGATGTATCCCCCAGATCAAACATTCGTTCGGCACCCCCTGCTCCCCAATGTCAAATATAAATTCGGCGTCCATTTTGAACATCAACTCGGTGTCTCCAGGTAAAACATCAATTCGAAGCACACCCCAAGGTTAAACATCAATTTGGCACCCCCCCCCCCTATGTCGAATATCAATTCTGCGCCCTCCCCTGTGTCCTAAATCAATTCGCACCCCCCTATGTTGAACATCGATTTGGCACCCCTTATGTCGACCATGAATTTGACATCCCCCCCCCCTAGATCGAACATCCATTCTGCACCCCTATGTCGAACATCAATTCGGCGCCCTCTACCATCCGAACATCACCGACCATATCTTCTTTCAAACAACAACTCAAGTCACATCTTTTTCCAATTATTTAGTTTTCTATTTTCATTTATTTGATATGTATTTATTTTGATGATTTTTGCTATCACTGTTTGGTTTGACTTGGCTAGCCCATCTGGGGCCTGATGGCCTCAAATGCTATACTAGAGCTTCTGTGAATCATGTGCTGACCGGGCTTGTCCCTTAAATTGTTGGTGAACGAAGCAGCAAGCAAGAGGCCACCAAGCCTCATCTGGCGTGGTTGAGAACACCAATAGTTGATGCAATTTAATGTATACAATTCTATATTTTTTGTTATTTAAGATTTATATTTATATTTTATTTCTGACCATTGCAAGCGCTGTGATACGTTTTGTGCATAGCGCATATAAATAACCGTTTTTATTATTATTATGTCGAATATCAGTTTGATGTCCCTCCTAGATCAAACATCCGTTTGGCGCCCCGCTATGTCGAACATCAATCCGGTGCCCTCTCTATCAAGCATGAATTCTACGTCCCCTAATTCAAACATGAATTCAGCACCTATGTTGAACATCTATTTGGTGCCCTTTATGTCGAACATCCGTTTGACGTTCCCCCTTCTAGATCGAACATCCTCTCGGTGCCCCTATGTAGAACACCAATTCGCCCCCCCCCACTAGGTCAAAGAATAATTCGGCGCCCCCTATGTCGAACATCAATTTGGCACCCTCTATGTCGAATATCAGTTTGATGTCCCCCCCCCCTAGATCAAACATCCATTTGGCAACCCCGCCCCCCAATGTCAGACATACATTTGGCGTCCCTTTTGAACATCAACTCGGCATCTCTAGGTAAAACATCGATTCGAAGCCCACCCAAAGGTTGAACATCATTTCGGCGCCCCCTTTGTCGAACATCAATTTGGCACCTTCTATGTCGAATATCAATTTGGCACCCCCTTATGTCGAATATCAATTCTGTGCCCTCCCCTATGTCCAAAATCAATTCGCACCCCCTATGTCGAACATCAATTTGGCACCCTCTATGTCGAATATCAATTCTGCGCCCTCCCCTATGTCCAAAATCAATTCGCACAACCCTATGTTGAACATCGATTCGTTACCCTTTATGTCGACCATGAATTTGACATTCCCCCCCCCCCTAGATCGAACATCCATTCTGCACCCCTATGTCGAACATCAATTCGGCGCACTCTACCATCCGAACAACACCGACCATATCTTCTTTCAAACGACAACTCAAGTCACATCTTTTTCCAATCATTTAGTTTTCGATTTTCATTTATTTGATATGTATTTGTTTTGATGATTTTTGCTATCACTGTTTGGTTTGACTTGGCTAGCCCATCTGGGGCCTGATGGCCTGAAGTGCTATACTAGAGCTTCTGTGAATTATGTGCTGACCGGGCTTGTCCCTTAAATTGTTGGTGAACGAAGCAGCAAGCAAGAGGCCACCAAGCCTCATCTGGCGTAGTTGAGAACACCAATAGTTGATGCAATTTAATGTATACAATTCTATATTTTTTGTTATTTAAGATTTATATTTATATTTTATTTCTGACCATTGCAAGCGCTGTGATACGTTTTGTGCATAGCGCATATAAATAACCGTTTTTATTATTATTATGTCGAATATCAGTTTGATGTACCTCCTAGATCAAACATCCGTTTGGCGCCCCGCTATGTCGAACATCAATCCGGTGCCCTCTCTGTCAAACATGAATTCTACGCCCCCTAAGTCAAACATGAATTCAGCACCTATGTTGAACATCTATTTGGTGCCCTTTATGTCGAACATCCGTTTGACGTTCCCCCTTCTAGATCGAACATCCTCTCGGTGCCCCTATGTAGAACACCAATTCGCCCCCCCCCCCACTAGGTCAAAGAATAATTCGGCGCCCCCTATGTCGAACATCAATTTGGCACCCTCTATGTCGAATATCAGTTTGATGTCCCCCCCCCCCTAGATCAAACATCCATTTGGCAACCCCGCCCCCCAATGTCAGACATACATTTGGCGTCCCTTTTGAACATCAACTCGGCATCTCTAGGTAAAACATCGATTCGAAGCCCACCCAAAGGTTGAACATCATTTCGGCGCCCCCTTTGTCGAACATCAATTTGGCACCTCCTATGTCGAATATCAATTTGGCACCCCCTTATGTCGAAAATCAATTCTGTGCCCTCCCCTATGTCCAAAATCAATTCGCACCCCCTATGTCGAACATCAATTTGGCACCCTCTATGTCGAATATCAATTCTGCGCCCTCCCCTATGTCCAAAATCAATTCGCACAACCCTATGTTGAACATCGATTCGTTACCCTTTATGTCGACCATGAATTTGACATTCCCCCCCCCCCTAGATCGAACATCCATTCTGCACCCCTATGTCGAACATCAATTCGGCGCACTCTACCATCCGAACAACACCGACCATATCTTCTTTCAAACGACAACTCAAGTCACATCTTTTTCCAATCATTTAGTTTTCGATTTTCATTTATTTGATATGTATTTGTTTTGATGATTTTTGCTATCACTGTTTGGTTTGACTTGGCTAGCCCATCTGGGGCCTGATGGCCTGAAGTGCTATACTAGAGCTTCTGTGAATTATGTGCTGACCGGGCTTGTCCCTTAAATTGTTGGTGAACGAAGCAGCAAGCAAGAGGCCACCAAGCCTCATCTGGCGTAGTTGAGAACACCAATAGTTGATGCAATTTAATGTATACAATTCTATATTTTTTGTTATTTAAGATTTATATTTATATTTTATTTCTGACCATTGCAAGCGCTGTGATACGTTTTGTGCATAGCGCATATAAATAACCGTTTTTATTATTATTATGTCGAATATCAGTTTGATGTACCTCCTAGATCAAACATCCGTTTGGCGCCCCGCTATGTCGAACATCAATCCGGTGCCCTCTCTGTCAAACATGAATTCTACGCCCCCTAAGTCAAACATGAATTCAGCACCTATGTTGAACATCTATTTGGTGCCCTTTATGTCGAACATCCGTTTGACGTTCCCCTTCTAGATCGATCATCCTCTCGGTGCCCCTATGTAGAACATCAATTCGCCCCCCCCCCCACTAGGTCAAAGAATAATTCGGCGCCCCCTATGTCGAACATCAATTTGGCACCCTCTATGTCGAATATCAGTTTGATGTCCCCCCCCCCCTAGATCAAACATCCGTTCCGCGCCCCCGCCCTCCAATGTCAAACATAAATTTTGCGTCCCTTTTGAACATCAACTCGGCATCTCTAGGTAAAACATCGATTCGAAGCCCACCCCAAGGTTGAACATCATTTCGGCGCCCCCTTTGTCGAACATCAATTTGGAACCCTCTATGTCGAATATCAATTTGGCACCCCCGATGTCGAACATCCGTTTGACGTTCCCCCTTCTAGATCGAACATCCTCTTGGTGCCCCTATGTAGAACATCAATTCGCCCCCCCCCCCACTAGGTCAAAGAATAATTCGGCGCCCCCTATATCAAACATCAATTTGGCACCCTCTATGTCGAATATCAGTTTGATGTCCCCCCCCCCTAGATCATCCCCTTTGAACATCATTTCGGCATCTCTAGGTAAAAAACTTCAATTCGGCGCCCCCCTTTGTCGAACATCAATTCTGCGCCCCCTATGTCAAACATCAATTTGTGCCTTTTATGTCGAACATCCGTTTGACGTCCCCCCCTTCTAGATCGAACATCCTCTCGGTGCCCCTATGTAGAACATCAAGTTGGCACAGTCTATGTCGAATATCAGTTTGATGTCCCCCCCCCTTCAAACATTCGTTCGGCGCCCCCCGCCCCCAATGTCAAACAATAATTCGGCGTCTCTTTTGAATATCATTTCGGCATCTCTAGGTTAAACATCAATTCGGAGCCTCCCTTTGTCGAACATCAATTCTGCGCCCCCTATGTCAAACATCAATTTGGCACCCTTTATGTCGAATATCAATTTTGCACCCCCTATGTCGAATTTCAATTCTGCGCCCTCCCCTATGTCCAAAATCGATTCGCACCCCCCTATGTTGAACATCGATTCGGCACCCCTTATGTCGACCATGAATTTGACATCCCCCCTAGATCGAACATCCATTCTGCACCCCTATGTCGAATATCAATTCGGCGCCCTCTACCATCCGAACATCACCGACCATATCTTCTTTCAAACGACAACTCAAGTCGCATCTTTTTCCAATTATCTAGTTTTCGATTTTCATTTATTTGATATGTATGTGCTGACCGGGCTTGTCCCTTAAATTGTTGGTGAACGAAGCAGCAAGCAAGAGGACACCAATAGCTGATGCAATTAAATGTATACAATTCTATACTTTTTGTTATTTAAGATTTATATTTATATTTTATTTCTGACCATTGCAAGCGCTGTGACACTTTTTGTGTATAGCACATATAAATACCCGTTTTTATTATTATGTTGAATATAAGTTCGGCGCCCCGCTATGTCGAACATCAATCCGGTGCCCCCTATGTCAAACATGAATTCTGCGCCCCCTAAGTCAAACATATAATCAGCACCTCCTATGTGGTGCCCTCTATGTCGAACATCCGTTTGACGTCCCCCCCCCCCCCTCTGGATCGAACATCCATTCGGCGCCCCTAAGTAGAACATCAATTCGCCCCCCCCCCCACTAGGTCAAAGAATAATTCGGCTCCCCCTATGTCGAATATGAATTCAGCACCCCCATGTCGAACATGAATTTGGTGCCTTCTACGTCGAACATCAACATGATGTCCCTCCTATAAATTTAGATATTATTTGTTGTTTAGCACTTCATGCCATCCAAGTAGAGAAATTTTCATTGAACATATGAACAGACACGAATGGAAGGAAGGGGAAAGACCTTTCAAACTTCGAGCCTGTAGTGATGAGGTACTTGTAGAGAAGCAAGACAACTTATTAACAAGAATCCCGGAATGGCGTTTGTCCCGCCCTCCTGTGTCGTTTTGTGCTCATCGTATAATTAGAAAAAAGGATATGCTAACGGCCGAGATGAAAGCTATTGTTCTAGAAAGAATTGGAATTGTGTGGAAAGGTTATTTACATATATATACTGATGGATCCAAACAGGAAAACTTTAGAACGGGGGCAGCATTTTATGTTCCTCAATATAAAATAAAAAAGTATTTCAGGTTATCCAATGTAAGTATCATGAGAGCGGAACTCCTGGCCATTTTAATGGCACTTGAGTGGTTAGACTCCTTTGATAAACCATGTTCAGTTGTAATTTTTTGCGACTCTTTGTCAGCACTGAATGTGATTGATTCATATTTCATTAAATGCTCCATTGTTAATGAAATTTTATTTAAAATTCATAAACTCAGTTTGAAAGATATCTGTATTAATTTTGAATGGATTCCCTCACATTGTGATGTTAACGGCAATGAGATCGTCGATAAAGCTGCCAAGAAAGGAGCCGCGAAAAATTTTGTAGACATCGTTTTACCAAACACTATAAATGAACTCACATGCTCACGCATGACATTTTATAAAAGTGTCTGGCAAGCAGATTGGAATGCGTCTAGAAATGGTATTCATGATAATGTTTTTAAGCAGGCATATAGAAAAGGTTTTTCTCGGAAAGAGGAATGCCTCATTCATCAAATCACAGTAGGTAAGTGCAAATTAAACTATTATATGTTTCAAATTAAACAGCACTCTTCCGGCCTCTGTGAGGTGTGCAAAGAATTTGAGACTATTGAACATTATGTTTCATTTTGTTCAAAATATGTAAAGGAAAGACGCATTATGTTTAATAAACTTAAGATGAATGACCCGAATCTTAAACAATTGTTAAATAATCCCGATTATACACGGGAACTACTATGTTTTATATATGCCACTAACCGTTTTTACAGTTAGGTGTGTGTCCTTATTTTAAGAAATTCTATAAATATATAACTAGTAGCCGATTGGTTAGCTGGTGTGCCCTTTTTCACGAACAATCATTTAGCACGCGCGATATTTAATTTCTCTATTTGTATTGAAGTGTTATTCCTAGAAGATGTTTAATCTTGTAGGACCTACTAATATAATAGGTGGATGGGTGACTAATCTATATTAATGTGTCATATAATCGTCACCAATGGTTTAACGTCGTATGGACCGCCTTTGCCGACGACGTCCTACTTACGAAAGTGACTGGCGCGTATAATCTGGAGAGATTGAAGAGCGCCATCATATTCAACAACAACAACAACAACCTCCTAGATCAAACATCCATTCTACACCCCTATGTCGAACATCGATTCGGCTCCCCCAATGTCGAACATGAATTTGGTGCCCTCTATGTCGAACATCAATCCGGTGCCCCCTATGTCGAACATTAATTCGGTGCCCCCTTTGTCGAACATGAATTCCGCACCCCCTATGTCACACTTCAATTTGGCGCCCTGTATGTCGAATATCAGTTTGATGTCCCTCCTAGATAAAACATCCGTTCGGCGCCCCCTTTGTCGAACGTCAATTCAGCATCTCCCCCTATATTGAATATCAATTCGGCGCCCCCCCCCCCCGATCGAACATCAATTCGGTGCCCCTAAGTAGAACATCAATTCGGCATCTCCCCCTAGGTTGAAGATTTATTCGGCGCCCCCCTATGCCGAGCATCAATTCTGCGCCCCCCTATGTCGAACATCAATTCGGCACCCCTCCTATGTCGAATATCAATTTGACACCCCCACCCCTATGTCGAATATAAATTTGGCACCCTCCTATGTTGAACATCAATTTGACACCCCCACCCTATGTCGAATATCAATTCGGCGCCCCCATTATGTTGAACATCAATTCGGCACCCTCTATGTCGAACATCAGTTTGACGCCCCCCCCCCCCCTCTAGATCGAACATTCATTCGGCGCCCTTAAGGAGAACATCAATTCTACGCCCCTTATGTCGTCCATAAATTCAGCCCCCCACCCCAGCTATGACGATTATGGAATCGGCGCCCCGTGGTTGAACATCAATTCGCCCCCTCCCCCTAGGTTCATCTTCCATTCGGCGCCTCCCCCCTATGTCGAACATCGATTCGGCACCCCTTATGTCGAACATGAATTTGATTTCCCCCCTATATCGAACATTCATTCTGCACCATTATGTCGAACAACAATTCGGTGCCCCTAGGTAAAACGTCAATTCGGCGCCTCCTTAGGTTTAAAATCAGTTCGGCTCCCAACTATTTCGAACATAAATTCGGCACCCCCTATGTCGAACATCGATTCGGCACCCTCTATGTCGAACATCAGTTTGACGTCCCCCCTTGATCGAACATTCATTCTGCCCCCCCCCCTATTTCGAACATGAATTCTGCGCCCTCTATGTCAAACATGAATTCAGCACCCCCTATGTCAAACATCAATTTGGTGCCCTCTATGTCGAACATCAGTTTGACGCCCCCCCCCCCCCCCCCCCTTTGTCGAACATCAATTCAGCATCTCCCCCTTGGTCGAATATCAATTCGGGGCCCTCCCCTATTTCGAATATCGATTCGGCCCCCTCCCAATCATCCGTTCGGCACCCCCCTCCCCATGTCGAACATGACTTCGGCGCCCCTTTTTAACATCAACTCGGCACCCCCTTTGTTGAACATCAATTCTGCACCCCCTATGTCGAACATCAATTTGATGCCCCCTGTCGAACATTAATTTGGCGCCCTCCCTTATGTCAAAAATACATTCGGCACTCTCCTATGTCGAACATCTATTCGGCGCACCATGGTCGAACATCAATTCATCTCCCGCCTAGGTTCAACATCAATGTGCCGCCCCCCCCCCCATATATTGAATATAAATTTGGCGCCCCCCTATGTCGAACATCAATTTTTACGCCCGCTATGTCGAACATGAATTCTGCGCCCCCTAAGTCAAACATGAATTCTGCGCCCCCTAATTCAAACATGAATTCTGCACTTCCTATATCGAACATCAATTTGGTGTCCTCTATGTCGAATATCAGGTTGATGTCCCTCCTAGATCCCCCCCCCCCCCTCTAGCTCAAACATCCATTCGGCGCCCCTTAGTAAAACATCCATTTGGCGCTCGCCCCCCTCCCAATTAGGTCAACCAATAGTTTGGCGCCCCTATGTCAAACATCAATTTTGCACCCTCTTTATCGAATATCAGTTTGATGTCCCCCCCCCCAGATCAAACATCTGTTCGGCTCCCGCCCTCCATATCAAACATTAATTCGGTGCCCCCTTTGTGGAACATGAATTCCGCACCCCCTATGTCACACTACAATTTGGCGCCCTGTATGTCGAATATCAGTTTGATGTCCATCCTAGATAAAACATCCGTTCGGCGCCCCCCTTTGTCGAACGTCAAATCAGCATCTCCCCCTATATCGAATATCGATTCGGCGCCCCCCCCCCCGATCGAACATCGATTCGGTGCCCCTAAGTAGAACATCAATTCGGAATCTCCCCTAGGTTGAAGATTTATTCGGCGCCCCCCTATGCCGAGCATCCATTCTGCGCCCCCTATGTCGAATATCAATTTGACACCCCCACCCCTATGTCGAATATCAATTCGGCGCCCCCATTATGTTGAACATCAATTCGGCACCCTCTATGTCGAACATCAGTTTGACGTCCCCCCCCCCCTCTAGATCGAACATTCATTCGGCGCCCTTAAGGAGAACATCAATTCTGCGCCCCTTATGTCGTCCATAAATTCAGCCCCACCCAGCTATGACGATTATCGAATCGGCGCCCCGTGGTTGAACATCAATTTGCCCCCTCCCCCTAGGTTCATCTTCCATTCGGCGCCTCCCCCTTATGTCGAACATCGATTCGGCACCCCTTATGTCGAACATGAATTTGATTTCCCCCCTATATCGAACATTCATTCTGCACCATTATGTCGAACAACAATTCGGCGCCTCCTTAGGTTTAAAATCAGTTCGGCTCCCAACTATTTCGAACATAAATTCGGCACCCCCTATGTCGAACATCGATTCGGCACCCTCTATGTCGAACATCAGTTTGACGTCCCCCCTTGATCGAACATTCATTCTGCCCCCCCTATTTCGAACATGAATTCTGCGCCCTCTATGTCTAACATGAATCCAGCACCCCCTATGTATGTCAAACATCAATTTGGTGCCCTCTATGTCGAACATCAGTTTGACGTCCCCCCCCCCTAGATCGAACATCCATTCGGCACCCCTAAGTAGAACATCAATTTGGCGTGCACCCCCCAATAGGGCAAATAATGATTTGGTGCCCCCCTATGTCAAAGATCAATTCTGCGCCCCCCCCCCCCCTTGTCGAACATCAATTCAGCATCTCCCCCTTGGTCGAATATCAATTCGGGGCCCTCCCCTATTTCGAATATCAATTCGGCCCCCTCCCAATCATCCGTTCGGCACCCCCCTCCCCATGTCGAACATGACTTCTGCGTCCCATTTGAACATCAACTAGGCACCCCTTGGTCCAACATCAATACGGCACCCCTTTTGAACATTGATCAACTCGGCGCCCATAGGTAGAACATGAATTTGGCACCCCCTATGACAAACAACAATTTGGCGCACCATGGTCGAACATCAATTCATCTCCCGCCTAATTTCAACATCAATTTGCCGCCCCCCCCCCCTATATTGAATATAAATTTGCTGCCCCCCCCCCCCTATGTCGAACATCAATTTTTACGCCCGCAATGTCGAAAATCAGTTTGACGTCCCCCTAGATCGAACATTCATTCGGCGCCCCTAAGTAGAACATCAATTCGGCGCCTCCCTCCCAACTAGGTAAAACAATAATTCGAACATGGTCGAACATCAATTCATCTCCCTCCTAGGATCAACATCAATTTGCCGCCCCCCGCCCTATACTGAATATAAATTTGGCGCCCCCCATGTCGAACATCAATTTTACGCCTGCTATGTCAAACATCAATCCGGTTCCCCCTATATCGAACATCAATTCTGCGCCCAAATGTCGAACATTCATTTAGCACCCTCTATGTCGAATATCAGTTTGACATCCCCCCTAGATAAAAAAAATCCGTTCGGCGCCCCCCCCCCTTTGATGTCAAACATGAATTCGGCGCCCCTTTTGAACATCAACTCGGCACCCCTAGGTTTTGGCGCCCCCCTTTGTCGAACATAAATTCGGCACCCCCCTATGTCGAACATCGATTCAGCACTTCCTATGTCGAACATGAATTTGACGTCTCCCCTAGATCGAACATCAATTCTGCGCCTATGTGTTGAACGTCAATTCAGTGCCCTTAGGTAACATCAATTTGGCGCCCCCTATGTCAAACATCATTCAGCACCCCCGATGTCTAACATCAATTTGAAGTCCCCCCATGTCGAACATCCATTCGGAGAACATCAATTCGTCCCCCCTCCCCAAGTACAACATCAATTTAGTGCCCTCCTATGTCTAACATGAACTCGGCGCCCCTTTTAACATGAATTCGGCGCCCCTAGGTAGAACATCAATTCGGCATCTCCCCCTTGGTCGAATATCAATTCGGCGACCTCCCCTATGTCGAATATCAATTCGCCCCCCCCCCATGTCGAACATAAATTCGGCACCCCCTATGTCGAACATCGATTCAGCGCTCCCTATGTCGAACATGAATTTGACGTCCCCCCCCCCCTAGATCGAACATCCATTCTGCACCCCTAAATCGAACATCAATTCGGTGCCCCTAGGTAAAACATCGATTCGGCGCCCCCTTAGCTTTAACATCAGTTTGGCCCCCGTATATCGAACATAAATTCGGCACCCCCAATGTCGAACATCGATTCGGCACCCCCTATGTCGAACATCAGTTTGACATCCCCCCCCCCTCTAGATCGAACATCCATTCTGCACCTCTATGTCGAACATGAATTCTGCGCCCCCTATGTCAAACATGAATATTCAGCACCCCCTATGTCGAACATCAGTTTGACGTCCCCCCCCCCCCTCTAGATCGAACTTCCATTCGGCGCCCCTAAGTAGAACATCACTTCGGCGCCCCACCCCCTCTAGGTCAAAGAATAATTTGGCGCCCCCTATGTTAAACATCAATTTGGCATCCTCTATGTCGAATATCAGTTTGACGTCCCCCCCCCCTAGATCAAACATCCGTTCGGCGGCGCCCCCCCCCCATGTCGGACATGAGTTCGGCTCCCCTTTTGAACATCAACTCGGCGCCTCTAGGTTAAACATCAATTCGGAGCCAACCCCCAGGTTTAACATCAATCCGGCGCCCCCTTTGTTGAACATCAATTCTGCGCCCCCTATGTCGAACATCAATTTGTAGCCCCCCCCCCCCCTATGTCGAACATTAATTTAGTGCCCCGCCTCATGTTGAATATCAATATGGCACCCCCTATGTCGAACATCAGTTTCACGTCCCCCCCCCCCCTACATCGAACATCCATTCGGCGCGCACCCCCCCCCCCCAATAGGTCAAAAAATGATTTGGCGCCCCCTCCCCTATGTCAAAGATCAATTCGGCGCCCCCCCCCCCTTTGTCGAACATCAATTTGGCATCTCCTTCTTGGTCGAATATCAATTCGGCGCCCTCCCCTATTTCGAATATCAATTCGGCCCCCCTCCCCTTGTCGAACATGACTTCGGCGCCCCTTTTTAACATCAACTCGGCACCCCCTTTGTTGAACATCAATCCTGCACCCCCTATGTCGAACATCAATTTGATGCCCCCCTGTCGAACACTAATTTAGTGCCCCCTCCCCCATGTTGAATATCAATATGGCACCCCCTATGTCGAATAACAATTTGGCGCCCTCCCTCCCTTATGTAAAAATACATTCGGCACTCCCCTATGTCGAACATCTATTCGGCGCCCCATTTGAACATCAACTAGGCACCCCTTTTGAACATTGATCAACTCGGCGCCCATAGGTAGAACATGAATTTGGCACCCCCTATGACAAACAACAATTTGGCGCACCATGGTCGAACATCAATTCATCTCCCGCCTAGGTTCAACATCAATTTGCCGCCCCCCATATATTGAATATATGCTGAATTTGGCGCCCCCCCCCCTATGTCGAACATGAATTTTTACGCCCGCAATGTCGAACATCAATCCGGTGCCCCCTATGTTGAACATCAATTCTGCGCCCCAATGTCAAACATGAATTCAGCACCCCCTATGTCGAACATCAATTTTACACCCTCTATGTCGAACATCAGTTTGACGTCCCCCCCCCCTAGATCAAACATCCGTTCGGCGCCCCCCTATGGTGAACATGAATTTGGCGCCCCTGGTGTCGAACATCAATTTGACGTTCCCGCTATATCAAACATCCATTCGGCGCCCCTAAGGAGTTCATCAATTCGTCCCCGCCCCCAAGTTCAATATAAATTTTGCGCCCTCCAATGTGGAATATCAATCCGGGACCTCTCAAGGTCTAGCATCAATTCGGCGCCTCCCTCACAACTAGGTATAACAATAATTCGAACATGGTCGAGCATCAATTCATCTCCCTCCTAGGATCAACATCAATTTGCCGCCCCCGCCCTATACTGAATATAAATTTGGCGCCCCCCATGTCGAACATCAATTTTACGCCTGCTATGTCAAACATCAATCCGATGCCCCCTATGTCGAACATCAATTTGGCACCCTCTGTGTCGAACATCAGTTTGACGTCCCCCCCCCCTAGATCAAACATCCGTTCGGCGCCCCCCCTATGGTGAACATGAATTTGGCGCCCCTGGTGTCGAACATCAATTTTACGCCTGCTATGTCAAACATCAATCCGGTTCCCCCTATATCGAACATCAATTCTGCGCCCAAATGTCGAACATTCATTTAGCACCCTCTATGTCGAATATCAGTTTGACATCCCCCCTAGATAAAAAAAATCCGTTCGGCGCCCCCCCCCCCATTTGATGTCAAACATGAATTCGGCGCCCCTTTTGAACATCAACTCGGCACCCCTAGGTTTTGGCGCCCCCTTTGTCGAACATAAATTCGGCACCCCCCTATGTCGAACATCGATTCAGCACTTCCTATGTCGAACATGAATTTGACGTCTCCCCTAGATCGAACATCAATTCTGCGCCTATGTGTTGAACGTCAATTCAGTGCCCTTAGGTAACATCAATTTGGCGCCCCCTATGTCAAACATCATTCAGCACCCCCGATGTCTAACATCAATTTGAAGTCCCCCCATGTCGAACATCCATTCGGAGAACATCAATTCGTCCCCCCTCCCCAAGTACAACATCAATTTAGTGCCCTCCTATGTCTAACATGAACTCGGCGCCCCTTTTAACATGAATTCGGCGCCCCTAGGTAGAACATCAATTCGGCATCTCCCCCTTGGTCAAATATCAATTCGGCGACCTCCCCTATGTCGAATATCAATTCGCCCCCCCCCCCCCCAATGTCGAACATAAATTCGGCACCCCCTATGTCGAACATCGATTCAGCGCTCCCTATGTCGAACATGAATTTGACGTCCCCCCCCCCTAGATCGAACATCCATTCTGCACCCCTAAATCGAACATCAATTCGGTGCCCCTAGGTAAAACATCGATTCGGCGCCCCCTTAGCTTTAACATCAGTTTGGCCCCCGTATATCGAACATAAATTCGGCACCCCCAATGTCGAACATCGATTCGGCACCCCCTATGTCGAACATCAGTTTGACATCCCCCCCTCTAGATCGAACATCCATTCTGCACCTCTATGTCGAACATGAATTCTGCGCCCCCTATGTCAAACATGAATATTCAGCACCCCCTATGTCGAACATCAGTTTGACGTCCCCCCCCCCTCTAGATCGAACTTCCATTCGGCGCCCCTAAGTAGAACATCACTTCGGCGCCCCACCCCCTCTAGGTCAAAGAATAATTTGGCGCCCCCTATGTTAAACATCAATTTGGCACCCTCTATGTCGAATATCAGTTTGACGTCCCCCCCCCCCCCTAGATCAAACATCCGTTCGGCGGCGCCCCCCCCCCCATGTCGGACATGAGTTCGGCTCCCCTTTTGAACATCAACTCGGCGCCTCTAGGTTAAACATCAATTCGGAGCCAACCCCCAGGTTTAACATCAATCCGGCGCCCCCTTTGTTGAACATCAATTCTGCGCCCCCTATGTCGAACATTCATTTGTAGCCCCCCCCCCCCTATGTCGAACATTAATTTAGTGCCCCGCCCCATGTTGAATATCAATATGGCACCCCCTATGTCGAACATCAGTTTGACGTCCCCCCCCCCCTACATCGAACATCCATTCGGCGCGCACCCCCCCCCCCCAATAGGTCAAAAAATGATTTGGCGCCCCCTCCCCTATGTCAAAGATCAATTCGGCGCCCCCCCCCCCTTTGTCGAACATCAATTTGGCATCTCCTTCTTGGTCGAATATCAATTCGGCGCCCTCCCCTATTTCGAATATCAATTCGGCCCCCCTCCCCTTGTCGAACATGACTTCGGCGCCCCTTTTTAACATCAACTCGGCACCCCCTTTGTTGAACATCAATCCTGCACCCCCTATGTCGAACATCAATTTGATGCCCCCCTGTCGAACATTAATTTAGTGCCCCCTCCCCCATGTTGAATATCAATATGGCACCCCCTATGTCGAATAACAATTTGGCGCCCTCCCTCCCTTATGTAAAAATACATTCGGCACTCCCCTATGTCGAACATCTATTCGGCGCCCCATTTGAACATCAACTAGGCACCCCTTTTGAACATTGATCAACTCGGCGCCCATAGGTAGAACATGAATTTGGCACCCCCTATGACAAACAACAATTTGGCGCACCATGGTCGAACATCAATTCATCTCCCGCCTAGGTTCAACATCAATTTGCCGCCCCCCATATATTGAATATATGTTGAATTTGGCGCCCCCCCCCCCTATGTCGAACATGAATTTTTACGCCCGCAATGTCGAACATCAATCCGGTGCCCCCTATGTTGAACATCAATTCTGCGCCCCAATGTCAAACATGAATTCAGCACCCCCTATGTCGAACATCAATTTTACACCCTCTATGTCGAACATCAGTTTGACGTCCCCCCCCCCCCCTAGATCAAACATCCGTTCGGCGCCCCCCTATGGTGAACATGAATTTGGCGCCCCTGGTGTCGAACATCAATTTGACGTTCCCGCTATATCAAACATCCATTCGGCGCCCCTAAGGAGTTCATCAATTCGTCCCCGCCCCCAAGTTCAATATAAATTTTGCGCCCTCCAATGTGGAATATCAATCCGGGACCTCTCAAGGTCTAGCATCAATTCGGCGCCTCCCTCACAACTAGGTATAACAATAATTCGAACATGGTCGAACATCAATTCATCTCCCTCCTAGGATCAACATCAATTTGCCGCCCCCGCCCTATACTGAATATAAATTTGGCGCCCCCCATGTCGAACATCAATTTTACGCCTGCTATGTCAAACATCAATCCGATGCCCCCTATGTCGAACATCAATTTGGCACCCTCTATGTCGAACATCAGTTTGACGTTCCCCCCCCCCTAGATCAAACATCCGTTCGGCGCCCCCCTATGGTGAACATGAATTTGGCGCCCCTGGTGTCGAACATCAATTTGACGTTCCCGCTATATCAAACATCCATTCGGCGGAGTTCATCAATTCGTCCCCGCCCCCAAGTTCAATATAGATTTTGCGCCCTCCAATGTGGAATATCAATCCGGGACCCCTCAATGTCGAACATCAATTTAACGTCCCCCCTAGATCGAACATCAATTCGGGTCCCCTTTCAAACATCAACTCGACGCCCCCCTAACGAGGACGAGTATCAATTTGGCGCCCCTTGTTTGAATATCAATTCGGCGCCATTATGTCGAACATTAATTCAGCGCCCCTGAATAGAACATTACTTGGCGCCCTCTATATCGAATATCAATTCGGCGCCCCCCCCCCTATGTCGAACATTCGATTCGGTGGCGCCCCCCCCCCCCATCGAACATCAATTCGGTGCCCCTAAGTAGAACAACAATTCGGCATCTCCCCCTAGGTTGAACATTTATTCGGCGCCCCCCTTGTCGAGTATCAATTCTGCGCCCCCTATGTCGAACATCAATTTTGGTGCCACCCTATTTCGAACGTCAGTTCGGCACCCCTCCTATTTCGAATATTAATTTGACACCTCCCCCCCCCCCTTATGTCGCAAATAAATTCGGCACCCTCCTATGTCGAATATTATTCGGCGCCCCCCTTATTTCGAATATCATTCGGCGCCCCCCGTATGTCAAACATTAATTCGGCGCCCTCCTAGGTTGAAGATCAATTCGACACCGCCCCCTTCCCATCCCTATTTCGAATATCAATGCGG
Organism: Lytechinus pictus; assembly: GCF_037042905.1. NCBI lineage: Eukaryota > Metazoa > Echinodermata > Echinoidea > Temnopleuroida > Toxopneustidae > Lytechinus > Lytechinus pictus. The sequence continues at coordinate 19,580,531 of NC_087254.1, forward strand.
CGCCCATAAGTAGAACATGAATTCGGCACCCCCGAGGTTGAACATCAATTTGGTCCCCCTATGTTTAACATCAATTCGGCGCCCCTAAGGAGTTCATCAATTCGTCCCCCCCCCCCCAGTTCAATATAAATTTTGCGCCCTCCAATGTGGAATATCAATCCGGGACCTCTCAACATCTAGCATCAATTTGGCGCCCTCTATGTCAACCATTATTCGGCACCCCTCAGTGTCGAACATCAATTTAACGTCCCCCTAGATCGAACATCAATTCGGGTCCCCTTTCAAACATCAACTCGACGCCCCCCTAACGAGGACGAGTATCAATTTGGCGCCCCTTGTTTGAATATCAATTCGGCGCCATTATGTCGAACATTAATTCAGCGCCCCTAAATAGAACATTACTTGGCGCCCTCTATATCGAATATCAATTCGGCGCCCCCCCCCCCCCTATGTCGAACATTCGATTCGCTGGCGCCCCCCCCCCCCAATTCGAACATCAATTCGGTGCCCCTATGTTTAACATCAATTCGGCGCCCCGAGGTAAAACAATTCGGCAGCCACTATTTGACGCCCCCTATGTCAAACATCGATTCGGTGCCCCACTAGGCTGAACACCAATTCAGCGTCCACCCCCCTTCTCCTTTCTTTCTTTCTTTCTTTTCTTCCTTCCTTCCTCCCTTTCTTTCTTTCTCCCTTGTTTTCTTTCTCAACTTTTCCCCCTTCTTTTTGTCTCCCCTTTCTTTTCCTCTATTTCCTTCCTCTTTTTGGCCCCCCCCCCTTTCGCCAACCTAGGGCGTTCGAGCCCCCCCCCCCCCCCCCAGTATACGTGCATGGGTAAGAGCATATGGGCAGGATGGAAGGAAAGAAAAGAGAGGGGAGGGGTGCAAGGGGAGTAGGGCATGTGAGAACCTGACCGAGAAACTGTTGGAGGGAGAGAGAGGAGGCGTTTTTGAGTGGGTATATACTGAACCTATGGGAGCACAATCGTGTTGTGAGTTAATCTTTTAATCGTCACAAAGATGATAAATGTACAATGCATGTTTGATAAGGGAATGGACTAAGCTAATAACTCGCAATTGGATTATTCTAAGAAGATTTTCTTTGGGAGATGAGTAAACCAAAGTGGCCTACAAAAGTTGTAGGAACTTTCAACTCCCGGGGGGCACTTACATTGACGAGTGGATACCATGCGCGACCAAAAAAACACGTAAAAGTGATTCTTTTTCAAGATAGGGAACGTTACGTACGTAACGTAATAAGTGTGTAAAAAACACTAAAATAATGAAAAAAGGTATCTATTTCGCTAGGAAAGCTACGTGTTTAGGGTCGAATTTGCGAGGGTATAAAAAAGATAGATGTTTTATAAAGGATGTACTTTTTACCCCAACAGTCAACACTTACGTGTTAAGAGTCCGATCCGCACTAGGTGTGGGGGCCGTATACTAAGGTTAAAACCGACGTCCTTGACATATATCGCTGTACTTGTTTAGGGGTTCAATTCAGGGAATACTTGCCAAGGGGATCGTTTTGTTTCCAATACTTGTTAAGGGTAGGATTTCACACTCCAATACTAGTTAAGGGGTGCATTTTCAGAATATGGAAAATACTTGTTTAGGGTGCTTTTCGAGACCCCATGGTCGCGCATGGTATCCACTCGTCAATGGAAGTGGCCCCCCCGGGTTTCAACTACTCTACTTCCAAACAATTACTATATTACCACTGGACATATTTGCTAAAACACTGACTTGGGGGAACGATTCATCATTGTTGTCTGGTAACTTTCCTTGATTTTGATTGGCCGATAACCACTATGGTAACTGTCTAACTTTCACACGTCTTTCCTGAAATACTCCACACCGGTTGTCTTAATACTTCTGGGTCCCTTCTTACAAAGAGTTACGATTGATTCAATCAATCGTAACTCTATGGAAATCCATCGGTGTCATATTTTTTTCTACAGAAAATTTGCACAATGTCCTTTTTAAACAAAGATAAAGCACAGTAAATTTTCAAGAACACAATGAATGCATGAATGTACATCATAGTTAGAAAATATTTTGAACAAACATAAATAATTGATGTTGACGTTGCTGGCCGTCCATAGTTGTGATTGATCGGATCAATTGCAACTCTTTGTAAGACGTGGCCCTGCATCCTCAACTGCTTATTAGAACGATAACGACCATATCACTGTTTTGTTTGCAAAAAAGAGAAGCTAAGAATAGTAAAGTTTGGACATAGCGATTTCGGATTATAAAAACGTAGACAATGACCCATCCTAAACACAGCGGCTCTTTTCTTTTAACTGAAACGTCTACATCACCCTCGCATTAAACTCAGGCAAAATCAAAGAGAGAATATCAACAGTATCAAGTCTTTTCATACATTGTAGGTCAGGATCTTTTTTTCAAAATACGTCATATATTATCCTGCCGCTGACGTGATTGCTCAGCCTCGAACCGCTCGACGAGCACAAACTCGTCATTAGCATTGATGGTACCGTCCAGCGTACTTCCTTTCCTCATGACGCTACGGAGCGATGTTGGCCGACCACCACGACAACATCGACTGCAGGCACATTCGCCTCTTCGACAGCGTAGACACCATTCTTCGCGACAGAGGATGAGTCGTTTGACATGGGGGTTGAAGCTCGGGTGTGTCATCCCGTAAACGATCGGGTGGAGGCTGGCTGTCATGATAGCTATCGTCTCACTCACCTGGGAAGCGATCTCCTCTGTTAGCTAAGAAAAATAAAATGATAAATGTATGAGGAGATGTTTAGATAACTGACTCCATCTCGTCGAAAGAGAGAGGGCTGAGAGAAACAGAACATTATGGTCAAATTTGGCAACAGAACTATTCAAGGAGTGTTGTATTTAGGGGTACACCCAGGAGCGTAGGCAAGCAGAGGGATACATGCCATTTTACATTTTAGAAGTAAGTGAAATGTGACTTGCGCAATACATATATATACTTGGCACCTATTCCCTATCAGGACATTTCTCCGCTTCTTTTTTCTGTTGATATAATCACATCCACCGCCGAAATCCCTTAGCCATTCTTCGAATTTAAATTTTGATGATTGTGTTTTATATTGGGGTGATCTTTTGGTTCATTACTTTCTGAATATAATAAAAAATAACAAAATCATTTCCATGTCAAAAAGTTATCTTTTAATTTGCTAGCTCACTTTGCCTTCTGATATTTTTTAAAAGAATTTATGGCACAAGCGATATAGTCTGTCCCTCAAAGTTTGACGTTGCACGGCTATAAAGCATAATTATAAAGAAATTTCATTAGAAATTAAACAAGTCTCTCAAAAGTGTTATTTGATAAAGAAAAAATGATTTTTAGAATTTAGTCATTTTTACCCTGCTTTTGGGGGTGATGTTGCTAAGTTTTTCATAAGGCTTTACCATTACAGCAACTATCATGGAAAAAATGATTTTGATTTGCTGCCACTGGCGTAAATCCGTGTTGATGGGTGGGGGGATAACTTAAATATTTTGGCATTTTTTTGCAATCATGTTTTTATTTAGATATGCAAGGAATTGTCATTGATATGTCCACAGTGGCGACCGTGGGTCACGGCATGGGGGGGGGGGGGGGGCACCAGCAAAATTTTTGAATGACTGAGTGAGTGACCTAATAGAGACATTTTAAGGACAATGTCATTAAACGGATATGTATCTCACTGATCAAATAATGCGAGCGCGAAGCGCGAGCTGAAATTTTTTTATTTTCACACCTAAAAAGGGACATTATAATCAAATTTGTGTAATCATGATAGGTACCTGTCTCGCTTAACAATGCGAGCGCGAGCTGAAAACTTAGATAATTCAGACCTGAAGTGGGGCATTCTAAGGTTTCTTTGCAGGAATTAACTAGGACCATACGTATTTCATTAACCAAATGGTGCGAGCGCGAAGCGCGAGCTGAAAATTTTTGATATTCAGATCAGAAGAAGGGACATTTTAAGGACTGATTTTAGGAATTCATGAAGAGCAGACATATCTCACCAATCCACTAATGCGAACGTAATCACGGACAGGAAATGTTTCATATATACGAAGACCTTAACATGGGGCAATCACTTTTGAGTCATGAAAAAGAAGCATATGTCACTACATAAAACAATGATAACTCAAGTGCTAGGAAATATATTTGGTTTATACTGACTTGAAAACGGGATGTTTTAGTACAACAGGATTATATATCTCGTTAAACAGACAATGCGAGCACCAGGAACAATGAAGACGTAGGCCCTGGGCAAATTATGTTTCATAAAGTTATGATAAAAATGTTTCTTATGTAATGTAACTTAACATAGTTATAATATAATATAACATTCTAATGAATAATATTTTCTTCTTTCCCACTACGTTTCTCTTTCTTTCTCCCTCTTTTCTCCTTTTCCCCCTTTCCCCGTTTTTTTGTGTCAGCCGATGGGGGGGGGATGTGCCCCCCATGTCCCCCGTAGTTACGCCACTGTATGTCCATATGGCAAATACCCCTCCAATATTATTATCTTTTTTACCACATGATGGTTTAATGGTTTTATTAGAGATTACATTCAACAAATTTTTGACATTCCATCTTAATCCCTTCCCAAAGACCCCAACATTGATGAATTGGAAGAAACGGGGGTTTCTCTTCAATGTTATAATAAGGACATAAGTATTTCGTTTGGAAATGGTGAACTGGCTCTTTATTTGCATCTTATGATTCAATAATATTATTTTATTTGTTAAGCGGTAATTTTGGAATAATTTTCACCAATAAAACAATTATCTCTTGTGATTTTTTTTCATTTCTTTCGTAAAAAGTGGGGGGGGGGATGTTTGTACAGGCCATCCCCCCCCCCCTCCTCGAAAAGTGGGGGGATATATCCCCCCATCCCCCCCCCCCGGGATTTACGCCAGTGTTTGCTGCTGAGCACGGACCCAAGGTCTTAATACACCTGTAAAGGAGAACAAGCATTTTTTAGGAGAGGTGGGGTTGTACCCATCACAAATTACCTAAGATGCGCTCCATATTTGCATGAACCACCTCCGACACTGCTATGGCTAAAACCTGACTTAAAATTCGCAGAGGCCCATTCCTGAGCAGAATTAAGCTACTTTGCCAACCCCATGAAATACAATCATGAACGTCGGGCATCCCTCCACTGGAAGGTCAAACAGTGGATTGAAAAAAGAGACATGCCTGAAATGAAGGGGAAAATTATGACGAAAACTGGACAGTATTGTTACATGGTAACTCCGTGGGAACATTGGAAGGACAACTCGCCGGCGATTGGCGAGTCCCGGAAGATGTTGATTCGGCGAGAGAGAGATTTGTCATCCTAGGATCGGAGCTCTCCAGAGGAGATGTGCCCTAGGAGGTTTATTGGAGAATCGTGTATCCTCCAAGGAAGGTTATTATTATATTTTTGTTTGAAACGGAGAGAAGATTGTTACAGTGATGCTAAAAAGTTAGTGAACCTCACCAGAAAATGAACATATTTTAAAGAGTTTAAAGTTGTGCCATCTTTTCAATATCTAATTGTGAAACCGGGCGATAAAATATTACATTCAATAACGCTTGTTTCTCTGAGCTCGCAAGACATTGTAGTGGTGTTGTCTACATTCAACACTCAGCATGATGGAGTGCATTTTCTGGTTGGGGTTCACTTACTTTAAAGCACCAATTTTTACGATCAAATAATCCCACATTTTTCCTAAAATATAATATGAAACTCGCCTTCCATTCATCTCGCCCCGTATCAAAATACTGTATGGCGAAACCCCTCTTTATATTGCCTTATTTACAGCTGTACAAGTGTCACTTAGGGGGCGGTGCCGCCGGTGGACAGGAATTGTTTCTAAAAAAGGGGGGAATGGGGAAAGAGGGAGAGATGGAAGAAAGAGGAATATCCAAAGAGAGGACTGGATCTTTAAACTCTACAAACCTACTATGTCTATTATTCCATTCTGATAAAAGTATGACGTCACTTTTACATCGTCTCCCCCTCCCTTTTAACATCCCGGTGCCACCCTGGTTTCAGTAACAGTTTCAATCACGTTCAAACCAACCTTGTCAAGAGGTAGAACCATGAGCACAATACTTGTAATGTAAAGACATCCGAAGTTGAATGTGAAGATGATGACGATGAAGACGATTGTCTTCAAGATTTTCAACTCATGGTTGTGGTCATCCTCGGCCTTCGAGGTCGTGGTCGAATCCATCGACGATGCCTTGATCTTCATGGACTCGAATCTGCGTTTCCGGAGTTTGTGCCTGATTAGGAAGTAGATGACGGTGATGATGAGGAGAGGGGCGATGTAAGAGCAGACGAAGGAGATGATGACAGCGACGCGGTACTGCGGATCAGAGTACGCGCTCGCTGCGTCAGAGTAGTTGCCATAGAAGACGGGGGCGCAGATGATCAGCGAAACTATTTTATAAGAAAATGTATTATAGTTGTATTTGTATCTATTAATAAGCTGAAAGAGTTGTATAATTATGTCAATATTTTATATCAGCTGGGCCAATTGCCAACATTTTGCATACAAGCAAAACAATATATTTCCTCCAGGAAGTTACATATCATTTACCTTTTTACTCTAATTTCGATGAGTCATTAATATGGCAGATAAATGATTCTGCTTTGTAAAATGTACTACCGCTAATTTGCACCTCCACTCAAGTGAATTACAAATTACCAAGAGGTGCTCAAGTTCAAAGTTTCGATGGTTGTCATTAAAAAGCTACACCATCGTGATGTTGACCGATTCGGTACCCCCCCCCCTCCCAACCAATGATGACCAAAAAAATCGTCCCGGCATGAATCGGTCATCGCAGGTTTCTTCAACACACCATTTCAATGCCAAGAAACACAGAATCTTTTACTAATCTCTAATGAAATAGTTTGAAATTATAAAATTCTGAGTTACCTATCCAGACGGCGATGCACGATATAACAGCGACCCTCGTTTTCTGGAACTTGGCGGATTTCTTTGGGTCGACAATAATCTTAATGTATCTCTCTATCGACAAGGCTGTAAGCATTGCACAAGTATTGTTCGTGATTACCTGTGTCATGAGATGGGGGGGGGGCAAGAAAACGACTTTAAAGGAGAATGAAACCCTTGAAACCAGCTGAATCCATATCAAAGAGAAAAATCAAAGAAACATATTGTTGAAAGTTTGAGGAAGATTGAATGAATAATAAGAAAGTTATGAGCATTTGAATATTGAGATCACTATTGCCATGTAGATCCTCCCACTGGCAATGCAACCAAGATCTGTGATGTCACACACGTACAACTCCCTCATTACTTTAGTACTTATTTCACTTATATTCTCACTTTTATAGAGTCTATCACAAGGTGAGCTGTTCTCTTTATGAGAGGACAAGTACAGAGGTTTCACAACATTGTATCATTGATGAATCGTTTGTCATATGATTAGAATGAGCAAAAAGAGATGTTTTGGGGTATATTTTCAGTGTCGTTGTTCATCTGTGACATCATAGATCTTGGTCGCATTGTCAATAGGAGGATCTCCATAGCATTAGTGATCTCCGACATTCAAATGCTCATAACTCTTCTATTGCTAGTCCTATTTTACTCAAACTTTTGTTGAATCTTATTCTTTTATTTTTCTGCTTTCACAAAAGCTAACTTGCTCCAAGAGTTTCATTCTCCTTTAATGAAACACTGAATTCCGCGTTCACTTCTTTCTACCAACTTTTGCATGTATGAAATTGAAATGACTATATTACCCCCCCCCCAAAAAAAAAAAAAAAAAAAAAAAAAAACACTCACTTTCAGCATTCATTCAAACAGGGGCATCGATCCTTGTTTTGGATTCGAAGGTGGAAAAACGTCAAAAATTTCGGACAGATTGGTATTTTCAATATTATTTTTATGTCGAGTTCAATGGTTTTAAAGGGATTTCTAATGCTCTTTAAAACGTATTTGAATTCAATCATGAGTTATTTAAGTTGTCAAATATGGGGGAGGCAAATCAATATGTTCGCCCCCACCCCCTTGCCCCCTCTCCCCTCCCGGATCAACGTCTCTGCATTAAAATGAAATATAATTCAATATCTACACAACGATATATGTATTATTTGATTTATATCGATGGTAAGGAGGAACCTATTATTATGAATAATAATGATAATGATAATAATGTACGGGATATAATACAGTGGGATCCGGAGGTCATTCTTCCCATGGCCTGCGCGCTATATTCAACCCACGTCCAGAAAATTTGCAACCTTAACTGTGTAGGCAAATTCCATCCTGGCGCGAACATGAAAATACATACGCCCTAAGTGGTCATAAACGGGGATATCCCTTACTTGATATTCTACCAAAGTATCCCTATATATCGATACACAATCCAAGCTTACCAGAGACCCACTATAAAACCTGATGATTTATTAACATTTTTCCCATTAAAATGTTTAATTGTATGTATGGGCCTATGTCACCAAAATGACATAAAGTAGCGATTGCCAACCATTTTCAAAAAGACGTGTAGAATGTCTGGGAACCTGAAGCAAGGGACCCTTTTTGACGCTTTTCCTAGACGAGGATGTGAAGAGTGAACCCCCCACCCCCGCCCCACCACCACTATCACCGGCTACAATAACATCTCACGCTCCCTCTAATACCTTAAAGAGAGTATGTAAATTGTAGTAATAAAAGGCTGCGACGAAGTGTATTGAGGTACAATTGGGTGTGGGGGTGCCCTCACGCAGTCTCATTATGAAAATACATACTACTCTATAATTTGTTTCAAGAGGAAGATCTTTAAACAAATTTATCAAGGAAAAAGCTCTTTCCCTTTATCATCCTAGGGGAGTGAAATTAACGTAATAAAACTTACCAAAGAAATATAAAGGTAAGCCGATGATGATATGAGACTGGCCGTTTGAACTCCCATCGCTAACTTAAGATAATATACGACATCGGTGATTGCCAAGATGGTGAGATAGATAAAGTGTGTCGTACAGAGGTTTGCTACGAATAGGTTCGGGAAAGTATGCATATCACGGTGGGCGATGATCACGTAGAGCATCAGAGAGTTGGCTAGGACGCCGACGACGATGAGGCCGAGAAGAATGGGAGAGAGGACGGTGTCGAACGTTGCGATGACCTGGCAGTCGGACACGGACAGATCTACTCCGCACGTCGACGAATCGGTTGTCGAAATGGATTCCATGATGACGACGTCGAATGATTCGTTCGTTACATAAACTTACACTATAAAATGACCACAATTGAAATTCAGATCATATTTCAACCGGAATTATAGAGATCACTCTGATCGATATGTCATGGAGGCCGCTAGTTGAGTAACATTATTGAATGAAGATCAATAGTTAGTATAGAGCCTGAATCACTATTTTCCTATACGATAGCGCAAACAACAATGCCAGTAACCCAAATCTAGTTCTTCAGTGCTTCAATTGCTGTATCGGTACGTGGACATGATATAACACCGTGTCATTGATACACATGTTGACCATAAGATGAAACAAGATCATAGATTACTTTTCTTTATCGATAGTACGATGATCACCAACTTGAAAACAAAACGATCATCGAGTTTCTCAAGAGTGATACTTGAAACTGAGGCAATGACGGTATTAGGTGTGGCAGGCTTGTCAACTTGCCAAGCACTTGAACAGACCATGATGGATCTAACGTATGATGACGATTGTTTTTTGTAAATGGATATGATAAAAAGTGGTAGAATATAGAGGATGTGGGCAAGTTAAATGAGGAAACGAAGGGGGGGGGGGGAGAGGGTGGTTAGGAGAAGGAAGTAGCGAAAGAAGAAGAATGAGGAAGGAAGAGGTAAGGAAAAGGATTTGAAGGAGAAAGTAGAGGAGACAGGGTAAATCAAATGAAAATAAAAATATGGGCAGAATGCAGGAAGGCGGCACCACAGAGGAGACCAGCTAGGGGCAGCCAGCCAGCCACCCCCCCCCCCCACCCTCCAACAACAAAAACACGCGATGACGCCGACCCAGAAGGATACAACGCAATTGTGTGTGTTTTAACTAAAATTATAACCATCATCGACATCACTACTACGGTCACTATCATCAGTTTAATCAACACCATCAATATTATTATTTTCACATCATCATCATTACTCATTGAGATAATGAAAAGAAGAATAAAGGAAGTATTGAATAAAGATCAAGTACAAGAATATCCCCTTAAGTGTCGGGATCCCGACCAAAATAAGTATAACTGCGATTTTTTTTTTTAAATGATAACAATTTCTCCTAATTAAACGGAATGAGCTGCTAATTTTAAAATGTAACCTTTTTGGAAGCTCTCTAATATTACTAAATATTTGATATGAATGTACCAATTACCTTTTCAAAAGAAATAAAACATTACCGAGAAAGCGCACTAGATCTCCCCAAATTTCAGATTTCACAATAATTTCACAGAGAGTGGAGGGGGGGGGGGGAATCACTACAAAACTTTCGTAAGATTTGAATGTGAAACACTCCAGTAGAGCTCAGTTTAGACAGGCTTTAAACTTGAATTAAAAAAAAAATGTCATTTTCAGATGGCATTGTTTCTGCATCACTACCACGATCCCCATCTTTATTACCTTGATAACATTAACTATCCTCACAACCTCCATCGTCTTAATCATTATGATCATAATCACTGTCATTTAATCATTTGCCTAATATTGTTATCATTCTTGTTCTCATAATACATTCTTATCCTTCAGTTTGTCATCTTAATCATCATAACTTATTTTACTTCATCAACTTCTTCATCACCGTCGTTGTCATTTATTTTCATCAAATTCATCCTAAATTCAACGTTTTCTTTATCATCATCATCAACATCATCATCATCACCACCACCACCATCATCATCACCATCATCATCATTACCACATCATCATCCTCATCACCATCATCATCATCATCATGAATCATCACCGTCGTCATTGTTGTTGTCAACTTTATTTTCATCAACTTCACATTAAATTCATCTTCTTCTTTTTCATCATCATTATCATCGTCACCATCATCACCGTCATAGTCATCACCATAACCATCATCATCATCATCACCATCATCATCACTGTAGTCATGCACCATATTAACCATCATCATCACCGTCGTCGTCATTGTTGTTTTCAACTTTATTTTCATCAACTTCACATTAAATTCATCTTCTTTTTCATCATCATCATCATCAACATCATCATCATCATCACCACCATCATCATCATCACCATCATCATCACTGTAGTCATCACCATCCCCATCATCACCATCATCACCAACATCATCACCATCATAATCCTCACCATCACCATCATCACCATCATCACTATCATCATCACCATCATCATCACCATCATCATCACAATCATCATCACCATCATCACCAACATCATCACCACCACCATCATCATCAACATCATCCCCATCATCGCCACCATATTAACCATCATCATCACCGTCGTCGTCATTGTTATTGTCAACTTTATTTTCATCAACTTCACATTAAATTCATCTTCTTTTTCATCATCATCATCATCAACATCATCATCATCATCACCACCATCATCATCATCACCATCATCATCACTGTAGTCATCACCATCCCCATCATCACCAACATCATCACCATCATAATCCTCACCATCACCATCATCACCATCATCACTATCATCATCACCATCATCATCACCATCATCATCACAATCATCATCACCATCATCACCAACATCATCACCACCACCATCATCATCAACATCATCCCCATCATCGCCACCATATTAACCATCATCATCACCGTCGTCGTCATTGTTATTGTCAACTTTATTTTCATCAACTTCACATTAAATTCATCTTTTTCATCATCATCATCACCACCATCATCACCGTCATAATTATCACCATTACCATCCTCATCACCATCATCATCACTGTAATCATCACCATCCCCACCTTCATCAATCATCATTATCATCATCACCATCACCATCACCATCAATACCATCATCACCCTCATCAATACCATCATCACCATCATCATCACCATCACCACCATCACCACCACCACCATCACCACCACCATGATCATCAACATCATCCCCATCATCGCCACCATCATCACCATCATCACCATCGTCACCATCATCACTACCACCATCATCAACATCATCCCCATCATCACCATATTAACCATCATCTACACCGTAATTATCTTCATCATCATCATCATCACATCATCACCATCATAATCCTCACCATCATCATTATCACCATCATTATCATCACTATCATCGCCATCATCACCATCATCCTAATTATCACTATCATCAAATTCATATATCAAACATCACATTTCAAATAAGTTGAATCTAAACATTATTTGTAACTTGATCACCAATGACTTCGTTCATGGAAATCTGTATTTCTACCATGGTAGTTTGGCTATAATGACAATATTACCAACATACAAAAATTGCAAGAATTTAAACTAATATTTCTAAAATGGAGAGGGAAGAGAAAAGTGAAGTATCAAATAAAGATATCATTACCCATTTTATTCAAAGGAGAAAGTGTTTCCAATAGGTAATCTTGTCGCCCCCCCCCCCCCAAAAAAAAAAAAAACTGCTCTGGTACCAACCCTGAATAGGTTAATGAATCAGGCCCACTGCATACTCTCTATAATTAAATGGTAATCATGAATAAATTGCACAAGGATGACAAAATCAAATAAACAATATGATTAAATCATTTTAATGTTATATTGAATATCAAATACATGTAAATATCTTTTCTATTATTTCTTTGTAATTTGACCTGATAGACACAATATCAGATTTGTTTACCTTTTCTGGTTTATCATTGAGATGGAAAATAATGATGCAGATGGAACATTCATTAACTTTGAACATTAATTTAGAATAATTTTATTATCCAAATGGCAGTGCCAAACACTCCATGCTTATCCATACCATGGCATGCATGTATTAATAGCTGAATTCAAATAGTAGCAGTTACTTAATAATGCCTTGCATCATATATTGAAAACAAATGTTCCATCAAGAATTAAAATCTATTTTGAAAGTATTTTCTGTCTCGGCAAGTAGCTGCCCAAATTAATCATTGCTATAGATACACCAATACAATTCTAAACAATTTCTTTCAACTTAAATCCAACTCATTGTAAGCATTAAATGAGTATATCAAATTTGCAATTTTGAGAAAGAAATTGCATCAGATATTGCATTTACTGCAAAATTTCTTTCAAAGTACTTATCTTTTAAAGTACTAATAACAGAAGATATAATGTACATGAAAACTCCCTTTTCCAACTAATAAATTTGATTTTGGATAGCTTCCAATAACGTAAGCAATTAGACATTGATGTATTCAGACCTTTAAAAAGACATTGTTTAAATTCATCAATAAATCAAAGTATTTGAATGCTGTGACAAACAAAATGTTTTGATAACGAAATGTCGTTTAGTGAAAGTGGGGTCAGAGTCCTGCTATGTAACATGATATCACATCTTTGCATGTACAGGGGTGCTCAAAAGTTGGAGAACCCCACCAGAAAATGTACATATTTAAAGTGTTCAAGTTCTGCCATGTTTTAGATATATATTTGTGAAATCAGGTAATAAAATATTACATTCAATAAAGTTTGTTTCTCTGGGCTTGCCAAACATTGTAGTGTTGTTGTCTACATTCAACACTCAGCATGACGGAGTGCATTTTGTGGTAGGGTTCAATAACCTTTGAGCTCAACTGTATGTATCAACATGAGCCCAAGTGCTCTGTGGGGGTCGTAGACCAGCAATGACCATAACATGGGGGAAAACTATTCAACTACTCATCTCTGGAATATTTTTAGTAGGTTGAGAAACATGTCTTCGACGATCGGAGATCTGCAACATCAAGCTTAGTGATTGACTGAGGGGTCGATCTTTTTTTTACAGCTGATTGCATGGATTATTGTGTATGATCAATCATAAATTTCAGTCCCATAATCAAAATAACCAATTGCTAAGCATAACGTTTTAGAGCCCGTTGCTTGTAACTCAGTAAATGAAGCAGTAATCCTGAAAACTTCATAGTTTGTTATACAGTTAAAAGAATAAATATTTTGTGTATGAAGAAGCTGTAATATCAACACATTAGGTGCCGCGGAATGGGGGGGGGGGGAGGGTTGTGTGGGCTTCAGCACCTATCCCACTTTTTCAAAAACGGTGTACGAAAACGTAAACATTTCCATCTGATTGTGATTTTTGGCATGGTCAGCCCCCCCCCCCCCCACTTTTAGAACTGTTCCGTGGCCCCTTAACATAATATCAGACAAGGTTTCAGATACAGTGAACATGATACAGCAATCAACTGTACTTATGATTATTAAGTGAAATATGAACATCGCTATCTATACAGATTCAGAACAGGAAGGATGTAAACGTTATGTATATGGGATGGAATACCTCTTCCAGATAAAGATTAAACCTAAACAAATGACCAAAATATACTACTAAGAGTTATGAAGAGAAAGGATAATGTCAAATCAAATAACCATCATTTCAAATGAGAAAAAAAATATTAAAAGAGAGGTAAATCGTTTGAGTGCATTCTCATGGGCAAACAGTTTTTATCAGATATCCCAGTCACTTTTACTCACTGGGCCAGAAAAAACACCAGAACAACCAAGATTGGCCCCCAAGTAAAGCCTGGATAGGCCTGAAAAGAGGAGTGGTCAGGGTCTGAAATCAGTCAAAGGCCTAAAACTTACATCTCTGCTTCAATAACGGTATTATCACCATTACATATTTGTTGAACATAGTTTAAAGATAAATTCCAGTTTTGGTAACGATCTAAAAATGACTTTTTACAGAATCTAATATAATGACCACCTAAGTGTCTGTTTGTATGAATAAAAAATATGTGCCGAAGGATTCTGGAAGAAATTGTGTAATTGCTGAGAAATAAGCAAAATAAGCGCGGATTCGGTCACTTCCGTCGGGTCTTTATTTTAGCAATAATAATACACTGTCCCACATGTGCCTATCTGTGTTGGTGATCTTCAGTGTGAACATTTTTCAGCGTAGATTTCAAGATTTCACAAAGTTCAGTTTATGTAACTGTACCAGATCTAGATCCTCGATGATATACTGACAATTAAGCCTTGTTTTACAGACTTTCTCATGAAATCAGTGTTTACTGCAAATACTGGAATTTCTCTTTAAGCATTTGATTTTGGTACCACCATTGCCTTTAATAGGTATAATTATGATCATCCATTGGTGCTGCATCTCTTACTTGAGCCTGGTGTAAATTAATTCAAACTTAATATCAATAGCAGCTCTGTGATGAATAAAGTGATTTGTGAATGCCTCGTATTCAATCTTTATCAATTCAACTCACATAAAACAATAAATTCTCCAAAACAGAGAGAAGGTCGATGGCTTATCCAATGACACAAAAGGTACAATCACTTGACCGCTTAGGCAAAAATGTAATATAATGATAGAAATTAAAAAGTTACTATCGTTTGTAAACACTGATTGTATCTTCTCACGTTACTGCAACCAGATCCCACTTTGAAGAATGAAAAAGCGTATCACCTTTTGCCTGTTAAGAAACAGATAAAACAAAAGAAAACAAAATAAAAGTGATAAATCTTTGGTCTTAGCATGGCACAGGCATGGATTGAGGGGAGGGGGGGATGGGGGTGCCTGCGATGATTAGTGTTCCCCTTTCATACTTCCTCCACTCCCTTTGGAAGGAAATCAGTCCATTCTTTGTTATTTTTTTGCTTGTCAATATTTTTGGGGTTATGATATTTTTTTAAATGGTATCCTTTTTTTTTGGGGGGGAGGGGTGGGGTCATTGGATATATTTAGGAATTCATTGCCTTTTTTTTGTTTCTTTCTTTGATGCTATGCAACATAGATCTGTTTTCTGTGCAACCCCCCCCCCCCCTTCAATAAAACCCTAAATCCAACCACTTATATGGTAAAGATGATGATATCTTTCTACACGATGTATCACCCACAAAGAATATATATGGTAATCATAAATTGTGTTGAGCTTATCGAGATAGGCTTGTAAGGCAGTAAGCCACTGCTTTCAAGCATTAACAACCAAGTTTTTATGTAATATTTCTATAGTGCTTCATCCAATGTTTATAAGCACTGCATATTGTACGCCTACTTAGCTTGTTGTAAGCGAGCAAATGGGAGGCTGAATGTCACACATTCATACCGTTGCACACAAGACGTACCATCCAAAATGTACCGTTGCACGGCTTTAAGAGGTCACGTCACAATGCGCGTATAGCCCGCTGGCTAAATGCGCAATGCTGTCCAAGATCATGTGCGCTTGTGGGATTTTGCTTTTCGCTTTCAATATTTTTGCTCCCTTTCTATAGATTACTGCAGGGAAAAACTCTTGTTTAAAAAAAATATTTTCGCTAGATTCCGAGGCGTTCTACAACACAAATAGCGAATATTCTTATTCGTGCAATGGTGCGAGATTTTGCATTCGGTGAAAGAAAGAAACGCTCTATTCAACTCAGCTAACGCCTCGTTGAATAGAGCATCTTTCTTTCACCTCATGCGAAATCTCGCACCATTGCACTCATGCCTATTCGCTATTTGTATACTATTACCCCAGCCTTAGCATGACTACCCATATTGGGCACTTAAGCATTCCATGAATTTATTCCAATCAGGTACCCATTTTACCCTTTACTACACCTATATGGAGATCGGCGTATGTACATAAACACCTTGCGCAATGATGCGAAAGAAGGACCTACTGCCCATGGATACAAATAAAACTTACCCATCTTGAACCACTTCGGTACTTTGGTGGAGCCAATGGCCGAGTTGGATGGTGAAGCCTGCCTCTTCTGTTGAGTGGATGATGATGACCCAAGGTCCCCGGAGGTCGATGGCCGGTCTTCTATAGACGAGGATGCAGCTGAACCAGAAGTTGATGTACTTTCTGCTGATATTGATCTTGTAATGCCAGTATTCATACTGTGTATTGAATAAAAAATGAAATCACCATTAATGGATGTCTAAGCGTTCATTCAGAAATGATTACTTTCTTTTCAAAATCATTCAGAAAGCTTAGCCAGTACTCAAATGATATAACATGAACATAAAATGTTTTAATATTTGGAATCATAATCATAGATGTAATAAAAGCCAACACCCCATTCACAAAAGACATATTTCCATCCAGTTATTTCATTCTAAAATGTACATGTATATCAAACTTGCCCAATAATATGCACACTGATTTCAAATCCATTCAGAGTTTATTACAAGTATAATAGATTTACCCTTCTCTTAACAATGTTCAGAGTCATGTCATATGTATACCAATGGAAATGTGGGTGTGGCTAGTATGACACACCCCTTCCATTCCCCTTGATATGTAAACATAAAGATTTTCTACACTATCTTATTGCCCATTATAATACCTACGTTTTTGCTACGACACATTCTGCTTGAAGGAGGGATGCCAAGTCACCCAGAGCATCCTCGTGGAGGTAATGATCTGGAATAGAAAAAATAAATCAGAAGTCAAGTTTGGGACCCTACCAACCATTCAGGATTGAAAATCATCTTCAGCATTGTTCACATTACAAATATTTCAAGGTACAATTATATTCATGTATACTATGGAAGTGACACGGCTGAGTGGTCTCGGGCGCCCAACAAGATACATGAAAGTCCATGGTGTGAAACCTGGTGGGCGTTTCGTAAAGCTGTTTGTAAGATAAGAGCGACTTTAAAAACGACCGGTGATCCTGTCTTGTGGTAAAGAGTGTATTCATTGGCGATGGTTTGGCATGTAAGAAAGGTTCACCAGTCGTTCTTAAAGTCGCTCTTAACTTACGAACAGCTTTATGAAATGGCCCCCCGGTAGAGTTTCATAAAGCTGCTCGTAAAGTTATGCATGACTTTATGGATGAATGGAACATGTTCTCAGATGCTAAGTCAGCTACATAGGAATATAACATTGAGCACAAGAAAGGGTTACCAATCATGCATATAGTCATTTGTATCTTATGATCAGCTTCATGACACACCCACCAGGTCACGTCACTTCTGTCCTGGAGCAATGTGACATTGAAGAGCCATCCCGGGTGTTAACAAAATCTGATTGATAGAAATATATGTAAAAATAAAAAACTAATGTGTCACTGAGCTCTTCATAATCATTTAAAAGTAAACAGATGCTGGACTTTTTGTGGACTGTTCAGAGCTAGTGTCGCAGCCCTGTCTGCAATTAACAACATGAGAATAATCCTTCAAATCAACATGGTTTAATCTCAAGAAAAGTCAGTTTTATAAACTTCTTACCCCTTGTAACTAGGGAACCAAAATGGACAACAGCAGCGGGAAACAGCTTTGCCTGGAAAATATAAAATATCAACGATCTTTATGCTAAAGAAAAATATGAATCTTATTCATTTTTCTCTGATGGTACAACACACACAAGCCATTTACCAGACAGATGTTCAATGTCTTAATCTGTTGGAGACGAGTAAATAGCATAAATTTCTATATTCAAAATAACCCAACAGATAAATAATGCAGAAATATAATTTACCAAACTTAAAAAAAAGGGATTGTCAAGCATCTGAATGCAAATATTTTTATTTGAAGAAAAAAAATATTAGGGTAATGGGAAATTAACACCAATTATGTTAAAACAGGAGAATATTGGGCTATCTAGTTTAAAAATAGAAGTCACCAGTCATATGTATTGTCAGGTGTAACTTTCTTGAATGGGCCCTTAGTCTCAGGCCATGAAGTTCTGGCATTCCAAGATTTACATCAACAGCACAAATTTCTTTTCTTAAAAGTGATTGTTTTAATGCTAATTTGTGTATTTATTCCATTTTCATATGTATGAGCAATAGATGGCTAACGTAAGTTTGCTTGGCTATTGTTCACAAAGCCATGTACATGTATATTGTACATTTCAATACTTTTTCAAAAATATCAATATACAGGCATACAATACCTTGAAGAGGGTCTCTGACATATCTTTCAAGACTGTTTTTGGTGGAGTTGTATCTAAAATATCAAAATATCAAAAGGGATAATGAGAAATAAATGAATAAATGCATCATCATTTTATTCAATCAATTATACTAGAAACAAAACATAGGATTAAGTTTCAATGTTTAATTAAAAAGAAAAAGTTTGGTTAAAATTATTCTCAGTTATGATGTATGGGTATAGCTGAAATGAAATAACATCTGTAATGGAAGTGCTGTACTTGCCAGATAAAAATACCAGTACGCAGATGCACTAAATTGAATAAAATTTTCAAGTTCAACTTATCTGAATTCAGATTTCTTTAGCACCATGATGGTATCGCTGCATCCCAATGGTCAATACGATAGTAAAATCGAATAAAGGATTTCACAGTAATTAACATTGCATGGTAAAGTTATGATAGTACAGCTCTTACACAACAGGGCCAATGACCCTTCACAGAGTAAATTATTCTTGTCTTATATTCATAATATCATTTTCTTCTTAATCCACAAGTACAATAAAAGATGATAGTTGATGACGTATAAGAGTGACTTACAAAGATGAAATGATTGCTCTTTGTCGGCTAAATTAGATTTCACAAATTCCTTCACAGCTTCAACTACGGCAAACAAAAGAATAGGAAAGTATGCAAACAACAGTCAAAACATGAAATATCAGAGGAAACATGATAGTTTTCTAAAAACTTAATTATTTTGTATCTAACATACAATTTTCAGCATTATTCACATAGAATAGGATAACATTGCAGTAACTTACATGGAAATCTTTATGTGCCGTTGAATTCAAGTTACATAGAATTAGGGAATCCCTGGCTCTTTACTATCAAAGCCTATTCTGTGATTTCAATTAATAAGACTTTGACAAAGATAACTGCAGTCCCTACAGGTGTGAATCACTACAGAGAAACACAACATAACATAAGACAATGAACATTACTCTCCTTCCCCTTACAAAAATAGCATTAAAGATAAATGCCAGTTGTGGTAACGATCTCAAAATGATTTTTTACAGAATCCAATAGAATGACCACCCAAGTGTCTGTTTGTGTGAATAAAAAATATGTGCCAAAGGATTCTGGAAGAAATTGTGTAATTGCTGAGAAATAAGCAAAATAAGCGCGGATTCGGGCATTTCCGTCGGGTCTTTATTCCAGCGATAATAATATAAACTGTCCCACGTGTGCCTATCTGTGTTGGCGATCTTCAGTGTGATCGTTTTTCAGCTTAGATTTTATGATTTCACAAAAATCAGTTTATGTAACAACACCAGATCTAGATCCACACTGATATAGTACTACTAAACCTTGGTTTTACAGACTTTCTCATGAAATCAGTGTTTTACTGCAACTACTTTCATTTAGCTTTCATCCATGGAGAAGACTCATTTGTTACAAAAGTAAAATCACTGAATGAGGAAGATATATCCTCCACTTACCCGTTTCCTGAGGCCTGAAGAATCCCTGTAGAATGATACGGTCTGGGAAGTGGATCCTAACCACAACCTACGATACAAATAACAAACCAATATCCAAATAAATGCTTTTGTCACAGCTTTGATAAAAAGTGGTTAAAATCCAAGGCCTGGTATGACTGCTTAAAAAGAAATGACTACAACAAACACCATACATGAAGAAAAGAATAGTAGAAAGACAATGAAAGATTAGATCATAGTATTCTTGGTGAAAAAAATAAATCTTACCTTCTCATATTTCTTCATCTTCATCTTATCCTGAGCTTCTCTCATGGCCTTTGTTTCTAGTTGTTTTCCAGAATCAGCACTATAAATGGAAAAAAAAGGGAATGTCATTCAGTCCAATGTAGATTCATAAATTATGCAACAAAAGTAGTATTTGCTTTTCTTTTGGTCAGTCAAGGATTCAATTACTTGAAATAAATGCATAAATCACCTCATTCTGAACAAAAGGTTCATTTAAAATGTCACCGCATGGAAAAGTAGACTTGAATGAAAGAAAAAAGCTTTGTTATATCAGGAATTTATCATGATTCTATCAAAAGCTTCTAAAAATTTACAATAATTGAAAAAAAATATCATAATATAAAAATAGTTGGAGTTGACATCATTGCCTCCTCTTTTGCATACTGCCCTGGACATACGTATTGCTGTTTTGTGGAAATAAGCAAAACTTTGTAACACAAATACTCTTTTAATCTACAGAAGGTTCTTTTCTGGAAGAAATACAAAGTGTTTTCCAAAAGACTGATTTGTTTGAATGAAGAGTTGTGGAGAGACACGGTCAATCCTAAGCACAATCTAAAGATATCCCTTTACTCATCAAATGTTTTGATTCCATCCCTAGATGCCAATTGGTTGATTTCAAACCTCTGCAATTCTATTATGAAGTTAATCAACAAACCTTTGATGTCTGAGATCAGAAAGCCTCTTCCTCACATCATCCACCGTCAGATCAAAAAACTCATCAGGAACATCGCTAGATTGGTCAAATTTGATCTGATCCTGGTCTGGAGAAAAGACTAGTTGATTCCTCTCACAAGGCTTTGATAATAATTAAAAAAAAATCAATATTTGATTTTGCATTTTATTATTTTAGTAGTTAAATTATCAATACTAAAACCATACCAGTTGAGGCTATGGTGAGACTAATAGAGTAAATTTTTCAATATCATTTATGAAATTACTTTTGTGATGATTAATATGATTCACAGGAGACTAAATAAAGAATAAATGAGTGATATGCATACCTTTGAACTAATGTCTTGTTTCATTTTTCCTTTGCCTTTATCAGTTTCTTCTGTGTTCTTTGGTTCTGGAAACTGATAGAATGGAAAAGTTTGTTATGAAGTGCAAATATAAATGATTATAAATGTATAAGAAAGAAGGAGAGAGAAAGATACAAATTGTAACAATATATGACTTAAAAATATAATTTGAAATTCTTATAAAACTTGAACTGCTAATGAAATGTATGTTTGTTTGGTAAGAATCTAAAGGTAATATACACCAGAGGGATTGAGGCCGTTTCAAAAAGATTTAAGAGCGACTTAAAGAGCACTTAATTTCCCAGTTGCTAATGAAATGTATGTTTGTTTTGTAAAAATGCTAAAGGTAATATACACCAGAGGGATTGAGGCTGTTTCAAAAAGATTTAAGAGTGACTTAAAGAGCACTTAACATCCCAGTTGCATATCATATGTAACACACCAACGCACTGATCATATTATTGGTAAGTGCACACTCATTAATGCATATCTATCAACAAGATTGTGCATTAAATGAGACACACGCTAGCATTTCACGCTAAACTTTTGAAACAGCCATCATGATTTAACAACAACATTCATCCATCCACAATGTTTACCTTAAAGTCAGCAAAAGCATGAACAGGTGGTTTGGGTTCTCTCCTACGAGGAGGTTGATGGTTCATGACTCCTTGTGATTGCTGTGCCATAGAATCCATCAGAGCTTCCTCCATTGACTTCACCATCTGAACGAAAATAACAGTGAATAATTGCCAAACAATGTTCATATATCACTTTTCTTCAGCAATGCATAACATATAAACCAATTGCAATGGTTCATAAGGTAGTATTTATTGTCCAAATAAATAATTAGAAATTTGCAGTTTTACATGGTATTGAACATACAAAACATAACATAGAAAATGAACATATTTGAAAAAGTCAAACATTGACATGCTATATACGAATATACACGTGCATAGGATTTAGAGCGTTTTGTGCAATCAAATTGACATAAAAATTAAGATGGAAATTTGAATTTGAATTGGAATTAGAACTAATATTAGAAATTGAAATGGAATTGGAATTAAAGTCAGTAAAATAAAATAAGGCAATGGATGGACTATAATGAGATCCTTTGTAGAAAGAGACACAATCAAATGTAAAATTTCCAACTAATCAAAAGCTAGCATTTAAAAAAAATCATAATTGAAATCTATGTGAATGACAGAACATTTGCTCTTGATCTAGAAAGGTCATGTTGGCATACTTTGTAATAGTGTGACACAATTACCTGTGTTGCCATTTTCAATTTTTCAAACTGGCTAAATTAAAAAAATAACTTTACGAACTGGAAATATATTAAAGAAAATTTAGTTCTGACTTGTGACAGGTTATTGACTAACCTCTTCTTCTTTTTCAAGTAGGTTCTGTATCCTTCTCCTTGCATATTCATCCAGAGTCATTCCTTCCTGCTTCTCAATGTCCTTTACAACTTTCTCTGTTTTCTCTTCCTTTGATATTCCTTCTTCTTTGCTTGTAGAAGGTTGGTGACTCTCTTTTGGCCTTACACTCTGATCTTGAGCTACTGTCCTTTCTTTGAGGAGTGAGTTATCACATTCAATAGCAGGAGAATCGGCCTGTTCGGATTTCGTTTCTACCACATCAACTTCCATTACAGAATCGTCCCTATTATCAGAAGTGGTACAGTCCATGGCTGTAACGTTGGAACTAGTTTTCTGGGCAAGTTCATTAGTAGGAGGTGCATTTTCAGTCAATTGAGGTGCTGGTTTTGATTCAATACTTGTTGGCAAATGACATTCTGCCACTTGGCCACCCCTTTGTGCATCTATGGACTGATCCGATGATGCTGAAGCTTGTGCTGTGGTGGAAGAATCCATTTGATTTGAAGGGTGAGCAGGAGTATCAGCAATTGGCATTTTCTTTGGCTGGACTTTCTTCGGTGGTGGTGGAAGTTCAACTTCTCTATGCAATAACCTAAGAAACATTAAATCATAAAATAAAAATATGTGTCTTTGTCTAATACAATAATTCATTTCTATCTCAGCACAAAGAGTTGTATATCGTTGATGGGCTACTAAAACCTTGTATCTCTGAATTTTACATTTTATGAACAACTCAGAAAAAGTAGTACTCTATAATTAAGGCATACATTATATTCTACACTTTCAGATGAAACAACTATTCTAAATCTAATATCAAGATATATTCATTTATATCCCTTACTGAAAATTTGTTGCTATTTGATTGGTCGAGAGCCCTTTACGTGACTTATCATAATTTCACCAGAAAAAACAAAATTCATCAGAGATCACAATAGATTGTGACGTCAGTGTAGAATAGTTTTTTTTTATACTATTTTGCGTCTGACAGCAAACCACCCGATCAGGAACCGGCTAGCAGATGATAAGCCAATTTGCTTACCGTAAATTAGAGCTAAGCCGATCTAGATTTTGTCCAGATCATGGAGATGAGCCAATTAGGACTAAATTACCAATATAATTTCACCAGAAAAAACAAAATTCATCAGAGATCACAATAGATTGTGACGTCAGTGTAGAATAGTTTTTTTTTATACTATTTTGCGTCTGACAGCAAACCACCCGATCAGGAACCGGCTAGCAGATGATAAGCCAATTTTGCTTACCGTAAATTAGAGCTAAGCCGATCTAGATTTTGTCCAGATCATGGAGATGAGCCAATTAGGACTAAATTACCAATATTTTTCATTCAAACTTTAATGTGGAAGGGATATAAAACAAATAAACCGGGCATTTCTTTCAAAAGTGTACGGGAAATATTTTATCCTCGGTTGGTCCGGCACTGTTATTGCTGGACCAAACCCGGAATATTTGTATAAATAATGCATCTGAATCATTCATATTGCAGTTTGCATTTGACATGACCCAGGACTTGAAACAAAACCACTCACCCTTCAAACCAGCTTAGTGGCTAACATCATTACCTTATAATAGCTCTTCCTCCCATCAGTCCAAGGCCTCTCAGTGTGGTTGCTTTCAACCATTCCTCACCAATAACCTTGAAAAAGAAACACAAAGACAACTAGGACATCAATGTTGAAATAACACCAAGTGCTGGTATAGCTCAACAACACTTTTACCATGACGCAAAAAAATGTTCATATGTAATAGTCACATTCCAAGAATGCATTCTGACCCTTGTTTTATTTCTTACTAAGGTATCACATCTTTTTGGGAGTGTCATTTATGTATCGGCATTTATTGACTCACTGAACCTATAGCTTGTGTAATGAAAAGGAACAGGAAAATTTGATTTATTTGTGTAAATTAGAGACTGTACATGTCATTCACTGAGCCTAAATTTTCAAATCAAAGAGGGTATTCAATACAAAATCTGCAACTCCCAAGAAATGATAAATGAATGAAATATATAAATCAGATATCAATGAATAACTGAGCTCAGTACCTCCTCTGTCATGTAGATGCAGATTGGATGGACAGATGTTCCACTGTCAGATGGAGGACAAGTCAAAGAAGGCCTGTAAAGAATAAATATGAGACAGGAAATTACTATGCAAGCAGAATAGCTTCACATATGTTGCTTTAAGAGAAGCTTTGTTTTGCCTTAAATGATAAGCTTATATTATATTCAGAAGGATCATAAATTGATAAAATCATAACAATAGGTACCAATGAAAGCTGCTTGATGTGGTGGAGGAAACAAAATACTGTTCAAACATTGACACTTCAATGTATGGACAATATTGAGTACATGATATATATATCTTTTCATCTATCATGATATTGGTAACAATTGACATTTTAATGTGTTTCCGGCAGTTTAATCTGTGTTAGGTAGACATTCTTATTACTCCAGATCTCGCAATGCATTTAACTGTAAAAAAAGAATATTTCACTAAAAAAGTAGTAAAGAAATTATATTTCAGTAAGATTTTGCAGTAAAGATAACAAGAGAAATAGGAAAACCTTATTCAAACCAAGATGTCAGAATGATAAAAAATTCATATTCTTTCCTCCATTATCAGCATAGTTGAGAAATCTGCTACTCCAATCAAAATCATCAGAGGCCATGGAGAGGGTCATAAAAAGGAAATCCCTAACCAATATTCCCTCCAGGAAGAGTTCCTTTTACGACACCCACCAAAAGTGGAGAAAAAAATATAGGCCTATATATTGGGGTTAGGGTTGCTGTCGCAAAGGAACTCTTTGCTTACCTCCATCTCCATTCTAATCTCAGTAAACTCATTACTTTGTGAATGTTCCCTCTACTCTCACCTGTCACTGCTCTGACCATCCCAGTGCTGTAGAATATCCCAGAGGGAGGATGAAGACTCAAAGCTATGCTGAAGCCGTTCACCCGTGAACAACTGCAACGCCACCGTGGTGGAGCCAGACCGATTGCGTGGGACATCTGATTTAACCAGCTCCAGCTTGGCATTGTTGGGTACATTGGAATATCGGAAAGGAACCTGGACATCTAGGACGGTCCTCTGGTGTCTTCAAGTCAGAGTGAAATAAAAGCAATCAACATTGGAATATCAGAGAGGAACCTGTCTTTGTGGTCAATTCATGATGAAGATTACCCGACTATGGTGCCCATTTTTGTTCTGCCAAAGATATGACTGAATTAGCGAAGCTACTAACTAACCCCTGTGATCTTTTATTGATAAGCTTAGATCCATGATGAAATTATCCATCATATGTCAAATGTCCAAAAGATTCAATGTGTAATCATCAGGAAAACAACTAAATCAAGTCTGTCTTGGATTTTTGCATTCACATCATTCCCTATTTCAAGAACTGCAAGCTAGAAATATTGCTCTTAAAGGGTTCTTTTTCCAAGATATTCACTTTTGAGTGAAAATAATTTCAGGTACTTATCTTATTGAATGATGAACAATTTTACAACTCATTCAAAGATGATATTTAAAAATTTTCTGAGCATCACCATTTATAAATCAAGCAATTACACTATAATGCACTTTAAGATCAATCCAAATAAAAATACATTCTTTTTCACAAAGAGATTGATCTACTGTGCAACTAAAAGGGACAGGAGGATTTATCTCTCCTCATAAAAGAAAGTAATACAGATGCTTTTATTTTCAGACCTGTGCCACTGTACATAGTTACATACCGGTAATTAGAATTCTTTACAATTTAAAACTTTGTGAGGATAAAGATACTTACTAGTATGGTAGGGGGCCCTAAAGCTACGCACCACTCCAATGCGCATGCAATTTCAATTGCAAAATGCGCACTCTGTGTGGAGCTAGTGACTGCAGTGTGACGAACGATTCCTATTCATTTTTTTCTATAGAGGCTGCAATAAATCGCTAAATACAGAGAAAACCAGCAACTGTTTGGAATTTTGGAGTTATATTCACTTTGATTTCATATTTTCCTATAAGAATATGAACATTATTTAGAAGTCTAGGCACAGGAAATACTTTTTCTTTGCATGATAAATTGAGTGCGTAGCTTTTAGGACCCCTTCTAATCGGGCGGCGAAATCAAGAGGTGTTCGGAAAACACGGCGGGATTTTCGTATTAGTGAGTTTTGTGATATTTTCTTTTTGGTTATGAATCTTTACAATATTTAACACAAATTTGTGAAAGATGATTTGTTAGAATATTAAAATTGGCATAGTTTTTATCGTTTGTAAACAAAGTGCGTAGCTTTAGGTCCCCCCATCATATACTATATCCAAAAATGAAAAAGATAAATTGTCAGGATTCCCTAGTAGTGACAACCATTATACTAACCAATACAATTCACAAATACAGACAGATTTCATATTTGATATGCATCTACTAGACAAAATAGCCCATGACTTTCAAGACTTTGCTCACTCCCTCCCTATCTCTGAAAGACTTACTTCAAATTGTGATCATCTGCATTAAACTTCTGTTTCTGACACACTGTCTCGATGATCTGAAAATGAAAATCAATATCAATGACATATTATACAAATAATTACAGAAGCTTTATTGCAGCCATCACAAACCTTTTTTTTTTATTTGAACAGATTAAATGCCAATCTTGTTTCTCTTTTTCATGGAAAAGAACTTGGAATCACTGCTATAATTTAAATCTAAGCTAGCTGCCTCGAATCTAACATGGATCTTATTTCATAAATTGTGCCATAGCATAGCCATAACTTAGCCATAGGCCTAACTGTTAGTCGGACAGTGTGGGCGGCGGCAGGGCTCTTTCACACACACTATCAGTATCACCGAGTCTTCATATACCTTCATATACACTAGCCCGGTGGTGACGGGCAAATTAGCAATAGCATAGCTGTTCGCTAAGCTGCTCTCCAATGGCAATGCGATGGATGACACAGCGCAATTTCTCACGCAGCTCAAATGAATAATTTTCAAATTTCATAAGTAAACCAAACACCTTTGCACAAACAATTTTTTTACTCACTTGAATAATAATATCAGACTTACCTCTAGGATTCTCGTATTAGGAGAAACTTTGACAATTTGTCGTCGTCCATTCGGACACAAGACGTTCACGTTGGATGCCATTTTCACTCTTTACTACATGTAGTCTTTCTCGAAGCTTTTTAACAAAAACAACTTTTCGCTTGTATCATATCAAGCGCTTGAGCCATTAAGGGGGGGGGGGGGTCCGACCGTCTCCGACGGGCACACAATTTACAATTATATTACATTTCGTTGGGAAGGAGCGGGGTAAAATTCAGGTTTTGTTGAAAGTTGATGGCCTGTTATTAAATTCATTTGTAGATGGGGTGGGGCCGGGCGGGGTTATTCAAGAAGCATTGTCATGCAGTTACCAAAAACTTGTGTTATTGTTATCATCCTACAGCTTAATCAATCCAGATTCCAAATAAATATGAGTATAATAGAGATAGAGTAAAATATTGTGCCTATTAATATAGCAAAATCCCAAAGCAGTCAAGACTTACAACTTCATGTAGAGATTGTTGTGGCAGCTGGGGGCATGCAGAGGGGCCCATCTTTGCTGGATAAACTAAAAATAAATCTTGAAAACCTAGAATATTAATCAATCTGTTTTTAGCTGAGTGTGACAGTTCATGTGGCATTGTTATACTTTTTAATGCAACATATTGCACCACATATTTTGCGAATGAAATGCCATTAATTTAGCAGATTAAGTTCCCACCTCACTTTATCCTCATTTCTGTATAATACTAGTATTTGTTAACAGTCATATATACAGTCATAATTATTTTACACATTTTTAATATATGGCATTTATTTGCAATTTAGGATATATGGACTTATTCTCAATTTAAAAAAATATGAATAGCCCAAGATAAAATTCCTTTAATCTTTTTCTTACATACCATTTGTCTGCCTTGCTCTCTTGACTTATTTCTTTTAACTTCATTGATTATGCAAATCTTTTTGAAGGATAATTTTAACAGTCGTCACACAGACTAATCAAATAAATAAACCTTGAACAAAATACCTGTATGAAGAACAATTTACTTCTTTATTTCTGAACTTCCTATGGCTTATGTAACATAAAAACTGAGCAAATATTGCTCATACAGGGTATCCTTTTTATACCAATTAAGAAAGCATTATGAATAAAAACTTGAGTCACTACTGATACACTTGTATTTTCTAAATACAAATAAATAAGAAATATAACTACTCCAAAATCCCTCTCCATACCTAAGAATATCCATCAAAATCATTATGGGCTTTATTAAACCTTGAACGAAATTACATAAATGTACTGTATACTTTTCACTCCGAGTTCAAGATGATTTAAAGAGTTGAATTAAACAAGTAAAACACTAAAAAGTAACTGACATGAGACAAAAAATACAAAGTAATATAACTTGCTAGCATTTTGAAGCTTACGTTATGAGCCCCCCCCCCAAAAAAAAAAGGGACACTGTCCAAATGAGTGGTGTGTTGGTGCCAAAAGCCCACCTTTGTAATTTACTCTAAGAAAACATAAATATTTCACTTTTCTGCTCCAAGAAAATAAGGCTGTCACTCTGGGAACTATGGCAACAACTTCAACTCAGGCCAATCGCATCGATCGCCATCTGAAGAGTCCTATAACAACACTGAACATCAATGTAGTACAAATGTAAAAGAAAGGTTAATCTCGATTATGTAAAAAAAAACTTTTCATTTTAGGTAAGACATGGTTTGGCCCGTCAGTGTGTAAATTCATTGCTTCCACACAGTTACTTATGCCAAAAACAAGGAGGAGCTCATAAATCTATGAAAATGAAATATCAAAAATATTATGTACCAAAATAAAGATCTGCTGATGACATCATTAACTTACTCATTTGCCCACCATAATTTCACAAAACAATGTAAACTTCAAAATCATAGCACTTTCTTACGTAATTTTGTTGACATTTGATTGTTACACTTGATTGTTATACTTGATTAATTCTTATTTACTTAATTTAAATCAACTTTATCCCAAGGACACACAACTAACACTTCTTGAATCCTGTAAATTCCTACGTTTTCTATACAATTTTACTCAAAGATGACCAATATCTTACAAAGGTATATCTGTCAAACATTTCACCCCTATAGAAACCCCTATCAAATGTGACAAAATTTTAATGGCTAGTTTACATCTAAACTTATTAAGTCTAACAAAGTACTTTTAATTTACCTTGATTTACACAAAAATCTTATATTCATTTTCAAAATAAGATTGCAATATTCTAACTATGAAATAAATTTCATGATTAAATGATTAAATCACCATACTCCCAAGTTACATACATATTACCGCATATAATCACCACAATTAAAAAAAAAAAGAAATATGAAAAAATACACAGCTCATAATAATGAGCGTTTCATCCATTTCAGTTAAGCAATTTTACATATTCAAAATATATATGCATTATATCACAAATAATGATTTGAAGTCTCAAACCTTCCGTATTAGTGCAGAAAGAGTTGCAATCAATCGCAACTCTACAAATCATGCGCAACTCTACAAATCATGCGCAACTTGATTTTCAACTAATCAACAGCGCGCATATGGGACTTGCGATTGATTTTTTTACTTGCGTTTAAACGCAACTCTTTCTGCAACGGACCCCTGATAGGGCATTGGTGAATGGAAGCTCCCTTTCCAAAAGCTGACATAGAGGGCCTCCAGACTCGAAACCCAGTGCCAGGTTAGATGAGGGGATTAGCACTGGGTATGGGATTGGGAGTCGGGAGGCCCTCTATGTTAGCTTTGGGAAAAAGAGCTTCCGTACACCAACGTCCAATCTAGACTACTTCCTTATAGGATCTGGGGCACATTGCAATAAGAGTTGCAATCAAATACAACTCAAGAAATCAAACACAACTTGATTTCAAACCAATTAGAAGTGCGTATTGGGAACTGATATTGATTTTTGTTTGTGTTAAACACCCCACTCTTTCTATCATGTGCCATAGATAAGGAAATTTGAAGCATCACATCAACACCATGAAACACATAAGGTTTATACCGCATATGAATATATTAAAAAAACAGGCGAAAACACAGAAAAAAATCCAGGATTCCAGATTAAAACATACATCCACTGCTGTGGAAAAAGATCACACAATATATTAAGTCATGAAATGGAATAAAATAAAGGGTTGATTCTCATATTGATCTTCCACTCTGTTAGTTTGAAAATGTAAGCCTGACACCCGCTTATCACAGTCACACCTAGACTTCAAACCAATCAAAGCTAATTACTTTAAATGGCATATCATTAGTCCTTTTGAAGTCGGTGTGACTGTAGAATACATTACGACCTATGAAATCTCTCATTAGTATCTCCCTTAGAGTGATAAAAAAGTCATAGCACGATCTTTAGTCACCTATTTATCAAAATTGATAGTCCTTCACTAATTAATGTGTTTGGCACTGGGTTTTTTTTTAATGGTCATAATCATTCTTACTACCATGCGTATTCATGTGTTTTGCATGGTTTAGTAAAACAAGTTACATGCACCATAGGAAACATACAAGTCCAATCTCTACAGTGTACTAACAATATACTTCGTTAGGTATTATTGCCTTAAAGTATAGCACACAAGTTATCTCAATGAATTCTGATGACTTGTGAATTCAAAAACTATAATGGTACCAGGTGCCGCGGAACGGTTTTCAAAGTGGGGGGGCTGACCATGCTGAAAATTACAATCATATGGTAAATTTTACATTTTGGACACGGTTTTGGAAAAAAGTGGGGGGCTGAAGCCCCCCCCCCCCCCCCGGTTCCGCGGCCCCTGTAGAACATTTTGCAGAAACAAGTGCAATCATTGGACTTTTTAAATTGTACGAGTGAGCTGGATCAAATGCATTTATACCATAGAACCTGTACATCTCATGGATTAAGAAAAGTTAACAAATCTTTGTGAATTCTGGCCTATAAGAGGATTATTTGATGTGTCTGACTTATCTTACATCAAGTATTAAAGCAAGTTTGACTTTTTACTTATCTCTAAATACAAAATATCAATGGCAATTGTCTGGCCGAAGATGAACTTTCATAACTTATGAACTAAAACTATAATTTTGTTTGAGTTTCATCACAAACACACACATTAAGCTGCTTTTCAAAATTATATTGTACATAGACCAAGATGAAACTTGTTCATCTAAATCAACCTACCATGGTATAAAGTTCTCAAAACAATTAAGACCATTCCAATGTACAATAAATATGACATAAAGTAATGAAAGCCCACTCACTGCTATTCGAATGACAACAAAATAGCAATGCATTAGAAAATCCACAAAAGTAAATATGCAAGATCTTTCTGCCCACCAGTGATATACAGCATGATGAGTCTTCTTGTGGTAAAATGTACCAGGGAGATCCACAAAAGGGATATAATATATCTGGGCCCCCGTCTTAGAAAGAGTTGTGATTGATCCGATTAACCACAACTATAGAAAGTCAGCCATGTCAACATCTACAATGCATGTTTGTTCAAAATGTTTTCTAGATATGATGTGTGTTCATACATTCATTGTTGTCTTAAAAATATGATGTACTCCACTTTGTTTACAAAAGGACTTTGTGCAAAATTTCGGTAGGAAAATTATGACGATGGATTTCCATATAGTAGAGGTAGATTGGATCAATCGTAACTCTTTGTAAGATGGAGCCCAGGGGCCCGTCTTACAAAGAGTTATGATTGATCCAATCAATCGTAACTCTATGGAAATCCATCAGTGTCACAATTTTTTCTACAGGAAATTTGCAAAAATGTCCTTTGTAACCAAAGGAGATCACACCAAATTGTCAAGAAATCAATGAATTTATGGATATACATTCATATCTAGAATTTTTTTAAAACAAACATGCATTTCATATGTTGACTTTGCTGGCTTTCCAAAGTTGCGATTGATCGGATCAATTGCAACTCTTTATAAGGTGGAGCCCTGATCTCATCTTATCATTTGGTCTCTCTTTTGAGGACCAATCTGTTGAAGACTGGACATTTACATAAAAAGATCTGACTTCAAATTTCATTTTTTCTTCACATGTTGAAACTAACGGATCGATTGTCATTTTTTGTAAATAATCCTCATCTTACAGGAAACTCTTGGCCTTCTACAGGTCATCATAGAGATCATACTTGTCTTTCTCGTAATCATGGACCGACATACCAGCTCCTGGAGAGGGAAATTGAAAGAAAAATGAGAGATTTTTCAAACTGCAAGAAAGACATTAGTTGATAAGCCAGTTACTTATAAATATATGGATCCAAAGGGGATTTGCAACCACAGTTAAATTGTAAGTTGCAAAGTGCCCCTGTAAGTTTCTATTGCATTACATAATGCAATCTAGAATAGGTAGGGAAGGGAATAAGAGCTCTCATTCAGAAACAATAGTAAAACATCAGAATTACACTACGTGTATGACAACTTGAATCCCTCCACAACCCACAGCTAATATCACACAAAGCAAATATCTACAGGTTCCATGAGCACCTGTCTAGGTGGAAAGTAGCACAATAGAAGACTTAATTTCAATCCATAATGTTATTTATTATCATTATCAAGATCATGATCTTTCTCATTATCATCATTTTGAGACAGTGTAAATATTGTGTTGCCAAAAGGGCCAAATAATTTTGCAACTTTTTTTTAATTGTGTAGAAATTTGTGGAGGCATTGTGTCTTTTGTTGCTGTTGTTTAATAATTATAATTATAAATATTCATTTAAGAGCAATTCATATATGCTCTGCTGTACTACTACATTAAAAATAGACACATTATCCATTGAATGCACATTTCAGAGATACAAAACAAAAGTTAAGAAAATAAACAAGTTGGTATGATGGAATGACATAGGTGACCATGCAACACAAACATATGAGGAAAGGAATATTAAGTCATGCTGGAGATTTCAAATCACATTAATGAAATAAGGATAAGCTACAGGTGTAACACATATTCCTTTTAAGCTCCCAGCTAAAAAAAAATTAACAAACGAAATATGGTTCGAGACTTCGAGTGACAAAAAATATGAAAGATAAAATAAAATTCTTGCTGCTTGATACATATCAGGTATAAGTGGGCATGTACATCTCATAGATGGGAAATGGGCAAAATGATTCATGACTACCCAGTTTATACCAACAATAAGTTGCAAGGCAGAGTTCTCTCTAAAGCTTTTTGTGCTTTAATTTTTTTTTAAATAGAAAATTGACTTATCTGCAAGAAAAATGTTGCTTCTACTTATTGTCAAAGTATGAAACATGCTTTTTTCTAACACCATCATATTTCCGACAGCTGTGCTTGAACTAGGCCATGTAAAGATTAGTCCTTGATCATATGGCTGATCTTTATGTTTTATTGCATTACAATAAAGAGTAGAAATCAACTGTATGATTGGTAAGCTTTGTGTAAATGGCCCGATTGTACACCTCATGTTTGAGTGAACGAACATCAAACAACAAACCAAAATTTTTCATTCAAATGTGAACCTTTCCCTGAAATCATTATCAGTTACATGGTGAAAGATGATCAATGTTGACAAATTGTGTAATCAAATTAAAGCTTTGTGTCTGCTTTTTAAACTATGAGTACAAACAATCTTAAGAATTCATCATGTCAGGCTAATTTGGGGTTTAATCTTGGTGGTCACAACAATACCCATTTCCAATTCCCAAAATTCTGTAATTCCTATTCATACCTGATATTCTTTTTAAAAAAATTGCAAAGATTAGTGATCGATCATTAAATGAGTTTCAACGATTGATTGCATTGATCATAATGTATAATCAATCTTTAAAATCAGGCTAACATTCAATCATTGAGTTTTGTGATATGGGGCCCAGAAGTACACTGATATTATAAAACAATTTTAAGCACTATATCCATAAAGAAGTGTTTCACAACACTGCAATTTAAAAACGTACTAGCTCTTACATTTTGAATAAAGTGTGTACTGTGACAGTACACATTCTATTTCAAATGTAAGAGCTACACTGTAGTACACACAGTACTACTGTGTGTACTGTATTTACACCAAAACATTAAAGAATATTGGGTATCATCTGCACCCCTTTCAAACTGCTAGTATCACTGACAAAGCACAAAACAAACATATTTAAGATTGATGAGATGTTTGTAGACCTACTTTAAGAAGTAAAATATGAAAATGAATGATGCTGATTGAGACATACACTGAAAACCATAGATACATCACTCATAATCAAGTTGAATAAATGCTTATAGCATAGAATTTCTATGGTTATCAATGATATCACAGGAAAAGAAAAAAAAATGGAATGAATATCAGGTCAAGTCCAGATTGCAAAATAGCATATGAAGGATAAAAACAAGAGGAGGGATGCATGCATGTATGATGCACAAAACAAAGTTACTCCATGAAATAGAAAAACTTATGTGGTGTACATTAAAAAAAAATATTTCAGGGATGTCAACTCTCCTTTTTAGTTATAGAAGGCAATGAATGATCAAATATAAGCACAAGGTGAAAAGAGATTTTCTAAGCAAAAAAATGAGCAAAAAATGAATGTCTTTGAAGAATGTCACTCAGTTCACATTGAATTTATTCAGTATTCTAATAAATATATTGTCGTTACTAGAATACTTATTATTACAATTTTTTTTTATTAAACAGTAAATAAAGGGTGATTGTAAACATCAGTATAACTTACTTCCATCATTGGACCATTTCTCTTTTTTTAAAGAAAAATAAATGAAATTTGAATGTTTTGTTCAATGTTTGATCTGACAGCAACAGAAACATCAGTGAAAACTTCCACTTCTCACGTACCTGTTTAATAGATTTTAAGGGAAACTGTACTACCCAAAAACTAATTTTGCATTACCGGTATACAAAATGAACTGTCTTAATTTTCATGCATGCAAATATGTTGATAATTCCAATTCATCTTATTCCACACAGCTGAAAATGTCACTCTTTAAAAAATTAATACTGTACTAATGAAGGACATGTTGGAGAATGATGAAACGGCACAAGCATGGCAAAAGGGAAGAGAAGATTGAAGGGGGGGGGGATATCATGTTTCAAAGTCTAAATGAATGCAACACATACTGCATAACAATAACATCAACATGTATTATACCTTCAATGCATTGAAAACAAATTGGGCTGATCACAACTACTAGTTATTTATGATATCTAAAAAAGGAAGGAAGAGAGAAAACGTTTGGAAGAAAATGAAGAGGAGTTTTTACAATTATGAATAATTTATTGAAAGCAAAAGAATTAACAATATCATGAGTGAATATGGACAACAAGACTATGATACACTGATCATAAGAAATATAGGTATATCATAAAAAGACTATTTAGATGATGATTGCTCATAAAATAAATTTACATTTCACCAATAAATAACTTTTATATTAGGATACTTTCTCCAGTTTGTTTCTCAAATATTATATAAAACATGATAAATATTTTTTAATGAAAAGGATCTATGCATACTGCGCCATTTCTCTTGCATCCTATCATTCATTTAAAGTCACCAAATATTGTTCAAGATAAACAGAAAATTTCCTAAATCAGCAAAGATATGGAAGCATCAATATCACTTTTTTAAGCAAAATGGCAGATTGCTAACTTCTTCACATTTTTTTTGTCCATCTTACTTTATTTTAAAAGATAAATGCAGCAAGGAAAGAAAGATACCGAGTGTTGCATTTGAGGAAGAGAGGTTTTAACTTAAGGCTTGGAAATTGCTGGAAATGAAAAGCCTTGATGAATGCAACAAATTGAATTGATTGTTTGAATTACAATGACTACAAGGTGGAACTTGATGTAACATACTATAATTTCACAATTTCGAACTTGAATGACTAATGATCGGTACAGATAAAAGGTTGACAATGACAAACTGATGGATGAAACTCACTTTTGCATCTCTTTGAGTTTTCAATATCAAGACAAAACATTATCAGAGATTTTAAAAATCATACAGCCTCATTGCACAAGGTAACATCTTATCTCATTGCAATAGAAGCGTTTGAAGAAAAAAATAAAACATTCCTCAATTAAGTTTAGGTTTTTTCCACTCATGATATAGGTTTTGAAACAGGATGGGTGTATTGAAGGTTGTATGATGATTAAAAAAAACTGATATAGTGAAAAATTGTTTGGTTTAGACAAACACAAAAGGTTAATGTTTTTCTAGAAATTGAAAAAAATGAAAAACGTTATTGTAACATGATAAAGGAGGTAAATTCATTGGAATTGACGTCTTTGAACAATGAATAAAAAATGTAGCTTCTGGCTCAGGGACGTTTAAATAAAAACATTAAGAGTTTTAAAAAATGTAATACTGTGTGACAAAGAAAGGTTACCATCCACCCAAACGGGCCATTGCTCTAAGAGTACAATTACATGAATGAAAAGCAACACTAAAAATAAAGAACTACTAGAAATGGTTTAGTAAACTCAGTTCTGCAGCAAACACAACAAAATTTAAGAGGGAAAATATCAAGTTATTTCTCTATACATGTCTATTTCGTATCACACAAGATCCCTTTTCTTTATATAGCAAAGATACTGATGCTATAACAATGGACAAAACATGTCTTTATCAATTTTTCACCTTTCTTTTTGATGAAGAATACTTATTTTCAAAGAATGTTCACTCGGTGTTTTACTGACAAGCTTTCTACTACCATCAGGGTTAAATAGCTAATGCACATGTATTTTTTGTTTTGCTGTTGCATATTCTAAATCTAGTGATGTTTGGTTAAAAAGAAGTTATCCCCTCTACACACATTCTGGGGAACCATCATTTCATAAGACATACAATTATGGTCATGGTAGTTTTTGCTATTATTGTAAATACCATGGAAACTTTGATTGGCTGCTAAGCCCTGTTACCATCGTAGTTGCCATGATTACCACAATTGCTAGTCTTTGTGAAACTGGGCCATGGAGAGTAAACATGACTGTAAAACTCACAAACTACAACGACCTAGTGAAAAAGAACATGAAGATATAACACAAAAAATACCTGGTTGGTTCATTCTTGAGTCCAGCTCTGTTTTCAATCGTTCGACTTCAGCATTGAGTTTTCTATATTCCTACACAAAGAAAGGAAACGGTAAACCAGTAGGAAAGTAAAAACGGGACATTTTGAAAACAACTAGAATAATCAAAATCTAAAATTCACATATTGTCTGACTACACTAATAAGTGAGCATTGAAACCGTAGCTCAAACTGTACAAATGATCAAGCCACATATGAAACTGAAGTTGAAAATCATTTCGATAAAAATATGAAAGAGTAGAGGGGACACCTTGTTGTGAAATACTTTGTTATTGCAAACGATTTTTAAATTACTGATGATTCTCTGTTAAATGAACTATCAAAATTAGAATAGAATTAAACAAAGTGAAAAAATCAGGCCTTTCACAAAAGTTATTGTGTAAACTTGAGTCAATGCGATCAGAGCAATGAGAGAAAATGACATCACTTACATCTTTACATGTATCAAGACTTGTGAAATCATCAGGATGCGCCTCATGATCTTGTTTGGCAGGAATAGGCTTGAAATTAGGGCTAAGAACGAATCCTGCAGACTCAAAGATTTTATGTAACATCTTCTTATAGCCCTGCATATCACAAAGAGGGAGAGAGAGTTTTAGAAATAAAGAAATGGAAACAAAATAGATGGGGATAAAACAGAGAGAATAAGATTTATAACTATGAATAATGAATAGTACAAGTCCCATTAAAACAAGCAGATTCAACAGCGAAATTCAAATCCATGTCAAAAACCTACCTTTTTGTTAAATAGCCTTTTCCCTCGCATGTGAAGCCCCTGAACTGTCTACAATCTACTGTGAACTATACATTTACTTTAGTTTTTTGCTGAAATTCCTTCTCTCTTTCTATTTTTTCCTAAGCGCTTAGAGACATGTTTTGTGATAAGCGCTACACAAATAATGTTAATTATTAATTATTATTGGAAATTTGCGTGTTTGCTAACAGAGATACAAATGTTTCATGGACATCTGCACTGCCCTCACAGGTAATTAATCTATTTTGGTCTACACATACAGTTACAGATACTAACTGACACTTCAGCCCACATCAAGTACCTATTTGATGAATTTTTTAGCAGATTAATTGCACAACCCTGTTCAGATAGCATGTTTGGCAGACAAGAATTTCTGACTGTGACCTAAATTCCCTTACTTTATCTTACCACAACATTCAAAAGTTTATTATAATATATATTCATAACTCTTATTATTCAGGGAAGGAGAGCATAGGAATTTACTAGTTATGTTTCTTTTTTAAACAATGAACAGCTTTATCTCTTTAACCTTGGGACACTGTTTTATGATCCATCTACTCCATGATAATATTAGCCAACATTCATAGTGATTTGCCTTTTAAATCAAGGATAGAATTCTTAACTTAACTAGGAATTGCACATTTTCCACATCTTGAGGAGTATTTGGTCTTGTGTAAACATGTCTGGTATCAGTACCTAACTACTGATAGCATGGGTCCTACCCCAGACACAACAAAGAACAAAATTAAAAGGTACAGGGACCTGTTGCAATAGAAGTGCATTCAAACACAACTAAAAAAAAACAAGCACAAGTCGAAAATGAGTACTTCTAACTGATTGAAAATCCAAGTTGCGTTTGATTTTTGGAGTAACATCTGATTGCAAACCTTTCTGAAATGAACCCCTGGGGCCTGTAACACATATCTTAGCGATTGATCAAAGGACTGATTTGTACGATTGGTTGTACACAATAATCAATGCAATCAATCAGAGGATTCAGCTCCATGATCAATTGCTAAGCTTTATGTTACAAGGTCCCGGTGGGTGTTTCATTAAGCTGTCCGTAAGTTAAGAGCGACTTTAAGAACGACTGGTGATCCTTTCTTGTGGCAAATGGTAGATTCATTGGCAATGGTTTAGAGCGTAAAAAGGATCACCAGTCGTTCTTAAAGTCGCTCCTAACTTACGAACAGCTTTATGAAACGGACCCCTGGTCTTCTTAAAACCAAGATGTGTTTGATTTTTAGAGTAACATTTGATTGTAACCCTTTATGACATGGACCCCAGGGTCCTGTAATATATATCTTAGTAATTGATCGTGGAGCCGATTTGTACGATTGCTCATACATAATAATCAATGTAATCAATCAGTCCCACAATTGACTGCAACCCTTTCTACTACCAGACCCTAGTCTTGAGACAACCTTGAGGATGTACCTGTTGGGTGACTTCTTCTCTATACAACCTTCCTTCTAACTCATTCCACTCGGCTTGTAAGTCTTCGTCCAAATTGGGATAAACTGGAGAGAAAGGAGGAAAAAGGATACACAAACTAATTTATTAACATAAAAATCTTATGGTGTGGCCATGCTTCATTAGGGGGGTCATTGTTTGTTAGTAATCTACTACTAGATGTTAGGCCCACACGCTGCATACCAGTAATAGTATCAAGAACATGGCAGCATTGCACACTAAACCAAAACACTTTTATTAATGTATATATCTGATTTACAGAGAACCATAAGAGATTTTAAGGACTAATAGAAATTAAAGAAGAGCATTCTAGTCTGCCTTACTAATGGAGTGTTGCAAGAAACTTGCAACTGATTGGAAGTCAACTTTAGATCCCCAAATCAATCATAAGTCTTGCCATTATCAAATTTGCTTTTGGTCGCTGAGCTGCTACTTGTATTAACAAGTATATATCGATTTGTTTTAGTTGAAGTTGATCTATCACTTGTAAATATGCAACTAAAATGTACAATTGATTGCAAATATTTTCTTGCAACACCCCCTAAGAGTTGTGATAGATTCAAATCAATATCAAATTGTTTCTGAACTAAAATTCCTATTTCTCAACTACCCATATTCTTTGAAAGATGAGCCAAAGCAAGTCTTTGAATGGACTTTGATTAATACTTTGTGGAAAGGATTGCTCTATGCGGTGACAATTAAGTGTATTACAGGGCCTTTGCAATGAAACAGAAACAGCTATTTTAAACTATCCATAGAATTGCTGGTGCACTTATATTTCTTATTTCCATGAAACTAATAATGCACATTCAAATGGGCAGAGATAAACTTTTGCTCATCTTATCATGTAATAATGATAATAATAGTCAGTTTTATGAAGCGCATTTATCACATGATATAACTTTGTCTCTATGCACTTCAGAATATAAAGGAAAGAATCAGATATGCTGCTCAGTTCACTTTGTTGAATTGAGGTACAATTTGATTAAGAACTGTTTTAAATTAATCTTCTGCATCAATGCATTTGGTACTGTTATAATGGCTCTGCATCATAATTAATTGGGTAAAACCATAATATATGGATGGAGCTACTGTCATGAAAGAGAAGGGGAATGATATCATGAAACTTACCAAGCATTGAGTGTTCATGGCAAACCAGTGGCGTAAGGAAAGTCATGGCATATTCACACGTAACAGGTTCCCCAACGGAGTCAATCTCATTCTTTGAACCACATTTCAGTTGTACCTATCAAAGAGAGAAAAGGGCATTCCAGAAAACAATGTATAACAACACTGGGAAATAGAAATATCAGTAATTCTCAATTGATAACTACCACAGTATCATGATTTATAATAATAATAATAAATTGGTACTTATATAGCACATAATCAATTAAAATTGCTCTATGCGCTTTATACAAATTGCTCTCCAATATTACAATTACAATTACACTTCAACAAAAATAAGTATGTTTTCAAATGTTATCCAATTATTATGTTCAGAGGGTTGTGGGTATTAATCCCAGTTAAGGCACGATTTCTTTCAACAAGAAATCAATCCACACTCTGCTTTTAACCCAGGAGAAGTAAATGGGGACTGGCAGGAATCTACTCCTTGAAACATAGAAGAAGCATGGAACAGCTGCTATGCTAAGCCAGGATAATTATGCTGCATCACTGAAGATAGCTTGAAGACTTCAGATACAGTGAGCGCTTTATAAGCAAAGTATAATGCTCAAATGTGAGTATTTGAAAGGCATTTAGACAAAGAAGGCCACTCATAAATCCCATGCTCGCTGGGATGGCAGTACAAATTTCAACAACCATTCAACTCATATTTCTAATGAACATTAACAAAGCCTGAATTATGACAAGTTTGAAAGACAGAGTCTAATATAGTCTTGTCCCTGAAAATATGTAAATTTATCAATTAAATAAGGTACTCACTTTAATTTGTCTAGTTTTTTCTCCGCAATCATCACCGTCTTTAAATACCATGGCATGGAATGTGTTATTAACTATTTCCCATTCTTCATAGATCCTGTATAAAAATAAAAAGAAATGCTATACTTCTAGTATCTTTAGATCACATTATCCCAGCATAACTACCCACAGGATGTCAAAGAATATAAGAGGAAAAAAATGGAGGAATCAACTTTAATGAGCGATGCAGGTCAATCATTCAT
This sequence comes from Lytechinus pictus, assembly GCF_037042905.1. Taxonomy (NCBI): domain Eukaryota; kingdom Metazoa; phylum Echinodermata; class Echinoidea; order Temnopleuroida; family Toxopneustidae; genus Lytechinus; species Lytechinus pictus. Next base: position 19,623,334 of record NC_087254.1, read on the forward strand.
CTTAAGATCATTGAGTAAGAAAAAAAAAGACTTAAAACTTTGGAAAATATAAATGGTTAAATCAACTATAACACAGACCTCCCCCTCGAAACTAAACTAAAAGGTAATTATAACCAATCAGATACACCTTTGTCTTTGCTTGTACAAGAAAATGTCAACATGATTTTATAATTCCTCAAAATAAAACTCTTCATGGTTTATTTTCGGAAAAGTACAATGATGTTTATCCCCCCCCCCAAAAAAAAAAAAAGATTAAGATTAAAATAGTATAGACTTACCCTAGAATTCCACTGTATGGATTCCATCTTAAACTCTGCTCATGTTGCGTAACATTTTGAAAAGGACATAATTCATACTTGTAACTATAATGTAAAACAAAAAAGAGAAGAGGGAAAAAAACACATTGGAAATGAATATATACAAACAATAACATCTTTAGATAGAAGATCATATTCTCACAGTATACATAGTATTATCTCATCACACCTAAGGCTATTCTGTGTAAGAGTAACAGGTTTAAAAATGATTTATTGAACCAACTAAAATTATATTTATATTTGGTTCAGAATGATTACAAAAAATATTTAAGAGAATTAGTAAGAAACCAATGATGTATGGTTGCATGATATCCCCATAATTTAGAAATATTTTCACAAGAAAACTTCTTACATAATGCTCTTGGGTTTCAAAAATGAGGCAAACACATACACTCATCTACAAAACATATTTTTGATACTTCATTCAGCACTTTGCATCAATAGAAATCAACTTGAACCTTGATTGCAGGGGTCCTTTAAATAAAAAAAAAACATTCTGGAGCTTGGGTTGTTCAAGTGCAACTCTTTATCACCTCTACATCCATAAATGCTACAGGTCACAGAGCAAAAAGACACTTATCATAATGACTACTGGTCAGATATTCAAATGGTGAAAGGCCCAGATCACATTATGACAACACATATACTCACTCATTTTGTACAAATGAAAAGCATTTTCCTTTTAATCTCTGTAAATGTGGCGGACCTGCAAAATAATTATAGGATAAATATATGTAATATGTATAATTCAGAAGTAGAACTTGGTCACATTTCATAAAGATTTGTTATAGTGATTTTACATGCACAATTTCTACAACAAATTTACTATTGTCCAATCAGATTGAAGTATTTCAGTAGCTTTTAATTGTTCAAGGAAATTCCTTATCATAACAAGTTATATGAACTGGCCACTGTATTTTTATCAACTTATACTGCCTGAATTAAATGAGATTCTTTAAAATTTTCTTCCAATGAAATGATATGACAGTAATACAAAAAAAATATAAAACCAAAATTGGCAAAAGTCGAAGTGTAAACTCATATCACTCTTCAGAGGGAAATATCTCACATTTCAAATAATTGAGGCATAGTATTTTCAGTGTTCAATGGGCATACATTCTCTACCTGTTTTTATTTTTATTCTTTTACTTGCGCATTCAATCTAAGATCAGAGTAGAATATCTCTGTCTTCCATACCTGAAAAATTTGAAAACTGAACTTTTGGAACAAGTGTTTTAGGCTGGGATGGTGCATTCCATTGTTGATTTCTGATGAGAGAAAATAATGAAAACACGATTTGTATTAGATGCAAAAAAAAATTATGATTATAAAATAGGTAACCAGTGGCAAAATGATAATGGTAATCCTGGTCAAGAACCATATATGTAGTTCTAAACAAAATACTTCATCATAAATATTTATTAATTGGGAGTATGAGAAGAGTCATTTATGCAGTGAGTGATGATATACTTATGGAAAGTCACAGTAACCATATACAGTAGTGATATATTTGAATCAAGGGAAAATTTTGAATCAGTAAACTGTATTTTTACAGAACAATTGTTAACATGATCAATAATATTTTAGATGAAGTACTGCGCATTGCTGCACAAATGAATATCTACTAGCTGGTCATTAGTATAAATGCAGAGAATACTTTTGTTGCTGAATATTATAATTAAGAAAGTCAAATCCATGCTACAATGTATGTACAAAACAGTTTGTAAGTTTTCTGCCCAAACCAACCAATGACAGGCTATCTCACTTCCATCAATATAAGTTCATAAGCAATTACTAATCAAAAGCTAATTCAAGATACACTAACAGTCACAATTCTTTGACTTCCTGTTTCAACCAGAAAACAATAGATTTGGTCCACTGAATCTATTGTTCTCTGGTTCAAACAGGTAAAGAGGTAGTAGTCAAAGAATTGTGACTGGTACTGTACTTTCAGTAACTTACCCTAGGTTTATTGGCTCCTCAACAAGTCTCATCCGAACCTCTTCACTGGAAACTGATCCTAGTATTTAATAACATTTAAAAGAATATTTTTTTAATAAAATAAAAATAAAACACTGGCAGACAGTTTAACAAACAGGATTGTGTATAATCTTAAAAATTATTCATTACTCAACTTCCACTTATAATGAAATAGTGCAGAGGTCTGCTTCACATTAAACCGATTTTTCTCCAAGGGACCAACCAGTTTCTGCAGGAAATGGTTGAAATACCACAGCTTTATGTTTTTCTGATTACTTGTTTATTCTATTATCTTTCAAAGCCATCTAAGCATGACAAAATGTTACTCTTCTCATTCTTCTGCGCGATTTGCGTGCTGTCGCCAAGCGAAAGACAACGAAATCAAGATGGCGACGTAAACACTGTGGCAACTTCTTCCTGACTTTTCATAACATTTTTCTGTTTTTTTAAATGAATTCTTGTTCAACAATGAAATCAATATCATAGAAATGTCGGAAATGAAGTTATATCCCATGTATATGATTTAGGGCTAGATCTTTTAGAAGTAATATAGTATTTGGAAAAAGGTCGGATTTTTCCTTTAAGATTTACTTACAAGAGTTGGACGAAGAGGGTGTAAAGTGTTGTCTTATCACAACATTGAAATGTACATCTCAGAACAAATAGTTCAATTTTTGTAAAGTTATTATATTGAATATGGACTGTTATTAGAAATGAAAATTATATATAATTATGTAAATTGCTTGGGATAAAGTATACTTCCTTTTTTATGAAATTATATTACGGAATGGTGTTATAACTTAGTAAAGAGGAAGGATCTTGTGAAAGTGATTATGTTACACGGGAAGAAAACCCGCTTGGTCAGTAGAGATCGATTGTTTTGAGGTCATTGGTCAAGCTACTCAGTGAGGAGAGCGATCAGTCAGAGAGTCCTGTAGGATCCAGATAATTTAGATCTCAATCCTGTCGAGGTATGTTGATTGATATGTGCTATTTTATAAGAGAAGAATATCTATGTTTTGGAATATATCATCTCTAAATCATGAACTAGAATTAGAGCATTGAATCGTAATTTTTCTGTTATGTCAAGGATACCTACTACGTGGCATGTTACGTAACAATGAATGTGTGTATATATGTATCGGGTACCTATCGATTCAAGATGGTATCACTCTTTCCTTTTTGTCTTGGAATTGCCGAATTGGAGGACTATATTTATGTAGTTGTATTTCTTTAACGTGTATTTAAATAGACGATGAGTAGAATTTATCAATGTGAATAATTCGTAAACCGGGAGATTTGGTAAATGGTAGCCTCAAGGTTAGGCAAGGTCAAATCGTTTCGTACTGATGGTTTCGATTAATTATCGATTTAACTTAATATTTTCGCCAGTTCAGTTATATATTTTAAAATGATACGTGATCAATTGATATTATACAATCATATATATTAAGGATTGGTGTATCGTTTATTTATTTAGGAGTTCGAATGTTCATTTGTTGATGGAACTAGCTGGATTGTGATGATTTCTGGGTTTTCTACGAAGGTACGAAAAGTTATGAATTTTCCTTGTAATTTAATGACTGTGTTGTTCGAAGTGATATCTTATAATATTAGGATAAGAATGATTGGTGAATTTGATTTTTTTCCTTCGAGCATTGAAGGCTTTAATGATAACTTTTTCATTAGATCACGGTGTTTGAATTAATAATTCTATTTTTTGTCAATATGATGTTAAGAACATTTACAGTTAATCGATTCTAATTTCCCTGTAAGATGTATAGAAACCTAAAAGGTATTATGATATAGTTGAATAGTTACTCATGCAAATGTATGTTATTATTTATTTTAGATTGCAGTGTTGGGTACCGGAATCTGACCCTAGAAAGTGATTGTTTTGGTCCTTGGTATGGTTTTTAACCTGTATCTGCCCTAGTCGGGTGAGTCAAGATGGCCGTACTTAAAAGATTGATACGTGCAGCATTTTTTACCAAAATTAACGGTGTTTTGTGATCGATTACGAAAGTTTGAATTTGTTGACATATATAAAAGATTGATATATTTGGAAGAATGTTTCCAAAGTTTGCTATATAAATTGTGAATTCATATATTTTACAATGAAAGAAACTATTGCAAAAGAGGTCGATTCAAGCTTAGAAACATATAATATCTATGATATTTGTGACTATTTAATTATCGATAGTTGTATTAATAACTTGTTATAAATATTATTACTTTTCGCATATTATCGAGCGCAGACTGATATCTAGTTATATAATTGCAGATCATTAAAAAAATAAAAATAAACGCAATGTAGTGGCCTGCTCAGTGATCGACAGGTGTACTCGTAATATTAAGAGTTTATATTCTGTCTTGACATGTAAATGCTTTATTCATGCTGTAATGATATTTTGAACATTATACTCATGTTCTTTATTGTTTCTCTCTTTTCTGCTTGCAGAGGTTTTTTTTCCAATTTGTTATATACTGAACAACTGTTGTGCTCAAGTGGGAAATTAAATTCCGCTCACAACCTACAACTCTCGTCGTATCGTGTCTTGTGTTCTGGAGTGTCCTGACAACTTCCCCCAAAACCCAGAATACTACAAGTGGTGTCAGAAGTGGGATAGAACTTGAGCATCGATAGACGGCAACTAAGAAGCAAGAAAAGAAGAACATCATTAGACGGAAACCAAGAAGCAAGAAAGAAAACCTCCGACTTTGGTTGTATGGTAAACGTAGTGTAATTTTACTGTGGAAGAAAATACTACTTTTGAAACAAATGCCATAGTTTTTTTTCCTAATTGTAGACAGCAGGTTCCATTTGTTTGAATCATACTTACTGAGTGAGGATGCCAAGGAACACTAACTCAGAGGATGATGCTCCAAGGGGAGCTACGGCCCAGCCCTTAGCTCCAGGTCTAGCTGAAATGATGGCAGCATTGACGGGGGCTTTCCAAAGTCTGCAATCACCGAGGGGTTTACCAGCGGTAAAGCTGAGTAAGTTTGGTGGGTTCCCCCGGAAACATGGAGACCCGACAATCAATGAATGGCTCCAAGAATTTGATGAATATTGTAGCTATTATCAACTGAAGAGGAAAGAAGAGGCTCAGGTACTATTGACTCATCTGACAGATTCGGCCAAAGACGAAGCGAGGCTGTATGACTCTACGGTCAGGGAGGACAGTACGGCATTGAAGCAGGCTTTGAAGTCTCGTTATGGCCTAAAGGAGACTGTACAACCATTGACCACGGAATTACATGCCAGAGTACAAAGGCCAGGTGAAACGTTGGCAGATTTCAGTAGTGCACTTATTCGCTTGCACGATCGAATGGAAGCTGCAGCGACAGGTGATGAGCGATCAGCATTGATCATGCTGAGGAACAATACATTGAAAGAACGGTTTGTAACTGGTGTGAGAGACAAACAGATTCAGAGGGAGATTCGACGTATCATGTTTAGCACTGAGGATAAATCCTTTATTGATATGCGAAGAGAAGTTCTGCGAATGTTCCAGGATGAGGACACAGTTTCTCCTAAAGCTAGTATTAGGGAATGTGAAGTAGAGGCGGCGAGAGCATCGGTAAATACTGAGGATCAGACAATTCAAAACATGAAAAGTGAGATCACCGAGTTAAAGGAGACTTTGAAAGAGGTTGTTCAAGTGATGAAAGGCATGAAAAGCAATCCTAAACAAAACTCACCACCTTTTTGCTACAACTGTAATAAGAAAGGACACTTGAAAAGAGAATGTCGCTCACCTCCTCTCTGCTATGGATGTAAGCAAGTAGGTCACATGAGAAAGGACTGCCCCAATGGGTCAGGTACACGACAAAATCCAAGAAGTCCTCAAGGAGCAGACATGATGCCTCAAGAAGAACAAGTTCAAGGAAATGTCAGAAGCTTGTCAGCTGGTGGGAATGAGAAAACACTCAGCTTGGTATCATCGTGTCCAAAGTCAGTAGTTGGAATAGCAGGGATACCCACAGGCTGTATTCTAGACACAGGAGCAGAAGCTAGTCTTATTCCGGTATCCTACTATGAAGGGAAACTGAGGGAAGTTATTGGTCCTCTTGATGGTAGTGGCGATGGTATTAGAGTTGTTGGGATCCATGATAGCGTAGTACCGGTGGTAGGATACATCCATACCACCATGACCCTGAATGGCGAATCCTTTGAAGTAGGTTTTCTGGTTGTTAATGACGAGTTGCAAACCAAGAAGAAGACAGACTATCCTGTTCTCCTCGGCTGCAATGCACTTTGGCCAGTAGTCAAGAAGAAAGTCTACAAAGATGATGATGAGAACTGGAAACTTGTTGAGGTGGCTCTCAAGTTGTCACGTGAGAACCAAGAGGTTGCTACCCCAAACACTCTCTTGACCTCCAAAGAAAGGAGAATCCTCCCGCCGTTGACAGTTCATCGAGTAGAATGCCAGATGAATGATGCACCTTCCTTTGAGTATACTGAGAAGAGTATTCTGATAGGCACAGACTGTCAGGTCAACAACATCAATCCTCTAGTAGGGAAAGGACTGGATGTCTATGACACTTGTTTGGAAGCTGACGGACAAGAACTTCAAGTAACTGTTGCAAATAGGTCCACTCAACAATTAGAGATCACTCAGGGCATGGTTCTTGCATCGGCTACTCAAGTGAAGGAGCGTGATGAAATAATTATGCAGGAGAAAAACGGACTTATCGAAGTTGACATCATGAAGGTGATGGTTGAGGCAGGAGCCAATGTAGCTGTCATTGAGAGAGATACTCAAATCCAATCTCATCAAGAAGGTGTTGATCACCTTTGCATGGATGGGAAGAGTGTGAAATTACCAGTTGGAGTGAAGATTGAACATCTCTCAGGTGAAGAAGCTGATACTATTGCTAACCTCCTGTCGAATCATAAGTCAACTTTTGCCGAGAGTGATATGGATCTTGGAAACTGTACCGCAATACCACATCAGATCCGGACATCAGAAGGACCACCAATCCGACTGCCCTATCGTCGAATCCCCCCAAACCATATCCCAGAGTTAAAGGCACTCCTTCAAGAAATGTTGGATAAAGGAATTATCCAACAATCGACCAGCCCTTATGCGAGCCCGGTGGTGCCAGTCCGCAAGAAAGATGGGACGATGAGAGTTTGCATTGACTATCGTCAGCTGAACGCCAGGACGGTTCGGGACTCATTCCCCTTGCCAAGAATAGATGAAACACTGGAAGTCCTCGGAGGAGCTAAGTTCTTTAGCTCTCTTGACCTTGCTAACGGCTATTTTCAGATAGCAATGGATGAACGTTCGATCGAGAAGACAGCTTTTAGAGTCCCCTGGGGCTTGTTTGAATTTCTACGTATGCCCCAAGGCTTGGTGAATAGCCCAAGTACGTTCCAGAGAGTCATGGAGCTGGTGTTAGGCGATCTAAATTTATCCCAGTTAGTGATTTACCTTGATGACATACTTGTTTTCTCAAGTACCCTGGAAGAACATTTAACCAGATTGGAAGCAGTCTTCAGACGTCTAACAGAGTATGGCCTGAAATTAAAGGGAAAGAAATGTCAGTTCCTTCAACGAAAAGTCCACCATCTTGGACATGTTGTCACTGCCTCAGGAATATCAGTCGACCCAAAGAAGATTGACACAATCAAAACCTGGTCTGTACCGAAGACTGCCACTGAGTTGAGGTCTTTCCTTGGACTGGCCTCATATTATCGCCGGTTTGTTCTGGGATTCGCAAGCATTGCTGCTCCCTTGCATGCTTTGCTTGGTAATTGTCTTCCACCTTCTAAGAAATCAAAGAAGAGACATGGCAACATGGCTGGTAGACTGAAAGAATTTGTCTGGTCAGAGAAGGCAGACGAGGCATTCCGTAAGCTTAAAGACGCCTTGACGTCTACACCTGTTCTTGGATATCCACAGTTTGGAAAGAAATTTGTAGTTGAGATTGACGCCTCGCTAAAAGGACTGGGTGCTTGCCTTTCTCAACATGGAGATGATGGGAAACTTCACCCTGTGGTGTACGCAAGTCGGGGGCTACGCAATGCAGAAAGAAGTTATCCCGATTACTCTAGCTTCAAGTTAGAGCTACTGGGCTTGAAATGGGCGATTGCTGACAAATTCCGGGAATATCTCATAGGAAGCCAAGTTGAAGTTCTCACAGATCACAACCCATTGGCTCATCTGGAAACAGCAAAACTAGGGGCAACCGAACAGAGATGGGTCGCTCAACTAGCCCCGTTCGACCTCCAGATTAAGTATAGACCAGGAAGAACCAATAAGTGTGCAGACGCTCTCAGTCGTCGACCTATGGTTTGTGATGCCATGGACACCTTACAGCCCGTTGTTGAACAAGTACTTCAGTGTTCAGTAATGCCAATAGAAGTAGAGCAAGAAATAAACGTCAATCGATTGGACATGGATGTAATGGCACCTGGTGTGTTCCCTTCCTACGATCTTAAACAGTTATCAGATCTGCAACAGAATGACAATGGTTTGAGTGTCATCTTCAAGATGCGGAAAGCTGGATGGAAACCAGGAGAACCAACACCAGATGACAGTCCTGAAGTAAAGAGTTGGCTTCGAGAGTGGAAACAACTCGTAGAGAAGGATCAAGTGCTATTTCGCCGAATCGAGGTGCAGGGGGATGTTGTTGACCAACTTCTCATTCCAGCTAGCATCAGGCATACTATCCTACAGGCTACACATGAAGGATGGGGCCATCAAGGTGTGACTCGGACACTCGGATTGTTACGCACAAGATGCTTTTGGCCTGGTCTTCAAGAGGACGTTCGACGACATATAAAGAAATGCTTCAACTGCACAGTGGTAAAGGCGCCTACTCCTACAGTGAAGACGCCGATGAGACACCTTCTTGCCTTCAGACCTTTAGAAGTCCTTGCAATTGATTTCCTTAAGATGGATCGTGGAAAAGGAGGCTACGAGGACATACTCGTCATGTCAGATGTGTACACCAAGTATGCTCAAGCGATCCCATGCAAAGACCAAACTGCCCAGACGGTAGCAAGAGCCCTCAGAGACAACTGGTTTGTCCACCATGGAATACCCCACAGACTCCATTCGGACCAAGGAAGAGATTTCGAAGGAAACCTTGTCCAAGAACTATGTCGGTTGTATGGTGTCAAGAAGTCAAGGACCACCCCATACCACCCAGAGGGGAATGGACAGGTTGAACGTTTTAATAGAACGTTGTGTAGCATGATTCGATCGATGGATCCCTCAGAGAGAAGAAAATGGCCAGAGACAATATCTCATCTAGTGTTCAATTATAACACTACTCCACATCGATCGACTGGATTCTCCCCATACAGGTTGATGTATGGAAGGGAACCATCTCTACCCCTCGATCAGCTGTTGTCTCGTACCCGACGGTCATGGGATGAGGATTTCGTAGAGACGCAAGCTGCTGCTCTAAGCAAGATGAACGATCTCGTTGAGAAGAATCTCAAGGCCCAAGCAGAGGAGAATAAAGCCAAGCATGATAGACGGGTACAGTCCTCTCCCCTTGTAATTGGGCAGAGCGTATTGCTGAAGAGGATGGCATTCTCAACAAGACATAAGTTGAAAGATAAATACTTTAGGGAACCTTATGTCGTTGTTGACATCAACAATGAAGGCGACGTCTACAGTATCCGTCCACTCCATGGAGGAACACTCAAGACTGTTAACCGAAAACTACTGATAGCTGATCCACGGACCCAGGAGCTCTGTGACTTGGCAGATAGCCATCCTAATCACATTCGTCAGTCAAGTGATGAAACTGGAAGTCTTTCCTCGGAGAGTGAAACTGGTGAATGCAATAGTGATGATGACGGGGACGATTGGTTCCAATACCATCCTCCATCTTTCAATACTGAAGAGAATGCACGACCAGAAAACTCTCAGAATCTACGTCGGTCAAGTAGAGTTACTAAGGGCGTCCATAGAAATCCTTATCACTTACCGAGATCAACACTCTCGAATTGAAAAAGAAATATATAAATACACATGCGTATCTCAGATGAGTTGTTGTCATTTTTCTATTTTTTTCTTGTATATGAAGCCTTGTCAGCATTTTTCTATTCACCTCCTAATTGATATTTTATTCAAACTTAGTGGAAGCTATTGAATATTTATAACTTATGTGTCAAAGTATTATAATTCAATTGCTGATATCATTGAGGACAATAAAGTATACTTCCTTTTTTATGAAATTATATTACGGAATGGTGTTATAACTTAGTAAAGAGGAAGGATCTTGTGAAAGTGATTATGTTACGCGGGAAGAAAACCCGCTTGGTCAGTAGAGATCGATTGTTTTGAGGTCATTGGTCAAGCTACTCAGTGAGGAGAGCGATCAGTCAGAGAGTCCTGTAGGATCCAGATAATTTAGATCTCAATCCTGTCGAGGTATGTTGATTGATATGTGCTATTTTATAAGAGAAGAATATCTATGTTTTGGAATATATCATCTCTAAATCATGAACTAGAATTAGAGCATTGAATCGTAATTTTTCTGTTATGTCAAGGATACCTACTACGTGGCATGTTACGTAACAATGAATGTGTGTATATATGTATCGGGTACCTATCGATTCAAGATGGTATCACTCTTTCCTTTTTGTCTTGGAATTGCCGAATTGGAGGACTATATTTATGTAGTTGTATTTCTTTAACGTGTATTTAAATAGACGATGAGTAGAATTTATCAATGTGAATAATTCGTAAACCGGGAGATTTGGTAAATGGTAGCCTCAAGGTTAGGCAAGGTCAAATCGTTTCGTACTGATGGTTTCGATTAATTATCGATTTAACTTAATATTTTCGCCAGTTCAGTTATATATTTTAGATTTTAAAATGATACGTGATCAATTGATATTATACAATCATATATATTAAGGATTGGTGTATCGTTTATTTATTTAGGAGTTCGAATGTTCATTTGTTGATGGAACTAGCTGGATTGTGATGATTTCTGGGTTTTCTACGAAGGTACGAAAAGTTATGAATTTTCCTTGTAATTTAATGACTGTGTTGTTCGAAGTGATATCTTATAATATTAGGATAAGAATGATTGGTGAATTTGATTTTTTTCCTTCGAGCATTGAAGGCTTTAATGATAACTTTTTCATTAGATCACGGTGTTTGAATTAATAATTCTATTTTTTGTCAATATGATGTTAAGAACATTTACAGTTAATCGATTCTAATTTCCCTGTAAGATGTATAGAAACCTAAAAGGTATTATGATATAGTTGAATAGTTACTCATGCAAATGTATGTTATTATTTATTTTAGATTGCAGTGTTGGGTACCGGAATCTGACCCTAGAAAGTGATTGTTTTGGTCCTTGGTATGGTTTTTAACCTGTATCTGCCCTAGTCGGGTGAGTCAAGATGGCCGTACTTAAAAGATTGATACGTGCAGCATTTTTTACCAAAATTAACGGTGTTTTGTGATCGATTACGAAAGTTTGAATTTGTTGACATATATAAAAGATTGATATATTTGGAAGAATGTTTCCAAAGTTTGCTATATAAATTGTGAATTCATATATTTTACAATGAAAGAAACTATTGCAAAAGAGGTCGATTTAAGCTTAGAAACATATAATATCTATGATATTTGTGACTATTTAATTATCGATAGTTGTATTAATAACTTGTTATAAATATTATTACTTTTCGCATATTATCGAGCGCAGACTGATATCTAGTTATATAATTGCAGATCATTAAAAAAATAAAAATAAACGCAATGTAGTGGCCTGCTCAGTGATCGACAGGTGTACTCGTAATATTAAGAGTTTATATTCTGTCTTGACATGTAAATGCTTTATTCATGCTGTAATGATATTTTGAACATTATACTCATGTTCTTTATTGTTTCTCTCTTTTCTGCTTGCAGAGGTTTTTTTTCCAATTTGTTATATACTGAACAACTGTTGTGCTCAAGTGGGAAATTAAATTCCGCTCACAACCTACAACTCTCGTCGTATCGTGTCTTGTGTTCTGGAGTGTCCTGACAACTTCCCCCAAAACCCAGAATACTACAAGTGGTGTCAGAAGTGGGATAGAACTTGAGCATCGATAGACGGCAACTAAGAAGCAAGAAAAGAAGAACATCATTAGACGGAAACCAAGAAGCAAGAAAGAAAACCTCCGACTTTGGTTGTATGGTAAACGTAGTGTAATTTTACTGTGGAAGAAAATACTACTTTTGAAACAAATGCCATAGTTTTTTTTCCTAATTGTAGACAGCAGGTTCCATTTGTTTGAATCATACTTACTGAGTGAGGATGCCAAGGAACACTAACTCAGAGGATGATGCTCCAAGGGGAGCTACGGCCCAGCCCTTAGCTCCAGGTCTAGCTGAAATGATGGCAGCATTGACGGGGGCTTTCCAAAGTCTGCAATCACCGAGGGGTTTACCAGCGGTAAAGCTGAGTAAGTTTGGTGGGTTCCCCCGGAAACATGGAGACCCGACAATCAATGAATGGCTCCAAGAATTTGATGAATATTGTAGCTATTATCAACTGAAGAGGAAAGAAGAGGCTCAGGTACTATTGACTCATCTGACAGATTCGGCCAAAGACGAAGCGAGGCTGTATGACTCTACGGTCAGGGAGGACAGTACGGCATTGAAGCAGGCTTTGAAGTCTCGTTATGGCCTAAAGGAGACTGTACAACCATTGACCACGGAATTACATGCCAGAGTACAAAGGCCAGGTGAAACGTTGGCAGATTTCAGTAGTGCACTTATTCGCTTGCACGATCGAATGGAAGCTGCAGCGACAGGTGATGAGCGATCAGCATTGATCATGCTGAGGAACAATACATTGAAAGAACGGTTTGTAACTGGTGTGAGAGACAAACAGATTCAGAGGGAGATTCGACGTATCATGTTTAGCACTGAGGATAAATCCTTTATTGATATGCGAAGAGAAGTTCTGCGAATGTTCCAGGATGAGGACACAGTTTCTCCTAAAGCTAGTATTAGGGAATGTGAAGTAGAGGCGGCGAGAGCATCGGTAAATACTGAGGATCAGACAATTCAAAACATGAAAAGTGAGATCACCGAGTTAAAGGAGACTTTGAAAGAGGTTGTTCAAGTGATGAAAGGCATGAAAAGCAATCCTAAACAAAACTCACCACCTTTTTGCTACAACTGTAATAAGAAAGGACACTTGAAAAGAGAATGTCGCTCACCTCCTCTCTGCTATGGATGTAAGCAAGTAGGTCACATGAGAAAGGACTGCCCCAATGGGTCAGGTACACGACAAAATCCAAGAAGTCCTCAAGGAGCAGACATGATGCCTCAAGAAGAACAAGTTCAAGGAAATGTCAGAAGCTTGTCAGCTGGTGGGAATGAGAAAACACTCAGCTTGGTATCATCGTGTCCAAAGTCAGTAGTTGGAATAGCAGGGGTACCCACAGGCTGTATTCTAGACACAGGAGCAGAAGCTAGTCTTATTCCGGTATCCTACTATGAAGGGAAACTGAGGGAAGTTATTGGTCCTCTTGATGGTAGTGGCGATGGTATTAGAGTTGTTGGGATCCATGATAGCGTAGTACCGGTGGTAGGATACATCCATACCACCATGACCCTGAATGGCGAATCCTTTGAAGTAGGTTTTCTGGTTGTTAATGACGAGTTGCAAACCAAGAAGAAGACAGACTATCCTGTTCTCCTCGGCTGCAATGCACTTTGGCCAGTAGTCAAGAAGAAAGTCTACAAAGATGATGATGAGAACTGGAAACTTGTTGAGGTGGCTCTCAAGTTGTCACGTGAGAACCGAGAGGTTGCTACCCCAAACACTCTCTTGACCTCCAAAGAAAGGAGAATCCTCCCGCCGTTGACAGTTCATCGAGTAGAATACCAGATGAATGATGCACCTTCCTTTGAGTATACTGAGAAGAGTATTCTGATAGGCACAGACTGTCAGGTCAACAACATCAATCCTCTAGTAGGGAAAGGACTGGATGTCTATGACACTTGTTTGGAAGCTGACGGACAAGAACTTCAAGTAACTGTTGCAAATAGGTCCACTCAACAATTAGAGATCACTCAGGGCATGGTTCTTGCATCGGCTACCCAAAGCTAAGTTCAAACCCCGGGGTTCAAACACCAAACACAAAATGAAACGGGTGGGACTAGTCTTTGCTGTGTTGGCAGGCAGGATCAGGATCGATCGCCAATCAAATTGGTAAGTGCTACATACTCGTTCCGATTTCCCCTGTAAATCAAAGCCAGGAAATTGGCCATTATTTTTCATACGTTAATCTACGAATCATTAAAATACACATACCTTTGTCTAACAGCAAAACAGCTTGAATGAAATAAAACAAAATTTTCTGGGCACAGTGCGCGGCCATCTTGACTCGTCACATGCACACTCCATGAAATATTCCCGGATGTTATTTTTTGTTTGTAAACATGAAGGTCAATGCACTTTTTCCCCTCATAAAACGGTAGGGGAAGGCGGGGTAAGTTGTGACACTTTTTGCATTTTTCATGTTAGAATTGATATGAATAATAATATTGTAGAAATAAGTACCTTGCCTTTAAATTTGATTCTTGGGAAATATTTTTCACACATATATATAAGCGCGGTAGCTCAGTCGGTAGAGCGGGGGTTTCGGATTCCGGTGACCCGGGTTCGATTCCCAAGTGGTGCGCTAGTGCCCTTTGGTAAGGCATTTATCCTTATTACCAGGTCCCTCGGAGAGGACCTTAAGCCGTCGGTCCCCTGGTTGCTTGCTCACAGGCATTCGTGCTTTCTTAGCAGTCAGGTAAAAACCTCGATATAACATAACATAACTGTCTACCCCCCCCCCCCCCCCACTGAAAGCCATTAATTGTGACCTTTGAAAAAATCCGATGTCAAATGGCTCAACTTGT
The DNA here is from genome assembly GCF_037042905.1 of Lytechinus pictus. Lineage (NCBI taxonomy): Eukaryota > Metazoa > Echinodermata > Echinoidea > Temnopleuroida > Toxopneustidae > Lytechinus > Lytechinus pictus. Next base: position 19,638,521 of record NC_087254.1, read on the forward strand.
CCCATCTGTGGGGTTAGTTGTGCCACCTTCTGGGGTAAGTTGAGCCACAAAAACTATGTACAAAATGTATGCGGGAAAAACCAACATGCCAATTTTTTATTAAAAGTCTTTTCATGCACTTGCTAATTCTTTCTATATACAAACATCCTCTAAAAGTAAAATAACTGTCATGTGGTTTTGCTTTCTGCCTGCATATCAATGGCTTTTTAAAGATATTTTTTCTATTATACATTACCATAAGAATTACCATGGCTCGATCAACTTGCCCCATGTTGGCTGGCTCAACTTACCCCAGTCCGAACTTCATGCGATATTTTCACATCCACACATTTCCTATGCTTCCATCATGTAAAAGACTATGACAAGACTGAGAATCCATATAACTGGACTAACAATATTGTTCTTATTTCTTTATTATATTTAAATACGTGTGTGGGTAAAAAGCACTGATCTATTTCACACCCTTTTCTACTTTTTGGGCTGAAATTTGTATTTTAATTTCCCTCTAAAAAAGTACTTTTTGTTTCAAAGTTGAAAACAATGTGGTGGGGTTAGTGCTGGTTATGCAATGGGTCATCATGATCAATACATGACATCACCACAATGTCTGACCCATTCATTATTGGCCTGGGGCTGGTAGCTCAACTTGCCCCTATATGCTCAACTTACCCCGCCTTCCCCTATAGTTGAAGAAAGGTGCAGAATAAAGGCTTCGGGAATAAGCTATAGCTTTATTTTGCACCTTTCTTCAAGGTAGCTAGCTTATTCCCGAAGCCTTTATTCTGCACCTTTCTTCAAAGATGATTCGGGGGGGGGAAGAAAATATTGAAATAAAAAAAAAGATGTACAATCGCAAAAAGAAGATCGAGGAATAGAAGAGAAAAAGGGAGGAGGAAGAAGAGCCTGATGAGGCGAAGGGGGGGGGGTCGCCGTGGGAGAATAGTCATGCATGTACGAGAAAATGGAAAGAGGAACGAAGTAAGCAAGTATAGCATGAGAGGAGAGATAGGTTATATAGAGGGTGGAATTAGAGGAGAAAGAGGAGGAGGAACTATTATGATCGAGAGAAGAAAAGAAAACAGAGATTAGATCGTACGGTTGTAATTTTCATACGTTTTTTGTTTTGTTTTTTGTTGTTGTTGAACGAGAGAAAAAAATGGAACTATAAAATTTAGACTTGAAACTGAAGCTCCAACCACAATTACTCCGTTTTCATGATGACGTTATTGTTATAATTCAAATAAATAACAGTCCATTTACTGAGTCTTTGCAAAAGTAATATTATAATCAGCGGGTTAGAAGTGAAATTGTATGAAACTGAAACTATAGTGTATTCGATACCACTCAACTTTTATCATGAAGGTATTTATAGGCTGGAAGTTCATATATCAAATGCTATATAGTACATTTTTTCCGAGATCGGATCGCAAACGAAACGTTGAAAGTGCACCGGGCTGTATCAGTTTTACCTTAATTTTAATCATTCGTATTTTCACTTCAGCCAGCGGTGACACCGGGGGTGGGGGGCATGGGGATGTCCCCCCGATCCCATTTGATGGAACCCCATAAATTTGAAACAATGGAGAAAGTAGAGTATAATCTGCCTTTACCCCAAACATGTTCTTTGTCCCCACTACCCCCTAAAAAAATCGTGGTGCCATATACCCTGCATGTGGTAGAAAAAGGAGGCAGGGGATTTGGGTGTCAGTATATTCGGGGGGTTTCATCACCCCCCCTCCCCTCCAATATGATTGTGAAAATCAGACTACTTCATTTCAGAAATGAAGGAACAGAGAGCATAGGATCTGTGTAAAGGTCATGATCACGATCATCGTCAACAAAAGAAAACAGTAGGCCAAAACATGTCGATAATACAAAAATGTATTTTATTCAGTCTTTTGATAAGAACAATTCCTTATGGCGTAAATTCATGAATACTTTCTTTTTTTTAAAGTAAATAACAAAAGTTTGATCACAATTGAATGATTAACACAACGCAATAACAATTTTGAAATAATTCAATCATCAAGTTACAAATATTTCCCGACAACAAATGGATATCAAATTGCAAAACAAAATAAAATATATGTATAATAAAATGTAATCAATTTTACAGTCAAGTTTGAGATTTGTTTTGTTCACATCAACAATCATGAATAATTCTGAATACATGAATCAAAATGAAATATACAATAACGTAGATTTTTTTTTCATAATATTATTATAATTACAAGGTATAACAAATGGCATGAATTATTTTGCAGGGTGGATTGAAAAAGTTTGAGTGAATAAAAATGACTGGAAAAGATTTCAGAAATAAATATACAAAATGAAAAATAACGGTTAACGTTTTTTTTTAAGTCGATCTAGGCTGGTATACTACCGAGTTGCGAGGCGTTGGAGAATATCATCTCGCATACCCCGGGCTTAATACACGTGACTCGACACAAGAGGTCGAGGCCAGGATCGGCAATATGTGGCGACGAGGCCGGCCTCGACTGCGTCCCTGCTAAAGTATTAAGGGTGATTTTAGACAGGGGCGGGGGGGGGGGGGGGCTGGGGGCTTCATCCCCCACTTTTTTCCAAAACCGTGTACAAAAACGTAAAAATGACCATATGATTGTGATTTTTTGCATGGTCAGCTCCCCCCCCCCCCCACACACACTTGTGGCTCAGCCCCCCACTTTGAAAACCGTTCCGCGGCCCCTGTTAGATGCGGTAAGAAAGGAGAACGAAGAAAATTAGAATACATTTGTAGAAAATGAAAATAACACTGTATATGAGCTTGTTACGCAAATGTCATAGAAATGTTATAACAGTCAACCCCCAAAATGAGAAAAATTACGTCACCTTAATGCCATCATCTTACCCCAACTCTTTTATTAAGCGCTGGAACTATCCTTCAATATAATTTAAATGTGGTAAATTAAGGTCTTTCATCTACAATAAAGTTTTCTATAATCATTAAAGTTCATCCTTCTCCTCTGCCTTCTTCTTTGATTCAGACTTTGATGATTTTTTGCTCGACTTCTTTTTATCTTTCTTCTCATCTTTGGCTTCTTCCTTCTTCTCGGCCGGTGGTTCGTCGACGGCCTCGTCGACAGTCTCGTCAGCAGTCTCTTCTTTACTAGCTTTTGTCGCGGCCAATATTTTTCGTTTGCTCTGCATGGTTAGGAAGGAAAAACAACTAAAACTGTAAAATCGAACGAGGCGGAGATTGAGAAGGAGGAGGAGCATATACAAAGACAGTAATATACAAATTTACCAAATAGGAAACGGAGTTCAAATATCTTTCCTTTTTTTTCAATTTTAAAGGAAAGTGTTTTGTCCACCTTTCTGATTCGTGACATTGAAATCCAAAATATCCCCCGACTGAACCTTTCCTATTATTTTGTCAGTGCGAATTAGACTATATTATACTAACCGGTCCTTCATATTTATTTATTCTGAAATTAGAACGATCGACGCCTCGACAGATATCGGTGGTGATCCAACAGAGTTCGATTTCCTGCTCGTCTTCAGGAAGACCATTCATCAGAGCAGCTTTGATCTCGGTTTTATAATTATCTGTAAAGCGAGGAGGTGGGGGGGGGGGTGGGGGGGTATTTAGGAAAAGAGAGCAAAGATACCAAGTATGTAAAATCGAAAATGTGAATAAGATTATGATGAAGGCACGAGTCATTACTATATGCATATCTTAATAGTTGTGGGCCTGAGACGTGTCTTCTATATGATTAGTGAGTTTTAGGCTATACTCTAAATATTTGATTTGATTTGATTTGAATTATTTTATTTTATTTAAACACGTTAAAAATCCCTCCATACCAATAATATTAGACTTTCGACACTCTTTTAAATGCCTCTCTGATGAGATAGCGATTCAACTTTGAGTAGATTGTTTCTATGTAAAAACAAAACATAAAAGACATGAAAGCGAAACTTCGAGGGATAATATAGGCGAAATAAGAATTCCATCGGTTGATATATGCAAACAGTAATGTCAATTATTGAATCACATTTTTCATATTTTTCTTTATCTTCCTAACTTTCACCAACATTTTTTCGTCGTCGTCATTAACATCCCAGTCATAATTATCATCATCATCATCGTCATTATCATATTATCATCATCATCATCGCCGTCGTCATTATCACCACCACCATCATCATCATCATCATCAATATCATTATTATCATCATCATTATCAACATCATCATCATAATCATCATCATTATCGACATCATCAGCATCACCATCATCAACATCATCAACAACATCATCATCATCATATTATCATCATCATCATCATCATCCTTCCCCTCAACATTAACGGTGTCGTCATCAATCCTCTCCTTCCCCCTCCCTCCTCTTAGTTACCCCCTGATCCGATCCTATATAGCCCTACTAATCCCCGCCCATCTCGTTCTATCTCTCTCCTCATCTTACCTGTCCAATAATCACAAACTTTCTTCATTGTAGGTGGACTAAACTCGTATTGATTTAACCTCTGTGCCTCACAGATCCCTCGCATTGAATTTGTCACTGTCTTTTCTGTTCTTTTCCCCTTCCCGAGGATCTTGTTCGTCTCTTTATTCATTCAAACAACAATGGAAAGATCAAATATAGCTTTTAATGATATTTGTTGGATATTCTATTCCTGTTTTTTTTTTCTTTTAGAGAGTAAATATTTCGTTATTTTCATATATCACACAAGTTCAAATAAGAACTATTTTCATAAACAAACAACAATATAAATCACCTTCCTTGGAAATATATCATACAAGGAAAACCTTTTACTCAGAATAAAACCAGTTATCATAAGTATAATAATCCATACTAAATAAATCGTACTTATATAGCATCGTTTCAATGAAAACATTAAAATATAAAATTACGGTAACAAAATTCAAGCTAAATAAGCATCAAACATCAAAATTATGAAGAATCAGAATATGAAAACGTGAATCATGAAATAATTTATTTCAGTTGAATATTGTGTACCGTAAATTTTTCTATTTTTTTTTCATTATTATTCATGCTGATGTTGCTGTTGATTATTAATATATTCATTCATTCTAAAGTTATTTTTTATAAACACACGGTGACAATCATGAACCATAAAAACATATCTTACTCGGCATTCAATGTATTTGCAAAGACATATAGGCCTAGTATATCATAAGCCTATTACAATAAAATTAAAATCATCCTCAGCATTTCAATATAACAAGTAACTTTCTTACCTGCTATTACAGCATGACAGCCTTCACAAACAACCTCTGTAAGTAAAAAAAAAAATAGATTTCTATATTTGAGTCTGTGTAATATCAAAGAAAAAAGATCGAGCCGCAAATTATACAGTGCGTCCCACAAAAAACGAAACCGAGATTTATCGATGATTTATCATAACTTAATCGCAAATACAATAGACAAATGACCTACCATTTTAAAGCTTAGAATCTCCTCTTTCGTCTGAAATTACTTAGATTATTTCATATTCACGCATGAGTGAGCAAAAACAATTTGAAAAGGGGATACCAAAAAGTCACTTGGCGGGCCGTATCTGGGTTTTAAAAAGAAAACCACATTTTTAAAAGGTTCAATATCTGCTCTTTAATTTGATACCTCAATTACAGAAAATGGTCAAGAAATAACAAAGTTCTGGTTATTTGAAATAAGGCTTGAATTTCAATAATTTCATAAAATGAAAAGGTTTTACAGGCTAGCGTTCAAACTCACTCGACACTCCGTTTTGTTGATGATCAGCCATGCATTAAGTCTTTTGTTACCGTGCGATAGCTTCAGTGGGAAACCGGTGAAAACACGTTTATTTAATGAAATTATGGAAATACAAGCATTGTTTCGAGGGATCATAACTTTTTTTACTACTTGACCATTTTCTGTGATTTAGGTATCAAAGAAAAGAGAAGATATTGAACTTTTTAGTCATGTGATTTATTTTTTGAAATTCAGATACCCCCCGCCAAATGAGTTTTTGGCATCCTCTCTTCGAATTGTTTTTGCTCAATCATGCGTGAATGAGGAATAATCTAAGTAATACCAGATGAAAGAGGAGATTCTAAGCTTTACATTGGTAGGTCATTTGTCTATTTTATATATGATTAAGTTATGATAAATCATCGCTAAATCTCGGTTTCGTTTTTTCTGGGACGCACTGTAGATGTAGCTCGTTCCCATGTTTACCTCATTTCCACAATTTGCTAATAATCTCGTCTGTTCATCTAATAACATTTTACGATACTTGTTACATCAACTTTATAACTCTTTCTCTAAATTAACTCGTTCCAGACCTAATACTAACTAACTTAATTGTTTCCACATGCAAGACTTGACTTCTTCCCTAAAACTGTGAGTTAAAGTTGTGGTAGAGCTATATAATTTTGTTATGAATTTGTCTATCATACTTTCTATCATACATCTATCATACATTAAAGATTCATTAAATTTTGTTATCGGTTTCTTACCTTTAGCAAATTTGGTTGGTTTCATCTCACCGTGAACGAAGTCAACAGCCAACAGGATGACGACCAAGGTCGAAAGTAAAGATGGAAGCGAGAAGCTCATCATCATTGTAAATGTTAAGGCTGTATACAGTTAAAAAAAGTTTGAAATTGAAAATGTCTCTTTTAATATAGCAAATTATATCCCGAGACCCGTTCGACCGTCACAGCTTAATTATTTGGTGAATAACTGTTGTTTAACAACACAGGCTTAATTAATTGTAATGATCGATGAGGGATAATTGATAAATATAATTCAAAGAGAGGCGAGGCAGAGAAAGATATGAACGGAAGAGCTGGTATGGAAAGGGGAAAAAAGAGGTGAAGAAAGAAAAGAGAGAAAGAAATGGAGATGGAGGGGGGGGGTGAGAGAAAGAGGAAGCTATAGAGCTGTATGCAGCAGTCGAAAAAAAAGTTCCAGAACTGTTAGTAAGAATGCATGCGAGCTGAAAATTCGTACCTGATCGACGTTTTAAAGGGGAATCCAACCCAAATAAAAACTTGTCTTTATAAGAAAAAGAAAAATCAGACAAGTTGATAGGTGAAAGTTTGAACAATATTGGACGAACAACAAGAAAGTTATGATTTTTTAAAAGTTGTAAATATTGGTAATCACTATACCCATGGAGACTTCAAATTGGCCGCATATGGGATGTCATAGTGATGTAAGGCAAGGACTACTCTTCCATATGTTCTCCAATACATATTATGGCTAAAATGTCATTTTCCCAAAAAGTTTTATTTCAAATTATATTTTTCTTTCATCATGAGGACATAAAACAATATACCTGGATTATATTTAGATTACTGCCCCAGGGGGATGGGTACTTAGGAGAAAACCACGAATCCCTGATAATAAAGTACATGGCCTATGGGAAAGTTGTCCTTGCCCCTTGCCATAATTTACTTACCCAGTTGCCAATTTGAAATCTACATACTATTAGTGATCTCAATTTAAAAGCAGCTATAACTTTCTTATCCCTTCTCCGATTTCTTTCAAACTTTCGCCATTCTGTTTAATTTATTTTTCTCCTTCCCAACACAACATTTTATGTCAAAGGCTGGATTCCCCTTTAATCATTTTCAATTGAATTAATTAATTAACAAAATTAGCTCGCGCGCATTTCGAGCTCGATCGCATTATTTTATTTAATGAGAGATTTCCTGTAGTATATTACATGTCATTTTTTAACATCTACTCGCGCTTCGCAATCGAATTATTTGCTTAAGAGATTTTTATCCTCTTCCTGAATTCAAATGGTGCATAGAATTATTGAGTCGATCCCTTATGCATGCAAGTCAGTATTTCAAAATATTTCAGCCCGCGCGCTTCGCGCTCACATCTTCTTTTAAAAGTAAATGCTTACATTGTTTCTAGATAAAATCAGTCTTAGGACTAACCTAAATCAGCTTTTAAATGTGCACGGATGACGCCCCCCCCCCCCCTCCCCATCTACATCGCTGGATTCGCAGCAGGACGATATCATTTCCCGATGAGTATTTAGGAAATTGGCAAAGCCGATCTCCTAATATTTATATAAAAGTTAGGTCCTACCTTAATTCTTGCTCGCCAGAAGATAGAATGGGGTCCAGCCGCTCAGATAAATTGCACAAATCCGTGAATAGAAATATATACACTTCACAATTTCAAATACAGTAGATAAAGGGACAGATGTCACAAAATGTCTCGCGAAGTAATGAGCTCATTAAATATGCAGAGAATATAGACTTCGAATGAGTGGAAGTGACGGTAAGGAATAAGATTGGAAAATGCAGAGAAATAATTAAGTATAAGTTGATCCTCCACAAGATTTGATTCAATCCTCACTAGCAGCTGGATGAGATGGTCAGCATGAGTGGACAGGACGAAGGCAGAGAGTAGAGTGATGATGTGGTAGAGAAAACAAGTTGTTTTTACCAACATCAGAAAAGATGAGACAAAGAAATAAGCGTCAAAAAGGGAGGCAAAACAAAGTTGAAAAGAACAAAGAAGAGAGAAGCAGACTGTGAGAAAAACAAACATGCCAGCATCTCTGTAGTGATGTTATATACCTGCAAGTTCATTGCAATAAACAAGGGACAATGAAAGGATGTTTGCTCCAAGTCTAAGAACAAAAGAAAGGTTGTTTCTCAATATAAGAATGTGTTTGCCAAGTAGATTTGGACAGAAAATGAGTTGGCTTGCTCTGTGAATGTACAGTATTGTAGTACATACACATGGCGTGAACAAGTGAGAATATATGAAATTGGAAATAAAAGAAAGAATTTATATACATATACAGAATGTTGAAATATAAATGAAAATATATACAAGGAAAGAATATATAGATGTAGATATATAAAAAGATATAGTCAAGTCACTACAGTAGCTCCCCCCTAGATTTGTACCGAATAGAAATGTAGTAACAAATCGACAAGGGAAAGTAAAAGGGAACTTGGCTATATAAAACAAGCAAATAAAAGGAGTGGAAACATCAGTGAATTTTGAGAAATGTTTCAACCGTCTCCGAAAAATTGAACGTACTTGGCAGGAAACCTGACATGGCGACCAGAACGGGTCTTACGAATTTCGGGAGGCATATGCTTGTCATCAGGATCCCCTGCCAAGTCCGTGGAGTTGGATTGTTGATGAACTTGGTCGGGTGGATCTTGATGATGAAATGGAGTGGTAGCCTCCTGCTCGATGAAAGCCGGTTTCAGTCTGTCGACACTGACATTTTCATGTTTACCATTATAATCTATGGTAAAATACTTGTCAGTGCGACGGATGACTCGGAAGGGTCCTCTGTATGGAGGCTGCAGTGGCTTTTTAACAGCATCATCTCTTAGAAAGATGTGAGATGAAGAATGCAGTTCAGGATGTACCTGCGTTCGAGTTTGCTGTTTTCTAGTAGGAGTGGGATGTAATTCCCGCATCATTCTCTTTAGTCTGTGGGCATAGTTAGATGGGTCATCGGCAGAATCAATTTGTGAAGGAGCTACAAACTGTGCAGGTAGAGTGACAGTAGTCCCAAACACAAGTTCTGCAGCAGAGCATCCAATGTCCGCCTTGATTGCTGTGCGTATACCTAGCAAGACTAAAGGGAGTGACTCAGTCCAACGGACCTTGTTATGAGCTTTGAGAGAGGCTTTAAGTTGGCGATGAAAACGCTCCACTAAACCATTTGCGGCAGGATGGTATGCTGTTGTGCGGATGCGTTTAGTGCCAAGGAGGTTGGTGAGTGAAAGGAAAAGTGCTGACTCAAATTGCCTACCTTTGTCTGTTGTGATGGTAGTAGGTGCGCCAAACACTGCTACCCATCTGGCCACAAATGCTCGTGCTACCGTCTCCGCAGTGATGTCTGGGATAGGAATAGCTTCTGGCCATCTGGTGTAGCGATCAACACAAGTAAGAAGATAATTGTTACCCTCTGATGAAGGAAGCGGGCCAACAAGATCAATGTGCACATGAGAGAAGCGTGCATCAGGTGAAGTGAAAGTACCAAGTGGTGCTTTGGTGTGCCGATGTACTTTACACTTTTGACATTCGAGGCATGTTTTGGCCCATTTTCTTACATCAGCGTTGATGCTAGGCCAAACAAAGCGCTCTGTAATGAGCTTTTGAGTAGCTCTGATTCCTGGATGAGAAAGTCCATGAAGGGAATCAAAGATAGCTCTTCTATGTTTGACTGGTACCAAAGGCCTGGCAGTACCAGTTGATATATCGCACAGAATGGTAGTGGTAGAACCTGGGAGAGCAATTGACTTGAGTTGAAGTGAGGAGTCTTTCACCTCAGTTTCATCTTCCTGATCTTTTGCAATGGCCGCAAAGTCTATGATTGAGGAAGAATCAACTCTGTCAATATACAGACGAGAGAGGGCGTCTGCTGCTGTGTTCTCCTTACCTGAAATGTGCTGTATATCAGAAGTGAACTGTGAAATGAAATCGAGTTGTCGGATTTCACGTGGCGAATGCCTATCCGGTTTCGATTTGAGTGCATGTGTAAGAGGTTTGTGGTCAGTGTAGATAGTAAATGACCTACCTTCAAGAAGATGGCGAAAGTGCTTGATACCCAGATATGCTGCAAGCAACTCCCTACCAAAAGTGCTGTATTTGGTTTCAGCGGGTTGTAACCTCTTAGAGAAGAAAGCCAGAGGTTGCCAAACTCCATCTACTCGTTGTTGGATAGCTCCCCCAACTCCGACGTCAGAAGCGTCGACTAGTAGGCACAAGGGAACATCAGTGCGAGGGTGCACAAGAACAGTAGAGTTAGCCAATTGATCTTTAGCATGATTGAAAGCAAGAAGCTCTTTCTCTCCAAGATCAATTGGCATGTTCTTTTTTGTTCTGTTTTTCAACAGATCAGTCAGTGGTTGCAGCACCTCTGCACAACGAGGAATGAATCGCCTGTAGAAGTTTATCAATCCCAGGAATTCTCGAAGTTTGGTGAGTGACGTAGGCGCGGGAAAATCACGGATGATTTTCACTTTGTCGCTAAGAGGGCGGATTCCGGTGTTGTCCACCATATGTCCGAGAAAAGATAGCGATGAAGCACCAAACTGACATTTCGAGGGATTGACGATGATGCCATACTCCTGCAGGCGATCGAAAAGCTGACGGAGATGTGTCACATGTTCATCCTTAGAGGAACTGGCTACCAGTATATCATCCAGATAAACATAGACAAATGGGAGGCCGCGAATGACGGTGTCCATCAATCGCTGGAATGTTTGTGCTGCATTCCTAAGGCCGAATGGCATTCGAACAAATTCGAATAAGCCGAATGGAGTGGTCACGGCAGTCTTGTGAATGTCGCTAGGCTCGACTGGGATCTGATGATATGCCCTAACGAGATCAATTTTAGAAAAAATTGTCTTACCTGCAAGAGTTAAAGAGAAATCTTGCAAGTGTGGGATAGGGTATCGATCCGGGACTGTGCGAGCGTTGAGCAAGCGATAATCACCACAAGGCCGCCAGTCCCCTGGCGTTTTCTTGGGAACCATGTGCAATGGACTTGACCAGTTGCTCTCAGATTGTCGGATAATGCCAAGTTCAAGCATGTGCTCGAACTCTGCCTGGGCAATTCTCTGACGATCTGGGGCAAGTCGACGAGGGCGCGCTGCCGCGGGCGGGCCTCGAGTTGGGATGTGATGCGTGGTAGTATGTTTCACTTCTGAGTGCTTGTAAACCGGTCGTGTGATATCCGGATACTGACGGAGAATGGAGTGAAATCGCTCCGATATGTCATGTTGAACATACATCGGGCTAATAGTACCTGTAAATGAACCACATCCCTGGACTGTTAGAGTGGTTTTGGTGTCTATCAATCGGCGGTGTTTGATATCCACCAACAGTCCAAATTGGTCAAGAAAATCGGCACCCAAAATCGGCGTAGGTATGTCTGTCACAACAAATATCCAGCGGAAAACACGCCGTAAACCGAGATCAAGTGTGAAAGACTTTTGTCCGAGAGTCTTGATTGGTGATCGATTTACAGCCTGTAGTTGGATATTTGTCGCGTCAACCCTAGCCGGTTTTCCCAATTTTGAATGAGGGAAAATGCTCACCTCAGCACCTGTGTCGACGAGATAGCGTGTACCAGTGTACTTATCGTTGACAAAGAAAAGGCGACTGGGTTGGGTGCTGCCAAGGGGGTTAGTCGCCGCTATTCCTTGGCGGGGTCGTTTCCCTGGGCCTGTCCTGCTGAGAAAGAGCAAGGACTAATGCACTTTTGAGCACTGCTCCCATATTTCCAGTGATACCAGCACTGGGCACCTGCATGCTGTTCACTGCGATGCGGGCTGCGCGAAACTGATTGTGGGCGCTTAATCGAGTCCTTCGACTTGCGCTGTCGACTGCGACCTCTCTCGCGGTTATCCAGCATGGAGCAGGTTAATGCTCGAACTTGCATTGTGAGCTGGTCCACCTGTGCAGAGAGCTGGTCGACTTTAGTTTCGTGCGTGGGGAGTGGAGGGGGTTGTGATGGCGCCAACTTAGATTGAATGTTGGATATAGTTGGGCCGGCAACTTCAACAATTTTGTCCGCAAGCGCCGCTAAGTCCACCAAACTCACCCCATCGCTTGATGCGGCTAGGATGACCTGCACGTTGGTGGGCAAGCGTTGCAAAAATAATTGCCGAAAAATTGAATCCTCCATTGTGCTCGTCCCCATCAATTGCTGCATCCGCCGGAGGAGTTGCGACGGCGACTTGTCTCCGAGCTCCTCTCCTGACAGCAGCCGATTGAGGCGCGTCTGCTCGGAGACGGTCGTTCGCTTGACCAGTGCAGCTTTTAATTTTTGATAGGGGTTGTCACCCGGGATAGCAGTAATGATATCCCTCACCTCCATAGCTACCTCTTGTTGTAGTGAGGCAACTACATAATTGAATTTAGTGATTTCGGCGGTAATACCCTTTGTGTGAAATTGGGCCTCCACCTGAACGAACCAAATTTCTGGGTCATTTGCCCAGAATGGTGGGAGCTTAATGCTCACCGGAGCAATAGAGGGTGATACTGGAGAAAGATTAGATTCAGGAGTAGAGGAAACATTAGGAGTAGTCATGTTGTAGAGTAAAGAAAAAAAATTGAGAAGTAGAAAGGAAACAAAAATAGTGAAGTGAGAAGCAAAAATAGCGAAGTGAGAGAAATGAATAAAGGGCGATAAAAGAAAATTAAGGATTCAGAATCACGTCGGGGTCACCAGTTTAGGAAATTGGCAAAGCCGATCTCCTAATATTTATATAAAAGTTAGGTCCTACCTTAATTCTTGCTCGCCAGAAGATAGAATGGGGTCCAGCCGCTCAGATAAATTGCACAAATCCGTGAATAGAAATATATACACTTCACAATTTCAAATACAGTAGATAAAGGGACAGATGTCACAAAATGTCTCGCGAAGTAATGAGCTCATTAAATATGCAGAGAATATAGACTTCGAATGAGTGGAAGTGACGGTAAGGAATAAGATTGGAAAATGCAGAGAAATAATTAAGTATAAGTTGATCCTCCACAAGATTTGATTCAATCCTCACTAGCAGCTGGATGAGATGGTCAGCATGAGTGGACAGGACGAAGGCAGAGAGTAGAGTGATGATGTGGTAGAGAAAACAAGTTGTTTTTACCAACATCAGAAAAGATGAGACAAAGAAATAAGCGTCAAAAAGGGAGGCAAAACAAAGTTGAAAAGAACAAAGAAGAGAGAAGCAGACTGTGAGAAAAACAAACATGCCAGCATCTCTGTAGTGATGTTATATACCTGCAAGTTCATTGCAATAAACAAGGGACAATGAAAGGATGTTTGCTCCAAGTCTAAGAACAAAAGAAAGGTTGTTTCTCAATATAAGAATGTGTTTGCCAAGTAGATTTGGACAGAAAATGAGTTGGCTTGCTCTGTGAATGTACAGTATTGTAGTACATACACATGGCGTGAACAAGTGAGAATATATGAAATTGGAAATAAAAGAAAGAATTTATATACATATACAGAATGTTGAAATATAAATGAAAATATATAAAAGGAAAGAATATATAGATGTAGATATATAAAAAGATATAGTCAAGTCACTACAAGTATATAGGCCTCAATAAATGCAGAATTATATAGCACAGCAGCTAGCCAGAGACCCGGTGACTCGGTGAGTATACTAGCTGCATGACCTTGTACACCAACACGTGGTTGACAAATCAAGAGACACGCCTCCTAACCATCACAATACAATATGTACAATACTCGTATTATGTTCACAATAAATATAATACGGAGCTCGCTCCATGGCTTTAACCAATCAACTTGATATCTCGACATATACCAAATCCGATATGCTCGTAACATATAATCATACACATGAGTTTAAATTAGGCCGAATGTACAACTGTACAATGGGATATACTCATGACTTATCATAGACTGTATACAAAAGTATTACATAATTATACTATATTTTAAAACATATATCAATTAGAAGTAAATGATATACTTACCAATGCTGCGGGATCAATTACAGCACCGGTTTAGCACTGCTCACCTTCTTGTGCAACTCCATGCAACGTACTACTGATCAGAACTACGTCTTATTTGAGGAACACGGTTACAAGTTCGAATTCTTGCTAGAAATCACTGCAGATCTGTACACACGAGAATGACCTTTGAGATCATAAAGGTCAATTGAGGTAGCTTGAGCAATGTCATAAAAGAAGGAGTGAACTTTGATCCGAGCTGTTATCCATTTCTGAGGCGCAAACAATTAAGATTTAGGGAGCCAGCCGGTGTGGTATTATACCAACAATAAGAGGTAATCAAACATTGTTTATTATTTCAAGTAAAATGTATTTTATCCCAAACTTATTAACTGAAAGCAAATTACTTTAGCTGCAGTGTTTATATTATATCGCTCATAATGTTTGCGGTTCATAATTTATTTAAGCTATATATTACAAATATGAGCTAGGATCTTCATTATGATTTTGAATGTTAATTTCGTCTTGTTAGCATGATATTCAAATAACAATTAACTAGGGCAACAGATGGTGAACATTTGTAGTATAGTCGATCATTGCAGTTATTCAATGGTAAACTCGATCCCTTTAACTCGATCGTGATATTGTGAAGTTACATTTACCGATTGATCGATACCATGCACCCCATATCGCTTCCTCCCTCCACCAGCAAAAAAAAGGTCGTCACGGCACACCCCTCTTTTGTGTGGGGCAGTCCGGGGGGGGGGCAGTATTTTTTTTCCATTATTATCATTATTGTTATTTTATATTCTAATCATTTTTCTCTCCCAAAATTTAAGCATCCTACAGGGTAAGGGGCGCCCCGATCTAGTCTGCAGGCACAAACCCCCAGACCGTGATTGAAACTTTGATCAACAAGTGCGTCTCCACGCAAAGAATATCACATACAAAACTTGATGTTAGCAAAAGGGTCTTCAGTACACTAAGTATGAGTAGGCTGCACAGACCCATAACTCGAGTGAAGGGTTTGCCCAGCAAACTACCACCGATCCGAAACTGACGAAATTCTACTTTTAAATCAAAATTACCCTTCTCGTCTAAGCACATATCTAGTTGCAATTCCGGCATCTAAATATTAAAATGAATAAATAAATTGTGACCGTTTTTCAATTCAATTTAGAGATGAAGAAGAGTCTTGAAGACAGGCCAATAAAGGTAAACACAAGCTTTGTCTGGTACGTTTGCTTGATACAAGCTAGCAACTAACAAATTATAGCTATTCTTGTTTGCTCTTTGAAATTTTGAACCAACGGATGAACGCCAAGTTTACACCAGAAAACCAATGAAAGAATGCCGCGATAATGATGAATGAAATAAAGATCAAAGTTCAACTAGTAATATTTTAGTTTAATTCATACTATTATTCCCAAAGTATATTCAACTTTATATCGAACACGTGTATAAAGGAGAAGGGATAGGCCTCGCTATATGGCGAAAAGGGGAGAAATCAACTGATCTCTTTTTACTTGAGATGGCCATTCAATTTGGTAATTTACGACGAATCTTAAAAGTTGGAACAAATAAAAGGTTCAATAGAGGTTCAAATAGAGAATTTGTACGTATTGTGAATGGGCTTAAATACAAATGAAATTTTCAACAAAACGACATAAGAATCAAACCACCTCAAAAGTTCCCAATTTAATAAAGAAAATCGTCATAAAGACACACATCTTCTCCCACATAATTTGATACCGTTTTCTGTGGTATATGCTTACGCTTTTACAATCAGGAGGTATTCATTGCTTTGATGTAAAATTTGATGTCACATGAAGACATTATTGTAAAATACCTTTCTAGTTAAATTAACTTTTCGACAAACACTGTATGTTAACTCTCATTGACATGTTACAAATAACTAGTCTTGAAATGAACCTTTTGCGATATTATGTATTAATACAGAGAATAAATTAGAATATTTATAATTCTACTTGTGTAGAGAAACTAAAATGTTTTGGAGAGGTAAGTACCTGGTTTACTGCTACTTGTTGACAAAATTATTGCAAAATGTATTATTGAATAATGAATTAGTGCCTAATATTATTCCATTGAGCCTATATTACAAGACTACACTGTTGTTTTTTATTCTTAATCATATAAAGATGATTGGAATACCTTTTCCTGATTGGAATACCTTCCCCCCCCCCCCCCCAATAATGCTTGCACACAATTTGAAAAAGAGGTCATCACAATAACACAGCAACAACAAAATGCAAATTTCTCTGATAATGTTCTGTGCATCCATTCAGTTTTTAATGACTCGAATTTGCAGATGAACAGTTTGCAAACAATGAACACGTATACAAGTCATTAAGTGCTACCGATTCGCTGAACACACAAATACAAGTAGCTTATTAAAGTTGAGACTCGTGATGTCAACATGAATGCCAATCAACTATAGATTTGATGTCTAAAGCACCACTGAAACAGTTTGAAGCTAGTAACTCACGAGAATTGGGAAAATGGGTGTAAATATCGGTAGGGAAAACTCAACATTCAATAAGATCGATCTTGTGAGTTCTGACCGAGGCAATATTTTGACGGTTCCATGACATGTGCTTCGGCGACAATTGCTCCGATGGAAAATCTGCACGTTAAGCCAAACATAAAACCTAATCTCCAAAACTAAATAAACCCTAATCCTTATCTTTACATTATTCTGAACCAAAAACTCTATTACAATCCTAACTCTAACCCTATGCCTTCTGAGATATTAAAACCGGAGCAATTGTCGCAGGAGCATATGTTGTGTCACCATTTTGACTTGTGAGAGATCGTATCATGCATGGTTTGCAATGTAAATCATTCTTACGAAAGAATAAATAACTAAATGAGGTGGTTATTGTTCAAAGCTTCCATTGCAATACTCTGACGGGATGCATCTGATTTCTTTTTTCCATAACCAAGCAAGCCCAGAAACTGTTTTGAAGACTTTGAAATGGATTATACCTGTATGACTTAACATCACAGACAGATGTAGGTCCATAATGGGATCCGAACCCACCCTTTTTTCTCAGTGTCATCAATTATAAACCACTGTGCCATGCAGACCAGTTGTTTGCCGTGTTGCAATTTGTTTATATCCTTACAATTTGTCCTCGTGAATATTCAAGAGGTATAGTCTTTCAGAAAATAAACCATATTCTTAAAGCCTTTAGGCTTGCTAGACTTGGAGAAAATAAGACGCTGTCAGGACACTCATTATAGGACTTCTCAAAAGGCACTAGTGATAAACAAAAAACGCAGAACAAATTCTTGAACATTCGTGTTACTGTTTGAAATGCACATTACAAACTGAATCATTTAATCATGCATCCATGCTTGTCATTTCTCCGTTCACTCTGCTAGAAAAAAAAACAATATTCCCAAATTTTATTTCAAATAATTACAGTGAGAAAGGAAAAAATGTTAATGCTTTTCACTCATTATAACATCAATCATTTTCAATCAGAAGGATCTATAGAAATATTATTCTTATAAATTGACACATTGTGGGCAACTAAAATAGTGAAAATGGTCACTTGAATAAATAGAAATATCTTAATTGAGAAGAGGAAAAAAATCAGATATCACAAAGAAATACGACAAAGACAAAAACAAATCATGCATATTTTGGAATAGGATCACAGTCGATGAAGTGGCTGCTTCATAATTAACTGTTGGAAAAAACATCTAAAAGCTGAAAATCATGTGAGGGGCGAGTATTACAGTTTGGCGTCGCAATTATTTGCATTAATTGTTGACCCTAAATCATTGATCAACATTAAGTTTGCACCAAAGATTAAAAATAATTGCTATAAATAAATGTCCAAGGTAAGAATTAAGACGGTAACCTATAACCGACACCCCTGTTTTAGGAACACATGAAAATTTATTTACATTAAAATGAGTTCTCTTGACAGCCGAGAGTAAAGGAGTTTGTATGTACAACAGCAGAAAAATATAAACACATATATTTCTTCTATATCTAGTTTTCTAATTTAGTAATAATAAAACTTAAACATCAATTGAAATATAATGGATGCACAAGAATGTTTTATTTAGGAAAAAATACAGGTGCATGTACGTATTGGGTTACAACTTGAAAGCATTCAAATGTACATGCCAATGTAAAATTTACCTACCACAAAATGCATACATTGATTAATTGACATATTAGAAAAAAATAATCAAAATAAAGTGACATTGAATGACGATTGGATTTGACATTAAAATTGAAGAAAGTATATCAACTTTCTCCAGTAGCAAGCCTCTAAAAACTATTCGATTATAATTCATGTCTTAATATTTGTTTATTAGATTTGTGACCGAGTCTAACAATTCATGTGTTCGCAATGATTCCATTAAATATCCTTTTTTTTTTCCTGTGGCATAAATAAAAGATCTCATAACTAAATAGAAGAAATCCCATTCCAAGAAATGACATCAAGTAAAATAAATCAAAGGCGAAAAGAATTAAAACTGAGAAAGTGTAGTCAAAGAAGTGTTCTCGACCTTTGGGAAGTTGGACTGAATACAAGCCCAATACCTGATACAGTCACTATAGCAACTGTGTATCAAAAACTTGATAAGTCAACATTTTCTCTTCATATTTACAAAGTTGATGACAGCAAGTGTATTACACCACCATGAATATGACATAGCCCAGCTAGGCCTTCAGCTCCTCTCTTTATTATGCTTTATGTTCCCAACTGCTAATACTGTGTATGACACAATAGTCAGGAATCAAATCACATAATATCAAGTGTAAAGTATACTCATAGGTAAATGACAATGAGAATGAGATAATTGTCTATCTTCAACACAAGCACTGCGTTTTTTAATACATCAATTAATAATCTACTATCTATCTACATCATCAAAGAAGGGAGAAAATATGAGAAACTAAAAAAAAATACTGTGATGATGATCTATCACATCCGTATTTCACTGAGTTCTAAAATAATGCAGAAGTCCGACGCACTTGACTTGCACAATATTTGTGTGCTTTTCACCAGATTTAAAATCAAATCCATGCTGCTATATAGTGTAAAAATTATATGTAAATTTTGTAAAACACCACAAAAATCTAAAGTCGAGTATGAACAACAAAAAAATACATAAATGAAGTGATAGACACAAATACAAGTATGATTTTTCATTTACCAAGAGTATCACATGAAAGTGGCAAATCTTGCGAGAAAGGGAAGACAACTTAAAACAGGGATGGGAGGAAACAATAATTACTGCGTACAGTCATATAATATGGATAGAAAATATACAATTTACTAAATTAAGAGGGAAAAAATTATCATTGAAAGAAATCAAAAATTCTACAACTGACACAAATTTTTAATTCAATGAACATGATATGATTTCAGTAAAATACACATTTTTCAAAAAACCCTAACTCAATTATCTTTGTCGTCAGGTGCAATCGGTAATACATGTAGGGTGCAAAAATGCAAATACTGGTATATCGATGTTTAGTGATATTGCGCATCTATACATTAAAATGTAATCCAACACACCATTGGTACTCAAGAAGTTATAGAAAAAATTACAGAGAAGAAAAACAGATTGAAGGGATGAAATCAATAAATTATAAAATAAAAAAATTTAATTCAAAATCGTCTCCTTCTCTGTCCAATTTTACATTAACCACAACAGGTAAATTATCTGATATTTTCTGCCAACATTTGAGTACATGCTTGTTGGATTTTCCTTTATTTAAGAATGTAGAATTCATTCAAACTATGATCATGATTTATTATTCTAAGTTTTAAATAATTTCAATGAAATTACAAACCCTACATTCTAAAAATATACAAGTATGTATTTTTTACTGAAGTGATCACATAAAGATAACTCAACAAGGGCGCAAGTGTTTCAGCTACCATTACTTTCACCCATGTCCAAGGGCAACTCCCAACTCACCTTGAATTTACAACTTGGGACAGATTCTATTAAATATCAAAATATATCTGCAATTGATCTAACATTTTTGTTTTATCATATGTCCCTCTCTTGCAAGTCAGCTCACATTCATGTGATATGGCAAGTACATTCAAATACATTCCAGTTGGAAAGCGAATGTCTGCTCTATGTGAGACAGAAGAAATTTTATACATCACTAAGACATAGTCATCTGCATGTAAAGGTGGATGAGAACGGCTCCCTTATGCTGGTAATGACAGCTTCTGTCCATAGATAACTGTAGCAGAAAAAAATGAAGGAAAGTATTTAATGAACAATATAAAATATATTAACTTGTTGCATTTCATGACTGCCTTTGTTTTGATGGCAAATGTTGCAAAAAATATATGTTGTAAAATAAACTGTATATTTTTTAATATGGGCATTAAGATATACACATTCATCAATTCCCATATCTATTGGGAATGTAAAAGGGTGCTAAATATTCACACTATGAGCATGTGAGCCAACAAACTTCTGCCAGCTAGGCAACATAATATTTATTCACAAAGAATGTATTGTCTTTTCCAAAAGAAAACATTAACATAGTCATCACAGAAATAAAAACAAAAAGAGTTGAATACCATCCATCATGTATTTAGAGCAATTCAATTATGGCTAAAAGAAATCTTAATGCTCTAGCAATTCTTAAACAGCTAAAAGACCAATCTAATTCTAAGAAATCATTTTAGCCGTTAGTGTGAGTGAATCACCACAAGTACAGTCGATCTCACATTTCAATGTTGTTATCTTTAAAATAAACATCCAAATAATCTGGATGTTTAATGATTCATATGAAGATCTCCAATTTTTGGTAGGATATTCAAACATGCAAGAAACTCACCTTTTGTAATGTACAAATAGAAGAAGTCGCAGTAGAGTATCGTCTGTACACAACCTGCGACAATGGCAATGAGATCAAAGAACCCCTCTGAGTAAAAGCGGTAGATCCAGTTGACGATGTAGAGTGCCCTGTATGCCCCTAGACAGAAGAGATAGTGGCTAGTGATAGTTTCTGCCTCTCCAGTCTTGCTAATCATGAAGAGCTGAGGCATAATGGCAACTGATTCAAGATAGATGGAGAATGTCCAAAGGATCTGTGCAAATGAAAGAATGAGCCAGTTTCGAATCAACTTCCAAATGGAATACTCTTGCGATTATAATTTTTCAGAATCACATGATTCTATTTACAAATTCTAGGCAATCAGAGGAACAAATGTTGTCAGCAAACAAATACTTGGTAGGATATGTTCAATTAAGGCTTTAGATTTAGTTCTAGTACAAATCTTGATCTGGTCAAATTGGTTGAAGGTTTTCTTACAACAAAATAAGCAGAGAAAATGAAACAAATATCTTTGGATGGGAGGAGAGAGGGTTAACATCTTAAGTTCTAATTACTCTATCAAATAATGGGTAAAACATAAATGTAGTTCACAATCCATGTATTGACATTGTTTGTCATCACATATTTCTATCAACTTGAAATTTTAAATCAATAAACCAAACAGCTGGAAGGAAATAATTCAGCTATCAAATGTAGCATCATTACTGGAAATGTTGAGCAATCAATCCAGACATTTACAACAACAAAAAATACTTCTTAAGATCATAATTATCTTTAAATCTAGGAGCAAACTGCACACAGATATATAAAATTCAGCACTATACAGGTATGTTTAATTTTATGCAAATTGTGTACACTTCATCTATAATTCTGAGAGCATAACAAATTAATGTACCTCAAGTGGGGTGAAGTCATGATTGACAAGAAAGGCAAGTCCTCCAACAGGAACCACCAGGAATTCGGCCCTGAAGGTGTCATGGTTGTGGTCATAGGTAGCCTTGAACTTGACATAGATTAGGTAAACGGTGGCATAGGCACAGACAATATAAATCAACTTCATTGATGTATTGTACACAGAAATAAAGCTAGTGAAAAGATCCAAATAGCGGGTGGTGAAGACCAACGCAAAGAGCAGCTGGGATTTCCCAGAGATACCTGAAAAGACACACACACAAAAATCAAATTTACATCAGGTTTAACATAGCCCTGAAAAAATATCTATTAATAATCCACTGCAAACAATACTGCACATTCTTAGTCAGTCAGATGTTGATTGGTTCATAAAAAAATCATTCCATCAACCAAAAATAATTTTTTAAATACTGTAATTTACTATTTAGAGATTAGAGATCGTAGAGGTTGGACGTGTTTTGCAGGTGCTCTGACATTTTGTGCGATTTTGCCGTGTTTCGAGACATTTTGTGAAAACGATTTATATGGTTGCATCAGGGACGGAATAGTGAATATCAAGGATATACTCGTTTTTCGATTGGATAACTTATTTGGATGTTATCGAACGTTTTTTGCTTGAAATTTTGATCATTTTGAAAAGGAAGGTGTCAAAAAACTTCTAAAAATAACATCATTTACGCGTCATTGCCTAGCAACGCACCTTACTTACGCACCTAGCTGACACGCGCTGTTATCTCTACGAAACCTGAAACATTACGTAACAATACAAACTGGGCCTACTGATGCCAGCGCCACCGAAGAAATCTAAGCAGCAAGCTGCTAATGAAGGAGATGATCTCCTTGATGTAATAAAGCACTTAAGAGATGAAGTTTCTATGCTTTTCAGCTCTATGAATAATAAATTCTCGGTTCTGGAATCTGCCATCAGTGATGTACGAGGAGGGCAGCAAGACATCGTTAGGTCTCTCTCTTTCTTGGAAGAAAAGTACGAAGAGATGAAAGTAACAACGGAGCGACTTGAGAGAGAGAATAAGGGACTACAGAATGAGAACCAGGCACTGGTAGATGTCCTTGATCGTCAAGTTCAGGACCTCGACCAGTATCATAGGAGGCAAAACCTTGAGATCGCTGGGATTCCAGAAGAGAAGCAGGAGAACCCAGCAGATGTAGCATTGATCATCTCCAAAAGGATCGACCCAGATATCACCGCTGGCGACATCGATATTGCACACCGCCTCGGAGCACCGAAACCGTCTGCCAAGCACCCAAGACCAATAATTGTCAGGTTTACCAATCGAAGAGCTAGGAATGCTGTCTATGATGGTAGGAAGCATCTACGGGGCACAACTTCTGCGGATCTTGGAATCAACCTTTGCAGCACTTTGAAGATCTTCGTCAACGAGAACCTCGTCGGTGCAACAAGAGAGCTGCTAGGACTCGCCAATGGAGCTAGAATAAATGCTGGGTACAAGTTCTTATGGACTTACAATGGAAAAATATATATATGTCAGGAAGGACGAGAAATCAGCTCCTGTCATCATATTCTCGAAAGAAGATATTTCGAAGCTGAAATAACTGTAAATATGTAATGTCTTTATTTTTTCTTTTACGTAATACTTATGAACGTAATGGATACTACACTTATCAACAGAATTTCGCTTACTGATAACGAAGAACTTGACCCATTTCAAATAACAACAGCATCACTTTCTCCTGAAAATTTTTCCTTGACAAAAGCTTTTTCTCAGCCATTCTCCATTTCGCACGTGAATGTGAGATCTTTGAATCGCAATTTTGAAATGTTGAAAGAAGTATATGAAGATGAATTGAAATCATTTTTTGATATAGTCGCATTATCAGAAGTTTGGAATGTTAAAGACGTAAATCATTTTTTAATGCCAGGGTATAATCTTGAATTACAATGTAGAAATATTACAAGAGGAGGAGGAGTTGGTGCTTATATTCATTCAGGACTTAATTACAAACGAATGCCTAATTTGTCCTTGCACAATGCTGAATTATTATGGCTGAAAATTCTCATTCAGGATGTGAGTATCATATTTGGGGTAATTTATAGAAAACCAGACAGTAACTTTGAAGAATTTAGTCTTGATCTCAACGAGCAATTGCATAACTTGAATCTAGACAGAAACCATTGCATTATTGTAGGAGATTTCAATATAAATCTTTTATCTCCAACTGAAAGTTGTTGTGATTTTATTCACATGACAGAATGTTATGGCTTACGTCAGTTGATAACAAGTCCAACAAGAATAACAAGTTCTAGCATATCTCTCATTGACCATTTTTATACTAATATATATGCCTATCCTATTCAAGCAGGGTGTATTGAAGTAGATATTTCTGACCATCTCCCAGTTTACTCCGTTTTTAAGAAATTCAAGTGTGTTAAACAAAGAAAAAATAGTGTAACACGGAGAAACTTTCATAATTTTTCAATAGATTCATTTTGTAATGATCTACATGTTACTACTAATTTTTGGAAAAGCGTTTTAGAATGTATGGATCCTAATGAAGCTTATAATATTTTCCAAAGACAGTTCTTATTTGTTTGTAATAAACATGCTCCTATTGAGACAAAATGTGTTAAACACAAAAAGAAAAATAAACCCTGGATAACACGGTGTATTAAGCGTTCAATATCGACAAAGCACAGACTTTTTTCTCAAGTTATAAAATCAAATTATAATAAAGATTGTTTGAATAAATATAAAAAATACAGAAATCAGTTAACAGCCGTCTTAAGGAAAGCAAAGCAAATGCATTATGAACATAAGTTTGAAGCAGACAAAAAAGATTCAAAGAAAACTTGGAGTCATATCAATGAACTTTTGAATAAAAATAGTGGCTCGAATCTGAATTCAAAAATTAACAAATTAGTTGTTAACCAAGAAAATGAACCTTCCGAAATTACTTCATCTATTGATAAAGCAAATTCACTCAACAATTATTTCTCTACTATTGGGAAAAATCTAGCTGAGAAAATTGAGCAGCCAAATGTTAATTACCAAGAGTTCATGGGTCCATACATTAGTCAAACATTTTTCTTCCTGCCAATAACAAGTTCAGAAGTTAAAGAAATGTTATACACTCTTGATCAATCTAAAGCAAGTGGCTATGATGACATATCAGTTCGACTGTTGAAATATGCTATGAATTGTATTTGCAAACCTCTTTCGCATATATTCAATCTATCATTTACCACAGGCATTTTTCCAGATAAATTAAAAGTTGCAAGAGTTATACCAGTTTTCAAAAAGGGAGATAAAGAATTACCTGGAAATTATAGACCAATATCGATTTTACCCGCGATTAGCAAAATATTTGAAAAACTAGTGAATGTACGATTGATGAAATTCATAGAAAAGAATGAAATATTGTATAAACACCAATATGGTTTTAGAAATGGATACAGTACGAAACTTTCACTGATAAATCTGATTAATCAAATTACAAGATATACCGATGAAGGAAAGGTGACAGTAGGAATATTCATCGATTTTGCTAAAGCTTTTGATACAATTAATCATTCTATTCTCATTAAGAAACTAGAACACTATGGCATTCGTGGTAAGGCAGTAGAATGGTTTAATGATTATTTACGAAACAGAA